>NC_028351.1:10538107-10539832 GCF_000741045.1 Vigna radiata var. radiata | reverse complement strand
TAGGAGATATAGAATGCATCTAACACTATAGGATTCAAGTGTTAGAATTCATACTTATGTAATTGAAGAGGATGTGGTGACCCTTTTTTATGGTAATCCTAACATTGAAAAGTTGGGTAGGAAGCTTACTAGATTACCTAGAGTATCTCAAGGTAATGGGTACATTTGTGGGGTTTAGTTAACTTAAAAAGTTCTACCCGCTATCGGACCACCAATTAATGTCTAGTCTCACGCTCGAGATGTATATACCTCGACGTAAGGGGGGTGTAATGAAAGTCCGATATGACTAGAGATAAGGTCAATTTAGAGTATATAGTGAGTGCAAAACCCACAAATGTGACCATATTATTTGTTGTGAAGGAGGAAATAACAATTTTAACATTTACTTCAATGTAATCTCTTTGTTTTACCTTTGTTGTCTTCTCTTTGAGCTTTACCTTACTTTTGATACCAAGTTAAGAAGTGTATTTTAAGCCTAATTCAATCCCACAAATGCGACCATTACCTTCAGAGAAATCTATTCAACTTCCCACCCAACTTTTCAATGTGAAGAATACCATGAAAAAGGTTCATCACATCTCTTCGATTACATAAGCTTGGATTCTAGCAATTGAATCCTTTAGTTTTAGATGCATTATATATATTTCCCAGTAGAAGAGTAGAGATTTTCAGCTTTGCTTGACATTGTTGTTACCACCCGAACAACACACTTGAATATAGTCATCACCTTAGAATAATTGATGCCACACATTACAATTTCAACATGACTGCCAATGTATTTGCTACAAATACTGAAAGTCTCCCTCTTGTGGCTACTGTAGAAGATATAATTCAACTTTGGCTTGTATTGGTAAAAACATTCAATGGAGAAGTAAATGTTACTTTAATAAAAAAATACTTCTTCATTTGCTTCATATAAAGGTAAAAATGGTGATGATTTTGAGCCTTATCAAGTTTCTTTTAATTATCTGCCTAGAGATTCAAATAAGATACTTATTGATAATTTGAGAAAATGGTTGGTCAATTTTTAGCTTCGTGAAGATTCTAGTAAATTTCTATGTTTAATAAAATTAAGGAAGAAACTTTCACTAAATTGGCATGCAAAATCCTTCACTATAGTTTGGTGACAAAAGATGAATGANTGTGATAGGGTTTCAAACCTATAATAAGATGTTTNAGAAACTGCTGATCTTTAATCCAANATTNTACCAGGTTTCCTCCAATGNGGAGAAACCAAACACTTACTATTTCTGGTTATTCGAGAGANCCAGACTNTTCANACTTATTNTTTTCAGAATGANCAANAATGAAAAANNTGCTAAAAACAANTGNCTACANAGACTTTTATACTTTATAAAAGTTTGAGACAACAAAACCTACCCACANACAGTTATAACTGTTTNTCCCTTTTATTTCTCCTATTTTCCAGTGAACCTATCAAACTGATCTTTGCTTGAGATNGTACCGATGTCNCAACCAAATGTCATATGTTCAAATCTAAAGAATGAACTTAAGNATTCATTTCCTTTACAANTGGAACTTTTGTCTTTGCCAAAGGAGATTTTATGTTNTTTGGCAACTGTTGGATATCTCCTTAGAATAATTTTTTAAAAAGGTGTTGAAAANAGTCATTTTCACCATCTAAGCATTAGTAAATGGATCAAAATTACTAATCTGCGTCTTAAGTTGTATGTTGGACTATGACATGGTGTTTTTACCGTTCAA
>NC_028351.1:10508339-10536872 GCF_000741045.1 Vigna radiata var. radiata | reverse complement strand
ACTTTCAATATTTGTAGTAAATACATTGGCAATCATGTTGAAATCACGACGTGTGTGATCAATTATTCTGAGGTGGCGACTATAATCTAGTGTTTCGTTTGGGTGGTAGCAGTAATGCCATGCGAAACTGAAAATCTCTAGTCTCTTACTAGGAAATATAGAATGCATATAACATTATAGGTTCAACGGGTAGAATCCATTCTTATATAATTGAAGAGGATGTGGTGACCCTTTTTTATGGTTATCCTAACCTTGAAAAGTTGGGTAGGAAGTTGAATAAATTACTTGGAGTATCGAAAGGTAATGGTTACATTTGTGGGGTTACGTTAGGTTTAGAGTCCACCTCTTAACTTGGTATTAGAGTCTATCTTAGTGATGTTTGTTGGGTATATTATTCTACCCGCTATCGGACCACCCATTAATGTCTAGTTTCATTGTCGAGATGCATATACTTTGGCGTGATGCATATACTTTGGCGTGAGGGGGTGTAATGGAAGCTCTATATCGATTAGAAACAATGTCAATTTAGAATATATAAGTGGGTGCAAATCCCACAAATGCGACCATATTATTTGTTGTGAAGGAGGGATTACATTTTATCATTTATTTCAATGTAATCTTTTTGTTTTACCTTTGTTGTCTTCTCTTTAAGATTTTATACATTACTTGTGTGAAAGGAACCTTTAATCCATGAAAAAGTTTGTCATATTTTTTGCTCCTATGGTAATGGACAAAATGTTGTTTTTAAGTGAAATGTGTATACAACACAAAGGGAGACAAAAGCAATGTTGTTTGAGGAGTGATTGAATTTTAGTGTGGTCCCTTTGGCCTTAGCCTTTGTTTCTTGCTATTTTAGTTACCAACAACCACATAACTAGTGCTTTATGTACAACAACAACCATAATTTCACTCAAATTGTCATCAATTTTTCTGAAGAAAGGGAAGGCAGAGAGAGTGAAATATATAGAATAATTTTAAGAAGTAAACTTTAAATTGTATGACAGTATTCAAAAGTAAATTTTAAGCTTTATGACAATGTTAAAAAAATATACTTTAAATTGTACGATAGTGTTAAAATGTAAATTTTAAACTTAGTTGAATCTTATAAAATCTAGTTATGAGACTTGGTGATAATAGAGTTGTTTGTTGTGTGGTGATGGAACAATTTGGTGTAATTGGCATCACTAGTTGCTCGTGTTGGGATAAAACAAGAATAGGAACAACTGAAGATGTATTTTTAAACTCTATTTAGTTTAAGTGTTTTGTCCTCGTATAATAAATAATCATGAAAGTCATATTTAAAAATTAACTTCTTTACAATACATTAAAATAATTATTTTTAAATTATATGATGTCTTTTAAAATGTATAAATGAAAAAAAAAAAAAAAAAAGTGAGAAAGGTACCAACCAAATTAGAGTATCACCACTGCTGAAGTGGCGTCTTCATTGCTTTCCTTCACCCAATGGCATTTCAACATCAACATTAGGTAAACCATTTTTACCATGAAAAAAAGTACATTTATTAATCATTAATCATTTTGCACTAGACGAGCAAATAAGAGAAAAAATATGTAACCAAATCAGAAATATTAAAAATTAAATATTAAATATCTTTAAGATCTTAGTTTCTAGAACTGTTGAATGGCTTTAGAGCTTATTCAAAATGTTATCGTATTAAAAAAGAGTATGATAAACATATTCTTAATAAGTTAATAGACTTAAGTTTTTACATTAACCAACATATCTAAATATTTAAATAAAACAAAAATAATTCCAATACATTACAATAAAAACAAAGTAGCCCAAGAACTATATCCTAGTATATTATTTACGTTTTATTAAATAATTAAATGGTCTTTTGTTTTAAGCCTTAACTTTTTTAATAAAATACATAATTAAAAAGTTGTCTTAATTTCTTAAATAGGCTCCAAAATAACATGTTTTTTAATATAAAAATTTAGATTCATCACAGAATTTAGATGTCTTATATTTCTTTATACATGGAAAAATGAAATCACCTACTCAACAAGCAACAAATAAAGTGCAAGAATTTTTGTTCTGTGAATTTGAGAAAAAACATATTTGCATATGACTTTTCAGAAATCAATAGACTTTAACTTCTTGATTTTATCAAAGGGCTGATTCAATTACTATATCAGAAGCTCTTCCGTGTGTGGATCTTACACAACACTAACCGATTCCTACATGAAGTGCTGTGACTACAATGCAGTGAGAAGATAAAGTGCAAAAACTAAAAATATGAACTTTTTTGTAGGCTATTTTAGCCACAGCAATACATCATGAATTTCTCAGATGCCATGATTTTTGCATACCAGCAATTTAGTTCCATTTCTTGAGCTTTTGGATGAACCTTTCTGCAATGCTTCATCCCAATTACCAGAAAGAAAAATAGAGGTAACTTGTTGGGTAGTGGCTAGTGCATAGTAAAAAGAAAAGGAATATATAGCAATAAAGAAATTCCCAGAAAATGTTTCTTTACAAGAAAAGAAAAAAAGAAGGCAGGATTCCCTACATATGCTGCTTCCAAGCATGATCTTTGTGCACATCACTTTTTCCCCTTATCCATGTGACATGAGCAACTAGAATAAAGTTCTGCATTGGAATTTCTTATCTTCATCTTTCACCAGCAAACTCAATCACTCAACTTTTCATTCATTTTCTGGTTTAACATACCATGGTTCTCATGTTGGAGCAATTGCCTCCAAAGCACAAAAAGCAAGAGAGATTGATTATGTATGCACATATAAACAACTATTTCTATGTTATTTTCTTGATTGATACATATAAGACAGCAAAATTCAACACAAGACTCAAAAGTTTCTAGCCAGAGTTTATAAGTTTAATAACCCAATGTTAAGGCCTAACTTTCTTCATTGTTTGAGTCCTATACCAAGCTTGATGTGCTCAGCAATTCTTCCTTCCACCCTTTGTTAACTTTCTGAATAAATTCTTCCACTCTTTTCCTCAGTTCATCATTGCTGTCATCCTTTTCACTTCTGTCATCCTCCTTTTCCTGTTCCACTTTCTCTTCATCTTCATTGCTGCAATCATCATTACCTTCAATTTCAATGTTCTTAACTGTTTCTGATTCATGATCATGTGACACTTCTTCCACTTCCACTGCCTGTGGCATTGGTGCTGTGTCTTTCTCCACCACTGGCTTAGAGTTATTAGCTCCTTGTTTCTGATCATTTGCACCCTTCAAAAGATGAATTTCACTCTGCTGATGAATGCTGAAGCTAGGCTTCAAGTCCACCAGAATTATGACTATGATCAAATTGCAGAAGCAGAAGATGAAGGCTGAGCTGGAAGCAGCTTGAGTGATGAACTCCAACACAGAACCCAACATCATGGCTTGGAACAATTAGGACACAAACACAGAAAAGGGCAACAAAGAGTGAGTGAGAGAGGGTGAAAACAAACAAGATATCAGCAACAGCTAACTCTACATGCAATGTTTTGAAGACTTTAAGGGCCTATTTAAAGCCCTATTGGGATAGATGCAAACGTGGAAACGCAAATTTTAAGGAGTTTGGTGTGAAAGCTATCATCAGAATGTAACAATACAAAATAGTATACGCATATTTGTGTATATACATATGTGAAAGTTATGGAATATGGCAATATAATACAAAGTTGTATAATAATTGATTGATTCATGTATTAATAATGTGTTTGTGAAAGGTTCTTCCAACTGTGTGTGGGGCGTTTTTTATTTCATTGATTAATCAAAAGTCTTTTGTACTATGCAAAGAGCATCACATGGAGCTTTCTCAGCCAGTCATAGGCACAGCCTATGTCATAAATCGACATCACCAACCAAAACTCTTACGTTTTTGGTCTCTGTGTCGAGTCTCTACCCTTTCTTGTTTCTCGTTTTGTTGATTTTGTAAACATGGCAATTAAGAAAACTGAAGAAATGGGTTAAGATTTTGTTATGCTGTTTTGAAGATCTTGAGATTTTTTACTGTGAGTTGGTGAAAATGACCAGGGACCTAACTCTGACCAACACACTGTTGAATGTTAGAAAAATTAGTTGTTTTATTAGCCTTGAAAATGTCACCTACGATGTTCATTCATAGCTTTGTCCCTCATCGGATATTTCTGTGCCTGTCTGTGACCCAAAGGAACATAATCTCATTTTAAACTAATATAATTTGAGAATTAAAATAGATGAATTTATTTGAATATTTAAAAAAAAAAAAAGGTTTGTTTTGAGAAAAAATATCACTTTAATAATCATAATTCATTGACATAATATTTTACAACCAATTGGGAAATATGATTTTTTTGTTTGTTTGTAATTTATAATGTTTTCCTTATTTTCATTACTCATTAGAAATTACTATTTTTTTTAAGCTTATGCAACATTTTTGTCTTCATTTTATCTTCAGTGAGAGTTTTCAATATTTGGATAAAAAAATAAATAAAGCATAACCATTCAAAACAAATAAATTTATTTAACATACATGCAATAATTAATATGACAAGAATATTTAGCTAGATGGAAGGTCTTATCATTGACATTTTTGTCAAAATATTCTTTTTCTGTATACCACACATTTATTCATGAAATTTAAGTTATGTGTTAATTTCAATTGGGAGGAATAGGTAGAGTCATAAATAGGCGTAAAAAAAATATACCTATTTTTTAAAACTAAATTAACAAGATTGTACATAAATAATTTACATCAATTATGCATATATACTGAGAGTAAATATGCAGTTATGTAGTAACAGATGTATCATGTGTCTTAATAAATTTCACCACACGTGCCAATTCAAATTAATAATAAAAAAACATTAATCTTTTTAGGCACATGCATGTTCCTATGCCGAAGACAAATTTGGATAAATTTGTTACCATACATTTATAAGAGAAGAAATCAATAAAATGGAAAATTAAGAAATGGAAATATATATAAATAAAAATTCTGTCCATGCATAGTAACTTTTGAGAAGTTTTATCATCTTTTTAAATTAAAATTTACAGGTAAAAAGTTTAATTTATTTTACCGTCATAATTAATTTAAAATTCTAGACAACAGTAGTAGATTAAATAATTATATATATATATATATATATATATATATATATATATATATATATATATATATATATATATATATAACATAATTGGGCAAACACGACTGAGAAATTCAGTTAACAATATGTAAATACATTGAACTTTGACTAAATAAAAAATTAAACTTCATTCAAGTAATTATTAATAATGTTGATGATTGATGCTTATAACCATCGACAATTATTGTTTATCTACCTTGGTTGACTTTTAACTAAATTAGATTTAAGAGTCAAATTCCTTTTATTGCTTTCTCATTTCGTCTTCTTGGATTTTTGTTTATTGTTTCTGACACATAAAAAAGGCTTTTATGAATTCAATAATTTCATTAAAATATTTCGTGGTTGACTTATAATTACTAACATGAATTTGAGTCACCCAACAATTATTCGTGTATTTCGATGGTTTGTTTAAAACAAGAACAAAAAACTATACAATGTACATTTACGTTTTTAACACTATTCTTCATAGAAGGTTAAGAAACATTGTTAATGGAAACATAGTAATTTTGTATCCGTATGATAGATGTACGATAAATGTAATGATATATTTGGTTTCTTATTTGTTTGGTTGGTTTAATTTAGTCTTTTAATTTTTTAAAATGATTTAATTTGATTATTGTATTATATGACCTTCCGTCAGTAGTTGTTTGAACAGTTCAAAGATTTGTAATCTTTTTATTAGTTATTGACTTGATGGTCATTGTTTTCATTTTTTTCAACCGTAAATCAGACGGTTCTTACTAGGAAGTGAGAGGTCAATTGGTTGAACGTGTGTTTGTTGATTATGTTGCAAATTAAACGTGTTTAAGGTAAAGTATATTTATCACATTTTGTGTCGCGATTAAGTCAACCTCATTTCAAAACTTATAAATATAAGCGAGGTAAAAAGGTAGGTGATTGCATTTATTGCACTGATAAGAATTAGTTCCGATAACAGAACAATACTGACTTAAGCATCATAATACCTTTTGCAAGTAGCCCCGTACAACATAAGGAGTGCTAAAGAGAATGACTAATATAACCTGAATGGATTGAAGTTTGGAACTTTATGTTGAAGATAATGGACCTCATCCCCACACCTAAAACAATAATTTTCGTTAAGTTGAGGCTAACGTCTGTATGTTCATACCGTGTATTAATTCGTAGATTTTTTTTAAATTAAAACAAAAGCATAAATGGTCATCTGTCAGGTGATAACATCCATTTTTGCATATTTTTATATGTTTTATTGCCATGAATAAGAGACAGATATCAAACTACTTGTGACTTAGCACCACATTTGTGGGGCTGAGGGCCACCCACCCTTACACAAGTAGTTTTGAGTGGTGGGAAAGTGACATTGAGTGCCAGTTTGACAAAGTTGCTATTTCACAATTTATTCAATGGCATTGAATGGTGGCATCATTGACATGTCAAAAATGAGTATTTGTTCATACTTCTCACAAGGGTTTTAGAGAATTACACCTTTTCACGAGTTTTCTTCATCTAGGGTGTTTAGGAGAGACTTTTTGGGGTTGTTAGGTATCTTAGGAAGCTCTTCCTTCTCCTCTAATGGTTCCACCTTCATCCATGGTGATTTCCCCTTTTGATGTTAGAAAGGAAGATGAGTTGCGATTTGGAGAAGGAGATGTGAGTGGAAGGCACGAATTGAAGCTTTGAGCACTTACTAGGAGCCTTAGGAAATAACCTTCTTCTTCTCGTTTCATTTTCTTCCTATGTTTTCAATTTGTAAACCTTAGGTTCTCTGTCATGGAGAGCTAATCATTTTGTTGATATTAAATGTAATAAATGGATTCTTGTGTATTTTAACTTAATATATATATATATATATATATATATATATATATATATATATATATATTGCTTTTCCATTTCAATGGTAGTATTTGATTTTTACACTTAATACTTGTCGTTTGATCACCCATGACTTGATTATTAGTTTTTGAGGTGTTAAAAATGTCTTTTGAACCTAAAATTGAAATTAAATACCTAATGGACCTTGTATCTATGGATAAAGCATGACTCATTAGTAATCTTGAGAATTTTGAACTTGATGCACGGTTGTTTGTTAATGATCCAAGGGACTGGACTTTAATGAGTTATCATAGGTTCAAAGTCACTAGGAATATGATTTGAGTAATCTTGTGAATTAATTTTGACATGAATTTGGAATTGATATGATTGTGTGTATGCATGAGAATGAAGTTGATGAAATCTAGTGTTGACATTTGTAAATACTTTATGTTAATTTTATATTGCATATCAACTATTTGATAAAAATACTGAAAAAAGTTTCTTTGTGTTTTTATGAGCTTTGTTGTCTAATTGAGTCATGAATTATGATATTTTTCATGTATTGAAAAATTCATTGTGGAAAGAATAATATTTATTACTTGTTACATACGATTGATGCACGTGTTGCTTTTCATTAACATTTTTTTGGTGTCGTTGTTGGGGACTTGTGTTCTAATACAAGGCAATTTGAGTATTTGTGACTCTTTTAAACTTTGTTGTGTGTTTTCTTTTCTTGTGCTTTTTTTATGCAATTTACTTATAAATGTTAATGTTTTTCATTGATTTGATTTGTGCTTAATGCTTATCTCGGACTATGCCTCAGAGCATGATCTAGTTGTTGGAAGGTCCTAAGAATATGATTTTGGCAGCCTCCCTAACCAAATCAAACCAGATAACACAAGTTACCAGGGAAAGGATTGTGAGCTTAGCCCTCACTGGTCTAGTTCTTTATGCAAGTCTCGATGCATGCTTAGGCCAACAGATTGGGTAAGGTATGTTTGACTTAGATAGACACAACAAGAGGAATATGAGTGTTTTTAACTTGAAGAATAGGGATGTAAATAAGGATATTTGGAAAATCTATTTAATCATTTTGCATATTAGATTTGTTGTTTGATTGATGTGCCTTTGTTTATGTTATACATTTTTTCTCTTTGATTTTGATTTTTAATTCTCTTTTTTTTTTCTTTATGTTTTCAATTCTCAAATCTTTTACTACATCAAAATTGGGCTAAATTGTTTGTTTGAGTATCTTTTCGTGTTCGTGTGAGTGTAAGGTATATAAAATCAAAGAGAGGGCACAATGATGCATAGGGTATTGGTTCAACTAAGACCCACCAAAAAGAGTTTGTTTTTCATTCTTTTTCTATTTTTAACTTATTGTTTTCGTTGGTAATTAGAGTGTGACTTGGTTGGTCTAACATATATGTTGCAATTGGTTTGATGACAGAACCATTTTTGTTTGTTTATGGATTGACTTTAGAATACATTGAGAGTATAATGTGGTCTTGTGAAAGCTTATGCTTGCGGTTATACTTTTGTTTGTATACTAAGAATGTTGTTATTGTTTTTATTGTAGTTAATGATTGTAACACAATGTATGAAAGCCTTAGGAAACCAAAAAACTTGATGAGATGAGATTTTGTGTCTTAAAGTGTATATCTATTGAGTGCACTTTTGACTTACAATTAATTTTTCTCAAAGTTTCATAGTTTTTAGTTTTTCATTTGTACACTTATATAAGCAAACTATTTTTCTTTTCCTCCTTGCATCATGTATTGAACCAAAAAATCAACCTTATTTTTCAAGACTTAAAACATTTGTGTAACCTTTTCATGGTCATGCCACATAGTAATGTCATGTATCAGTGTTATTGTCACATGACAATGGTTGTTTTCAATTTGGTCACTATATTTAAAATTTTGATTTAATTTAGTTTTCTTATATTTTAAAGCAATCCAATTTAAACCTTTCCGATCTATGATCAAATTAGTGATTAAACTTAATTACAATTTATATATATATATATATATATATATTAAAATAATTTTTTTGAATTTATACATCAAACTACTCTACCTAAATACTCAATTTTTTTTTTTTTTACATTTGTATACTTGTAAAAATTAAAATAATTTGAATATTTAAATATAATAATTTGATGTATAAAATCTAAAAAATATATATATATATATATATATATATATATATATATATATATATATATATATATATATATATATATAACTTGTAAATAGGTTTGACTATTAATTTAGTCTTAAATTTGAGAGAACCAAATTAAATCGTTTTAAAAAATAAAGAACCTAAATTGAATTGAAATTTTAAATACAAGAACTAAAATTGAAATAATCACTCTCACGAGGTAATAATACTGCCATGTGGCATGATGACAACATATCATGTAATAGTTTATGTTTTCTTTTAATTAAAAGTTAAAAAAATAATTTAAAAATTATAAATTCTATAAATTCACATATATGATATATACGCACACGATATTAACTTTAACTTTAATGAAAAGAATCATACCATTTTAAAAAATTAAAGACCTAAATAATGGATGAAATTGAATCAACTGAACAAATACCATAACCATAATCAAATGTATAATCAAGCTAGATGGTAAGTAACATTGTTAACAAAATATCCGTATGATAAATGTTATGAATTATTATAATTTCAATGATAACAACCGAATTTTATATCTAGACTTATAATTATAAGAAAATGCTAACCAGTGTTCCAAAAACACGATTTATGACTGTTTTCGAGTGAGATTGATCGTGGATAAAATCCTTCTTTAATGTAGTGGTTTAAATTTGGAATAATTAATCACACTAATTAAAATAATATAAATTCATACAACAAAATTTATAAAGACAGAAATATCCTTTTTGTCTTTTAAATTAAATTTTTTATATTACTAGTTTTATTTCTTTATAATTAATAATTTCAGATATTAAAATATTGTTTTTTTCTTTAATACATGAGACTTTATTAAGTTAAAAGAAATGTTGTAAAATGTTTTCGAAAAGTCAGAAAAAGAAAAATGAAGTCTCAAAATCATATTTTAATTGCTTTTTTTTTTCAAAATTTTTAGGTGTCTAACACTTTATATCACTTTATAGTTGATATACTGTGTTGCTTACTTTTTTATGTTTATTGTTTTCTATGATAATTTAATATATTTTACGTTTAATTATGTTTTAATTCTTAATAATATTAAAATAAAAGACAGACCATGAGAAAGAAAGAGAAACCGTACAACTTATTTTATTATTTAATTATTTTTAATTTTTTTTTATATGCATCAAATAAATCAATTACAAGTGTATAACACTTATAATCATTTTTGTTCTTTAAATAAAATAATTTTACATTATTGAGGTCAAAATTAATTTAATATCATATTTAACTATAAATTTTTATAACTTTTAATACTTATTAATTATTCTTAACAAATGACTAGAACACTAATTAGCTCGACTCATAATTATAAGCTCTATTTCTAAATCATTGAACTATGACAACAATTGAAGAATGTATTACTGAGATCAAAGTTGAAGTGAACACGTAAACATTAAATATTTAAAAACGTGTTAAAAGAATAAAGCAATTATGAAACATGTTAGTAATGCAAATACATTAATTATAAATGTATTTATATTTCAATAAGAAAATTTAATTTAACATCTTTTATTTATTTTTGTGAACATATTTATTTATCTTGAGAAATATTATAATACACTTAAAGACAAAATACAATATTAGAAAACTTATGGTCATGATTAAATATTTGATATCATACTATGGTAATTAAAAAATAAAAAATAAATGGGGGAATATAGATTTTTCCTCAAACATTTTAGGAACAATACGTGTCTCATATTATTCAAAATGGATAAAAACAACTATGTGAAATTTTTTTCAACTTGTGTCGGATCCTTTAATGTTACATTAAATACTAACATTTAGAAGATGAGGTTGTGTGCAAAGTTTCACAAAGTACAAAGTACTACATTAGACGTTGTTCGTTCTTTTCTTTTCAACTAATCCATTATTCTTTTTAGAAATGAAGCACTATTGCATTGAATGCATCAATTATAGAATTTGCATCTATAAAAAAAAAAAAAAAATATATATATATATATATATATATATATAAATTTAAGATTAAATATTAATTTATGTCAGACAGTGATTCAATAGGAAATAAAATAATTGATCAATAAATGAAAAATTTTACAAAAAAAATATTCAAAACCATTTAATATTATGTTAAAAAGTAAGAGGTAGTTTGATCAGCCCCATAAGATGCACATAAAAGCTACGTGGGTGCAAAAAGAAATGGACAACTACCAATATTCTTGACCCGTTACAAATTCAAGCCTTCAAATGGGGGCACTTCACATAGCAATTCAATAAAATTTTGAATACACCTTTATAGCTTATTCTACAAATGTTTTAAAATTTATACCATTTCCTTACCATTTATCTATTTAATAGAGGTGACTTGTGTTTTTTTTTTTTTTTTTTTCTTATGATAAGTTTTCAATGTCCCATTCATTAAAAGAAATTCCAACTCATTCATAAAACTAAACAAAGATTTTTTAAAGCTAAATGATAAACTGATAATTTAGCATTTTCATCTTATTTATATATGTAATTTGATATACAAGATAAATTTTTAAGATTTTAACACATTTATATACACATAATACTAATCTTTTTTATTCATATAAAAATTTAGAACACATATACAGAAGTGAAAATAAAAAAATAACCAACATATACAAATACAATACAAAATCTTTGCTTCATGATGTTTCACTCTCGTAACGTTATTGTGTAGTGGTAATCATGATTATTATTGTAACTAGTGTCTAAATAGTTCATCACGGTTAATTATTTCTAACCATTAGATCTCTTTGAGAAAAACATCAAACGCTGCCTCAAGTTTTAGAAGCTAGAATGCGAAACTGTTGGCTACTTTACGACCTTGAATCTATCAAATCAACAGACTAGGTCATGTAAGAAAACCATTGAACAACCTTTTACTGACAAAAAGTAACTTCTATATAACAATTAAATTCAATTAATATATGTTAGACAAAGTAACTTCTATTTTAACAGGTTTTATTTTTTAATTACGAGATTTTAGTTAAAGAAACTAATAAAAAAGGGTTATCTTCTCATTACTAAAATAAGTTCTTACATTAAATTTTAATATTTTTTTATGAATCATGTTAAAATATTATTGAAAAGTAACGTTAAAAATTTTCAAAGGTAGTTTTGCTTTTGATTGATTCAACGTTTTCGAGAACCTCGGCACCTAGGAAGGGAGCTGAAGCACTTGGCATATTCCCCTCTCTGGGGACCCACTCGCATCGAAGCAAGAGTCTCGTGATGCCCCACTAAAACCATCTCAGCCCTACACGTCACTCTTCTTTTACCCAAGATCAACGGTCTATATTCAACGTCTTTCCACCGTAGCCACGTACCAACCTCCTTTATAAATGATCCAATCGCACTCTTGCATTCGGACTGTATCGTCACTTTCTTGGAAAATCAGAGCGACGCTTGGAAAATTCAAAACTGTGAAAGAGTAACGCTGCGATGGCAACAATCAAGGCCGTTGAGGCTCGTCAGATCTTTGACAGCCGTGGAAATCCCACCGTCGAAGTGAGTTTCTCTCTGCTGTCTCTCTTTCGCCATTTGCTTTTGTCGTTTTCTATTAGAAACTGTGAAAATGTGCGGGGAAAAGGAGAGAAAATGAATTTACGTTCCATTTCCGGTTTTACATAGAGAACGTTGATTCGTTACATAACTTGCATTCTGTATTTTTACGCGGATGGTTTAAGCGAAGCTTTCATTTCTATATCATGAAAGCGGTTTGTTACTACTGTTTGGACGTTGAGAAAATGTGCGGGAATATGATCCACGTTCTATTTCGGTGTTAGTAGATGATTTGTTTCTATTTTTGTTACGAGACTGGTTTATGCGAAGCTATGATTTATGGATTCTGAATGCCGTTTGTTGTTGTCAGGTTGACGTTAAACTCAGCGATGGAACCTTCGCCAGAGCTGCCGTGCCTAGCGGTGCTTCAACAGGTAAGTGATCGGTGTTTATTCTTTAGAAGAAAATGTGTTTGTGTGTTCACTGTTCTTGTGAGATATTGTTTGTCTTGTTCTTATCGAAGCGTCATTATCGTACCGACCAGGGATTGTGGTGTTTGTAGTTGTGGTAGTTGGTAGAAGTCGAATGCGAAGGTTTTGAATGTTATGTTCTTGTTTATCTGTTTCAAGGTTCGTTTCATATGGTTGCGGCATGGGTTGGTAGTTCTGAAAGTTGTGTGCCTTACTCGTTTTGCTTTCTATGAAGGTGTTTATGAGGCTCTGGAATTGAGGGATGGAGGCTCGGACTACCTCGGTAAAGGTGTTAGCAAGGTGCTTGACGTTTGATATTCTGTTATTTCATTTTTATGTATTTACAAGGTCTTTTGCCAAAAAGAATTCAAAAATGACAATCAATAACATTTTTATGTATTTACAAGGTCGTTTGCCAAAAAGAATTCAAAAATGACAATCAATAACTTTTTGCATTTATTTTTTATTTTTTTCGTTTATGATGTGTTGATCTGATAATAAGACCTCATATTTGCCTTGGCGTAGGCTGTGAAGAATGTGAATACAGTTATAGCACCTGCTCTGCTTGGGATGGTATTATGCAACTGTAAAATTGGACTTGTGGAATACTTTTGGGAACATATTAATGGTGGAAATTTGATTTCATTTGCTATTTGTTTTTTTGTCTTTACAGGACCCAACCAAGCAGACTGAACTTGACAATTACATGGTACAGCAGCTTGATGGAACTGTTAACGAGTGGGGGTGGTGCAAGCAGAAGGTATCGCTACATGATTTCGTTTGAATTATTCAGTTCGGTGACTGCATCTTATATAGCTGTATTGGGCGTTCATTTTATGCTAATTAGTTTTGCAATATGTTGACATTTTCAGCTGGGTGCCAATGCCATTCTGGCAGTGTCACTTGCTGTCTGTAAGGCTGGTGCTGAAGTGAATAAAATTCCTCTGTACAAGGTATGTGAGGTTTTTCGGTAATAATAGCTCTTATCTGTTAATCTTGTGTTCTTATGATATGTGCTTTTCTATTGTTTTAATTTTTCAGCACATTGCCAATCTGGCTGGAAACAAGACTTTGGTGTTGCCTGTTCCTGCATTCAATGTTATCAATGGAGGCTCACATGCAGGAAATAAACTAGCAATGCAGGTAATGTCTATTTAATGCAATAGTTGAACAGGGACAATTTCTGATTGAAATACGTACCCTGTGTCCTCTTTTATAGGAATTTATGATTCTCCCAGTTGGGGCATCTTCGTTCAGAGAAGCAATGAAAATGGGCGTAGAAGTATACCATCATCTAAAGGTTACAGTCCTTTCTTCCTAACTTTTTTTTTTTTCAAAAAACGAAAAACAGAAACACAAAATGGATGAAAGAATTGACATTCTTATTATTAGTGATCATGAATTAAGATGTTCACGCGTTTATCTTACAGGCTGTGATTAAAAAGAAGTACGGACAGGATGCTACTAACGTGGGTGATGAAGGTGGCTTTGCTCCTAACATCCAGGTCTTAAACGGCTAGTTTTAGTTTTTTTGATCTTGTAATTATTTAAAAGTAATATATCATTTTCTTGCTTGCATATAGCTGCTTGATTTATGGTTTTGTATATATCAATATCTTGCGATATAACATTCCTAAGATGTGTGAACAACTATATTTTTTCCGTTACATGACTTTGGTTATTCTTATCTTCCTAGTTCAAGCAATTTATCTCACTAAATCACGTTGTTTAATTTTTTAGGAAAACAAAGAAGGGCTTGAGCTTCTGAAGACTGCCATTTCCCAAGCTGGTTACACTGGAAAGGTTGAATCTCTGTCTACTGAATCTAATTTAGCACCTTAACGTATGGCTGACTAATTTCTATCCTCACAGGTTGTAATTGGTATGGATGTTGCTGCTTCAGAATTTTACAATAACAAGGACAAAACATATGACTTGAATTTTAAGGAAGAGGTTGATATCTTACAAAACTTTTCCCATTTTTTCTTAAATTTTCATTTTCCCGTCATTAAGGAGGAGGTTGTCAAATGCTTTAGCTAGATAACATACTACTACCTTGTTGCAGAATAATGATGGATCGCAGAAAATCTCAGGAGACAGCTTAAAGAATGTGTACAAATCATTTGTGACAGATTATCCTATTGTGTCTATTGAGGATCCATTTGATCAGGATGACTGGGAGACCTATACAAAATTAACCGGTGAAATTGGTCAGCAAGTGCAGATTGTTGGTGATGATCTCCTCGTCACCAACCCGAAGGTATGCTTTATTAACTCCAAATTGATCTATGTACTACAAACACGTATCATTTTGACATTATTGTCTTTGTCATTAACAATGTAGCGTGTGGAGAAAGCAATTAAGGAGAAGGCTTGCAACGCCCTTCTGTTGAAGGTAAAATTAACTTAAGGCTTTTTTCATCTGCTAGAGGATCAGAATTTTAGATTACCGTATTATTTAAATATCTATCTAGTTTGAAAATTTGTTTATCCACTTTAAGAAGAAATTTTGATTTTTGTACTTTCAATTTTAGGTGAATCAAATTGGTAGTGTAACCGAAAGTATTGAAGCTGTGAGAATGTCTAAGAAAGCTGGCTGGGGTGTCATGACTAGCCACAGGAGGTAATGAATGTTCATTTTTTTTTTTTTTTTACATTGTATTACCCTTTCTAAGTGCAAACTAATGTGCTTCATTTTGTCTGCTGTATGTAGTGGTGAAACTGAGGATACCTTCATTGCAGACCTCGCAGTTGGGTTAGCAACTGTAAGTAGTGAGAAGCTTTTTTAGAATAGTTTGTCATGGTTCTTCATTGTTTTTAGAAAATTTAGCATACGCTGATATAATGTAATCATGCTGCGTCAATATCAAACAGGGTCAGATCAAGACTGGAGCTCCCTGCCGATCTGAAAGGCTTGCCAAGTACAATCAGGTAAAAACTACGATCCTTGTTAAAGTATTTTTTGTTACATGGCCTGAATATAGTAATTACAAACACCTTACGCCATCTCCAATACAAGAATACAGCAGTTACCATATGGTCTTTTTTGTTATCATATGGCCTGAATATAGTAATTACAATAGCTTACGCCATCTCCAATACAAGATTACAGAAGTTAATTTTAAATGTATGTAGAGAGCTTACCAGGTAGATTAAGTTGAAGTGTTTAACAAGTTCTTTGGTGTGGTGTTGCAGCTTCTGAGGATTGAGGAGGAGCTTGGTCCAGGTGCTGTTTATGCTGGTTCCAAATTCAGAGCCCCGGTGGAACCCTACTGATTATTTAGCATATGAACACCAGCAGCATTTAAATAAGATTCTATTACTGCAGGGGGCTTCACATGTACTTTTTTTTTTTCAAAACTTAAACTTGTCTGAGAGTGAGTTCTTTTTGGCGACAAAATAGCGTAGCAGTATATGTGTCTCTTTTGGCCTGGCTTCTTATAGCCAATTATCAACTATTACTACAAATTTTGGGAGAATTTTATAGTTTCTACATTCATCTCGATCGTGTCGTTCAGCTTTACTTTCTCATCAATTAGAATTAGCATCGTTAAATTTTGACGCCTAATGCAATCTTTTCAACTTATCTGGAACCGCCCATTTGGCAGCACTATTTGTGTTCTAGTTTAAGTATTTGAGGAATGTGATAATTAAAAATATATGAAAAATAAAATAGGTTTGGTTTAAATTGACTGTGTATTTTGATTTTCATAGCAGACCTATAATTTCTATATTTTTAAATTACATAAATAAAACTTTTCATTTTCTATATCAATGAAGCTTAATTTTTATTCCTATAATCGTTGACAGATGAAAAATATTTAGTTGCCAACAATAAAAAAAAAAAAAGTTGTGAATGAAAAATTGCATCTACAAGCATATATGTTAAACTTTTTTTCTTTCAAAACCGACTCTTTTGTTGGCGTTGGTATTTGTTTCAGAGTAAATTAGTTTTAAACCCTTACATAAGTACATGTAGATCTAGGTTTGTGTGTTTATTAAAAAAGAATTAAAAAAATATTTTTAAGTTTATAATTAAATTTTAAATAAAATTAATCTTAAAAATAATTTATAGGTTTAAAAAGTTATGATGTCTATAAAAATATAAATAATAAACTTTGTAAAAAAAATATTAAAAATAATTATTTGGATTGATATCCATTAAAACAAAACACATCTAAAAAAGGTTTAAATGTGTTTTTTTTTTTTCTAATTTAAATACTAATGTTTAGTTTAGTCACTCATTCTGAAAGTGCGTGAAATATCAATGAGTTAAATTTTTCTTACGTGATATTTTACGCTTAATGTCAAGGAAAAAGTTCCACTATATTGCAAACAACCATATATCATGACATCACTTAAATCATGTTAAATGAAAAAAAGTTAGAAGTATTATTGATGATAATAATTTATGGAAAAATGGTGTAGAGTTAAAGAAAATTAGATCTAATAGTTACACTGAATATTGAATGCTTAGATCTAAGAGTTCCATTAGTTAAAACTAAGCATTTTAGTTATTTAAAAAGAGATCTAATTTTTTAAATTTCACATTAATAATTGATTATTACTTATAATAATCAATTGTCATTTTACTATAATTAATTATTGACAAAATAAAATTTACAGTGAGACATTTTTTGAAAAGCATAATAATTAATTATCATATTGATTATCACTTAGTATAATCAATTATCATTTTACTATAAATGATTATTGACAAAACCAAAATCTATAGTGAAACATAGTTTGGAAAGCAATGTGGCAATAATTTATTATTGCTTGCAACAATTGTAACTTAGTTTTTCATATTTTAATCTAATTTCAAAATAAAAACAAGTTTTCTTCTATAAAATGGGTAAAACTTTATGATTTTAGATACATGAATTGGATAGTGTGGAAATGTTTCGAAAGCTTTATGAATAGAGAGATAAATTTCATGAAGTGTAATGTTAACTGATCGAATTTTGTTAGATAAAACTATTTATCATTTGTGTGATTCAAAAAAATGTTTCTTTATCTCTTATGTGACTCAAAAACGGTGTCTTTATCCTTTATGAGATCCAAATGAGATGTTTATCTTTTGTAGATTTCAAAAAAATTATCTTTCATCTCTTGTAACTTTAAGAAAGATATTTTTTGAACCTTAAAACTCTTTTTTATCTGAATCCATATAAAATTTATTTGCAAATTTCTTTTTTTATATTCTCTTTATTTATATTTGATTATCTTAAAGGAATCAATTTTATTGCTAAGTCAGATATTAAAAAGGAAAAAAAAAATTAAAGCAAATTTTTATTAAGAACCCAATCCATCCCTTTTGGGTTTTTGTCTTGATTATTTTGCTGTACAATTCTAACAAACCAAAAAAATATAGTTGTGGTGATGAATGTTTCTACAAGGTTAAAGTAAATAAATGAAGATAAAGACACAAGTAGCGATAAATTTTTTTGATAATACTATAAAATATAATAAAACAAAATATATTTGTTTTATAGCAGCATTTCAGATCAATTGTCAAGATAAAGTAAAAAATAACTAGTTACATTTAAAAGAATAAATCCATTTGTTTTCAATAATTAATTTAAAGTTGATAAAATTAACTTATGATGAATATTTCATTGATACAGGGAAAAGTCACTAGTAGGCATGGTGAGAAATACAAATGAAAATAGTTGAAACTCAATTCAACAATTAATATGTTAAAGTTGAATTTTGAGTCAGTTAAAATGTAAAGTTGTGAAGTAATATTGTTAAATGAAAAGAACTATCTCATCTTGAGAATGAATTTTCTATGAATTTGAAGATCATCTAAATCTTTTTCTTTATAGTTATCTTTTATCATTGGTTAAGATGTAACAAATTTGATTAATTATGTAGTGTGCATTCTCTTATGGATCCTAGGAGTTCAATATTTTACTCTAATGGAATGAAAAATATATACAAATTTTTCACAATACTTTTTGCTCATGTTCTGATTTCTCATATATATATATATATATATATATATATATATATATATATAATGCAAAAGAAAGTACAACAAATAAACTTATAACTTAGGTGGCTGCTCCTAATTTAGCAAGTGATCTCATGAGTCGTCTTCATGATATGTGTGGACAACGAAAACTTCCCAGTTTGAGGGAAGGGATGACAGAATTTCAAATATCAGGAGTTTCTGATATATAATATTATCTGATATATAATATTATAATTAAATAGTGGTATTTGATAACATTTTTTTACAATATTTTATATTATCATGTGATTAGTTCAAAAATCAATAATAATAATTATAAATATCATCATGGACCAATCACAAAATAATACAAAAATGATGTTAAAATGTTATCAAGAAAATGTTATGTAAGTATTATTATCCATTATAATTAGATTTAAAGATTTTTGTAGCTTTTAATTATTTTAAAAAGGTAGAATAAATCCATGAAAATTTAAAACTGATTATTGTTTACTTATTAAGAGTTATTATTTAGTGAAGAAAAATCATTTGTTATTTTAAAATTAATTTTTTTAGCAGAAAAGGAAAAGAAGCTGAGAGTTTCAAGTCGTGTGAGAAGTGAAAGTGAGGAGAGAAGCGCCACTCCGTCACGCTTTCTCTCTCATCTCTCTCTGTCTCTCTCACTGCAATTCCTGTTGGCGAATTGAACTCACAACGCAAGTCGGATCTTATCACTATTTATTGATTTTGCAATCAAATTCATTCCTTTTTTCTGTGAGAAATGGAAAGCGCGTCAGAGCTTGTGGAATTTCCATTGTTGTTGACACCAATTGATTCTCACTACAGAGCATGCACCATTCCCTACAGATTCCCCTCCGATAACCCCCGCAAGCCCACTCCCACCGAAATCTCTTGGATTGATCTCTTCCTCAACTCCATCCCCTCTTTCAAGTGCGTTCTCCTCTCCTCTTCTTTTCACTAAAAAAGTTTTTTTTTTCTTACCCGATTCGTAGTTTTTCATCGCTTTCAGCATACCCTTTTGCTTGTTCTGCCCGACGACGGCTTGTTTTTTGTTAAAAATTACTTTTTTTTTTTTTATCTCTCTTACAAATCGATAACAAAAATTGGTCGTTTTTATATTTTTTGCTTTTCCTTACACCACTATGATGTTTGATTGTGTGATTTTAAAGGTGATCAGGATTGTTTTTACCGCTGTCATAGTTACTACTTCTATTTGTATGCTAACTTATTTGATTCGTTTTTTTACGCTTTCTAAAGTGTGTCGACCTTTTTGTTCTTGTAGTTGGATTTGATTTTTATTTTTATTTTTAACTATTTAACCGTTATATGCGTTTGTTCGTAATGGTGGTTGGTATGTGTGCTTGTGCGAGGTGAACAACATGTTCAGGTGGTGTCACCATTATCATTTGTTTGTTGCTTATCGTTCAAAAATAGCAGTTTGAACTTGTTTGTAAATTTTTATATCTGTGGGAGTTACTGCCAAAGTAGTTGGTACAATTGGGAGGTCAATTATGCTGATTATGCTTTGATACTTCTCATGGCATTTTTTTTAACTTTCTTCCCATTTCCTTGGTACTGGGTCAGGGTTAGTTTGTTTTGGTTTCTTTAGGGACTTTAGAGGTTAGCCAAAAGTCCAAAACTTACATCTAAAAGATGATTTGAGTTGTCGCTAGGTAGGTAATGGTGAAGCTTCTTTATGAGTAGTTGAGTGTTCGGTGAACATTTTATGTAAGCGTCATCAATTTTAACGAGAGACCAAAGTGTCATGATCATAATAAAGTCTCTAATAAGTAATAACAGTGGATGTTTAAGTTGTTTGAATAATAATTTGTGAATTTGTTGATATAAGTTTTTTATATTTTGAATCAACCGGAACACACCAAATGACTAACCAATTTGACTATCTCTCTTTGTGTAGATTTTAGGAGCCCATCTTTGTTCAATTTACAAACTTGTCACTGTTATTTTTTCCGAATCAGTGAAATATGTGATTTTATATAATTGCAAGGATTTCATTGTTTATTTGTTTCTTGTTTACATCATCATTTAGCTTTGGTTTGGCAGGAGGCGTGCAGAGAGTGATACTTCAGTTCCTGACGCGGCTGCCAAAGCTGAAAAGTTTGCTCAAAGGTGATCTTTATATCTACTTTACATAATAGCTTGTGGTATGGGATTTACTAATTTTGTATTTTGTTTATGCTTTCCCTGGAAAAGATATGCTGACATACTTGAAGATTTGAAGAAAGATCCTGAAAGTCATGGTGGGCCTCCTGATTGCATTGTATGTTCTATACTATAGCTAGAATTATACCCTAAGCCTCCCTCCCCAAGAAGAGGAATTAGAAGATAAAAGCAGCAGCTGGTGATGTTTCTAATTTCCTTCATTGTTTTTCTTTCTGTTGGGTGATTTTTCAGCTTCTTTGCCGACTTCGTGAGCAAGTGCTCCGAGAATTAGGATTCAGAGATATATTCAAAAAAGTCAAGGTAAGTTTTACTGCTATTTGGGATGCCATTAGTTTCTTCTATGCAGCTATGGATAATAAAAGGTCGAATAAAAAGTGTGTTCCTGTCTGATTGTAGTCGAAGAAATTTAACATCTTGCTTGTCCTGTGGAGGAAAATTGAATGGATTTGTTTTTGGTTATAGTTGGTTGAAAAGCTCTATAGTTATTAGTCGAAGTGGAGAAGATATAACCGTACATTATCAATTTCAATAAAGAAGAGCTAGGGTGTTATTATGACATTACTTATGCACAATGTAGTTTCATTTCACCTAAGGTATGTTACTCCTTTCTGATTGGCTGCAATAGGATGAAGAAAATGCAAAAGCCATCTCACTTTTTGAGAATGTTGTTCAACTTAATGATGCCATTGAAGATGAAGGCAAGCGACTCGAGAATCTAGTCAGAGGAATTTTTGCTGGAAACATATTTGATCTTGGTTCTGCACAGGTAGGATGATTTGCTACGCATTCTTTGATAACTTCGCATAGCTAAATTTTGACTCTTCCTCAAACCAAACTGTATCTACCCATTGTTCAAATACTAATTTTACGTCATTAAGCTGCAATCTCTATGGATGTTCTTTTATGTCCATGTTACAATACCAACCTCTTTACTCATTATTCCTTCCAGTTCCCTATTATTAGCTTTGGTTTAGTTTAGTTCAGTTCTTCTATAAAGAGATATGGTGTGGTTGATATCATTAAAATACAATATTCCATAACTTTTCTTTGCTGAATTGTTGGCATTACTAATGTCTATCCTTATCGCATCTTCTGAAATTATTTGATTTTGTTCCTCAATGCCATGTGAAACATAAGGGCACATGGTTTGGTTAATTATCCTCAGTTAAAATACAATGTTCCTTTATGTCTTCCCTTGGTTGCTGAAATTTGGCATTGGTAACTAGATATAATTAAAGCTTTACTCATGTCTGAACTTATTTTCCTATCACAATCATAAGCGGTAGTGTGTAGAATTACATCTATTTGTACTTTACATATAAACTAATTCTTTTCACAATTTCTTGAAGCTTGCAGAGGTTTTCTCTAAGGATGGAATGTCCTTTTTGGCTAGTTGCCAAAATCTGGTTCCTCGACCATGGGTTATTGATGATCTTGACACTTTTAAAATGAAATGGAACAGGAAGCCATGGAAGAAGGCAAGTTTCCTGTGTATAAATTCAAGAGACACAATTTTATCATTAATTTTTGAAAAGTATTTTTGCCTCCTGGCTGCCGTTGCTAAAGTTCTAATCTTTGCCCTTTATCATGGCAGGTTATCATATTTGTTGATAACTCTGGTGCAGATATCATTTTGGGTATCATGCCATTTGCAAGAGAGCTACTTCGGCGTGGGAGTCAGGTTTGCTGACAAATTCATTCATTCGTAGAAGAAAAATTCACTAGGGAAATATTGTGTAGAGATATAGGATAAGGAACCCTTCTTAAGATAAGAACGAAAGAGGAAAAAAAAACTGAAAAATGAGAAAATCAATGGAGCAAGAATGTCCAATCAATAACAAGCTTGCCTGATTTACAAGGCCATTTGCACCACATAAAACCCACATACATGAATATTTACAATATCATTTGTTATGCCCTTGAAATTTCTTTAAAAGGGTGAGTTATTATCCAACCAAATGAATTTTTACCAGATCATTTGTTCTCACATGGCCACGGATATTTTGAATCTTTGCTTCTACCAAGTTTTTCTGATATTTTAGTTCTAAATCAATCATTTAAACTCTAATTTATGGATAAAATTTGTGAATGATTGTCTTGTTGTGTAGATGTTTATTGGTCTTATTCCATTTTAGTTATCTTTTTGAAATTGAAGCTGCTTTTCATATGCTGTTCTTGCAGCCGGCATAACATATTTTACGTGATTCTCTTTGGATTTAGGTTGTATTGGCTGCTAATGAGTTACCATCTATCAATGATGTGACTTGTTCTGAGCTAGTTGAAATTATATCAAAGGTAATGAAAATAAACACGTGTAAGTTTTTGAAAAGGCCATATTCCTCACTAACTCCTTTCATTTTTGGTTTCCACTTATCCAGTTAAAGGATGAACAAGATCAACTTGTGGGTGTCAGTACTTCAAATCTTTTAATTGCTAACTCTGGCAACGATTTACCTGTAAGTAAATGAGCAATGAATTTTTCTATCTAGCAAAATTGTGGTATTTGAACTTATGATGATCGAATCTTTCTTGCTTTGTGTTGAAACGGATTACAGGTTATTGATCTTACAAGAGTGTCACAGGAGCTTGCTTACCTTGCCAGTGATGCAGATCTTGTCATCTTAGAAGGGATGGTAAGTTCTTCCTCTGTCATTGCATCTGGGTTATCAAATTCATATGTTAAACAAATGCTAATCTACTTCTTTTGCCAGGGCCGTGGAATAGAAACAAATCTCTATGCTCAGTTTAAATGTGATTCCCTGAAGATTGGAATGGTAATGCAGCTTACCATTATCTTTACCTTCTTCAATAATGAAAATTTGAGCTTCTAATGATTCCTTATATGGCATAATTTTCTTAGGTCAAACATCCTGAGGTTGCACAATTTCTTGGTGGACGTTTATATGACTGCGTATTCAAATACAATGAAGTTTCATCTTAACAAGCCTTATTCTTTTCTCTACTAATGCTGCACAACCTGCATATTTTTTACCATTGATATGCCTTTAGTTTGGTACTTTTTAGAACGTCAATTCAGTGTTATAAAGGTGATATGACCGAACCATCTTACTTGTAATAAAGAACGATTCTACATACATGCAGTTAGAAAAATGTTAACAGCATACTATTTCATACATTTTTATTTCTTATCAGTTGAAATTCTTGTTTAAGTAACAAAGTTAGATCCTCAATTTTAACTAACAGCACAACTGTATCATTTCTTTCTAAGGAAAACATCATTTTCTTAATTTTGAGACTCTGTTTGTTTAGAGGAATTTTACTGTTGAAAAGAATTATCCAAGACAAATTTATCATTTCAACCCTGTTCGTTTCGATACATTTGCAAATAAAAGAATACCATAATTTACACAAATCATGTTTATACCTTACTAATGATAATTTAATGTTTGAAGTTGTTACAAACATAGTTCCACCATTATAGGACTTTTCCAGAAACAAAAAAATTACTCTGATCTCATATTTGTTTTGAAGTGGCAGAAAGTGATATAATCATTATTATGAATACGTAAAAATGGGTTACAATCCGCGAGCTAACTCGGTCCATCACGGGTTCGGGTTGGGTTGAGTTTAAAATTAATTGAATTTTTTTTATGCAGGTTAGATTTCAACCCGGCTTATTTAAATCTAACTCATGCGGGTTGAACCTGTGGTGGGTCGGGTTGGCCTGCCAACCCACTTACCCAATTTTATTTTTTTAATTTATTATATTATTTATGAAACTTATGGCATATAAGAAACTTATTTGTATATTTTTTGTTTTTGGATGACATTTGCATTATATTGTACTTTTTATTATTATTTTGAATTGTCTTCCGTTTAACATCATTTTTTTCGAGTGAAATTTGTTTAAATTTGAATATAGAAAGTTTTTAATTTTTTTATTTAAAAAAATTGTAATTAAATGGTCTAGTGAGCCAATCTGTTTACTCATTATCCCATGGTGAGTCGGGTTCGAATTTTTCTGACTTGCTAATAAATGAGTCGGATTGGATTGACTCACTAAGTGGCCAACCTGTGATGGACTGGACCAGGTCGAGTCGGATTACCCGTTATGAAAATGTGATGCCATTAGAAGAAGTATTAGAAGGAGTGGATTTGTTATATATATAGTTAAAGGAAGATGCATTGAATCTTTAAGTTGGTCTTCAGTCTTAGCCATATTGTTGCCATGATGGGATAATACAATTCTTTAATTCACCAACTATAACCTGTCACAACTAATAAAAGGAATCTACACTATAATTATACTATTATATTATTGCTACAATATATATCCCTCGTCTCTTTCATATTTAATTTATCACTTTTTATTATGTCTGTTATTATTGTTTTTTTTCATCTATAAAGTTTAATCATCAAGCCTTAACTATAGTGTTCTGAGATTTTTTTCTTCTAAGTCTTCAAGGAGAAACCATCAAGATTTTATTTTATAAGTTTTCTTCTTTTTAATATTTTGGTAATCTTGGAAATAATGTTTAATTAAGAGAATGTTAATGTATTTACCAAGACTTTTCAATAATTAATTCATTATAAAAGTAATAAATACTCTGTATTATATGAACTTAAGATCGGACTATTCACA
Source organism: Vigna radiata var. radiata (assembly GCF_000741045.1). Classification (NCBI taxonomy): domain Eukaryota; kingdom Viridiplantae; phylum Streptophyta; class Magnoliopsida; order Fabales; family Fabaceae; genus Vigna; species Vigna radiata. The sequence continues at coordinate 10,511,040 of NC_028351.1, read as the reverse complement.
CAATACAAAAGTCAAGAAGGTCATCTTACAACGGTCACCTTTAAACAACAATTAGATTTGAATGGAGATTAGTTTACTGTAAAACTTGATTAAAAAGGCAACAATTAGACTATTAGTAATTCAAAGCTCATTTTAAAATCTATAAATATATGTTTAAGAGATAAGTAATAGCATTTATTATACATTAATTGCTGAACTGGTTAAATATTTACTAATTTTGATATTGAAGTAACTTGGATAACCTCCTAATTAAACAGTGTAAAAGATAAACGGGAAATCAGCATTATAACACAAAGACTTGAAGAACAATAATCTCGATCTCGAAATCAATATAAAACTAATAAACAAAAAGATAAAAAAATAAATAAAAAACACATGAAAAAAATGATTATTATTTTACTAATGTTCTTTGTTATTTTTATCTTCAATATGTTACGGTTATATGTGCATCTATTTTTCCTCTGCTCATTTAGTAATTTTAATTGAATTAGACTAAAAGAAAATGAACAGACTAATTATCTATAATATCTTTGATATGATGATATGTGATTTGGATATTCAGAGAATTTCAAGAATAAATTTTATGTATTGAAAAGTTGTTAGTGTATGCTTGACAAACTAGACTCCATAATGAGGTATCCTGATCGATATTCTACCAATTATTCAACTTGTGTAGAGATGAATGGAGTAGGGAAAAAAATGACACGACATCTTTGCCCTAAAATCTTAAGTATGAAAGAATAACATCGTGAGTAGAATAGGGTGATAATTTATGACTTTACAGAATATAAAATACTACTATGAGTATACATATTCAGTAAAGTTCTATATAAAAGTGTGTATGTGAATAATTGAGTATAGAATCACTTGTATAATATTATACATACATACATATATATATATATATATATATATATATATATATATATATATATATAAACTATTTTAATAAATATTTAAATTCTAATTCTAAAATTTCGTTATGATCTCTCAATTTTCAAGGTAATTAATTATTAGCTTTTTAGATAAAATAAAATGGCCCGCTATCGTTTTTTAAACTATTCAAAGAGTAAAGTCCCGAAGTTTTGCATCAAAATTAGTTTTTGATGGTATTAAGAGCCACGAAGAGAACAAAAAATTATGCTTAAAAGGTTTGTTTATTTATTAAATTGAAATAAAGAGTTTATTTTATATACTATTATTATTATTATTATAAAACATCTATCTATAATCAATAAAAACTAACATTAATAAATTTTAAACAATTATTATAAAAATAGTATATTTAATGTATGCATTGTCATTAGTTATTAAAACAAATGATAAAATAAAAATTACGTAATTTTTGTAGCATACACGGTTTACCCATTTAAATATCTCTATAAAAATGTTAAATATAGTTTACTTCTACTTAAATTTAGTCAATTTAATTGAATACGACATATAACTAAATAAGAAAAACTCAAAAAGTGGTCTTCGACCTCTTTCACTGCCTTTTCTCATTCTTTTAACTTTGCCTTCATTTCCTCGTCTTGAAGCATTTTTTAAATAATTTTGGATAATTAATTAGTCCTACTTTTCGTACTCCACTTTCACTAACTTTAGAGTAATTTTTTAGAGAATTCCTTACTCAGTAAATTGTGGTGACAAGATTTTATGTTAGTAATAGATTTGTTTTTTACGTATATGGGTAAAAATGATTTGCATTTTATGCAAATGGGCAAATTTTTTTAATTCATTTTATCTTTCTTTTATCTTTTAAAATTTTTCTAGATAATTATTTTACTGTTTTTGTTAATATTTTAATACAGTTTTCATTCTTAACACTTTTAACCTATTCTAGATACAGTTTTAACCCATTTTGTAAATATTTGATTTTGTGAGTTTTTTAATAAAATATTTTTTTTTATAAGTTTTTTTTTTCTCCAACCCACATTTAAAGATGATTATATATAGGATAATGATATTTAGACAACATTTTTTTGACAACATTTGAACATTGATTATGTGTCAATATGTGATTGGTAAAAAGTTACTCCACAATAATGTTTATGATTACTCTACAATCAATACTAGTAATCATAAACATTATTGTGGAGTAACTTTTTACCAATCACATATTGACACATAATCAATGTTCAAATGTTGTCAAAAAAATGTTGTCTAAATATCATTATCCTTATATATATATGGAAAAACTTCTCCTAACAACACTTTTTCAACAATTTTTTGACAATGCATACATGACAGTTTGTGATTGGTCTGTTTTAAATATTTTTTAAACATAAATTCAAATAGACCAATAAAATGATGACATGTGTCTCATTATTAAAAAATGTTTAAAAAGTGTTGTCAAAAGGAAAATGATATTTTAACACCATTTTTTGACACGATTTTGACACTGCACACGTGTCAAAATGTGATTGGATAATTTCAAATTCAAAAAGTTGAGACAGAAGTATGTTTGGACGAAAAAAACAAAAGTTTGTTTTTAAATTTGAAATCGTCCAACCACATTTTGACACGTGTGCAGTGTTAAAATGGTGTCAAAAAATGGTGTTTTTAAATTTTATTTTGACAAGGAAAATAAAATTTTAACACCATTTTTTGACACCATTTTGACACTGCACACGTGTCAAAATATGGTTGGACGATTTCAAATTTAAAAACAAACTTTGGTTTTTCTCTTCCAAATATACCC
>NC_028351.1:10502043-10506834 GCF_000741045.1 Vigna radiata var. radiata | reverse complement strand
TTGCCCCCCTTCTAGAGCCCACTACATTCCCCTTTTGTATCCCTTATTTCCCCACTGAAAATCCTTCAACCGTGTGCTCACTTTTCTCTCCCTCATGTGCTGTTGTCTGCCATTATTTCTTGCAGCAGGTGCCAGGTGTCCTGAGTCTCCAACTAACTCATCCTTTCCCCTTATTTCTTCTACCCATTTTGCCCCTTCACTCTCAACGTTATTCTCACACGTTACAATACCCTCCCCATCAACAATAACCTTGTCCTCAAGGTTAAAGTCAGGGTAAGCTTTGACAAAATCTGGAATGTCTTCCCAAGTTGCTTCTGTTGTAGGTAACCCAACCCATTGAACTAAGACTTGTGAAACTATTTTAGATCTGCGGAGGATGTCACGTTTTTGAAGGATAGATTGAGGAAGTAATACAGGACCTTCTGGTAGTGTAGTCAATGGGAGGGGAACGTAGGTAGTGGCATGTGAACCTTTGCATTCCTTTAATTGAGAGACATGGAAGATGGGGTGGATTTTAGCAGCGGTTGGCAGTAAAAGTTTGTAGGCCACCGAGCCTATTCGAGCGAGAATGGGAAATGGGCCAAAATACCTCATCCCCAATTTCTGGTTTTTTCTCAAGGCAATGGAATTTTGTCTATACGGTTGAAGTTTCACCAAAACCAAATCACCAACCTTAAACTCCTTATGCAGTCTTTTCTGATCAGCATACTTTTTCATTCTTTCTTGAGCTTTCAGCAGCTGCCGTTTTAGTTGAGTCAAGACTCGGTCTCTCTCCCCTAATAATTCTTGTATTGCTGGAGGATCATTAGGATCCACTGTGTACTTCATTATGGTAGGGGGGTCTCTTCCATATACCACCTTAAAAGGTGTGGTTTGTAAGCTGGTATGAAAAGCCGTATTATACCAAAACTCTGCCCACGGTAACAGCCTGGTCCAGCTCTTAGGATTGTCAAAGGTAAAGCACCTGAGATACATTTCAACACACTTATTTAGTGCCTCCGATTGTCCATCGGACTGGGGATGGTAAGCCGTAGTCATGTTCAAAGTTGTGCCACTCAACTTGAAAAGGTGTTGCCAAAATTGACTTATGAATACTTTATCTCTGTCAGATATGATGGTTCTAGGAAACCCATGTAGTTTGACAACAATATGAATGAACAATTCTGCCATTTGCTTGCTATTGAAGTCTGCCTTTAGGGGAGCAAGGTGAGCATACTTCGACAATCTATCAATGACCACCATAATCACCGAATATCCATTAGAGGGTGGAAGGCCTGTAATGAAGTCCATGGCTATATCTTCCCATATCTGGTCAGGAATTGGAAGGGGTTGGAGTAACCCTGCGGGTAGAGTGGTGGCCGATTTAGCTTGTTGGCATATAAGGCATTCCTGGACGTATTGAGTGACATCTTTAAGCATACCCGACCAATAGAANCCTGCGGGTAGAGTGGTGGCCGATTTAGCTTGTTGGCATATAAGGCATTCCTGGACGTATTGAGTGACATCTTTAAGCATACCCGACCAATAGAATTGAAAGGACAATCGAGCCATAGTTCTAGTTATTCCCGCATGACCCCCTAGTATGGAACTGTGGTATTCCTTGAGCAACTTTTGTATAATCTCAGCATCTCTAGGAATTACAACTTTGTGCTTCCAATGTAAGTATCCATCAGAGTAGGAATAATGAATGTTGGGTGGTTTTCCTGCTACACAAGCTTGAATGACAGATTGAAGAGTAGGGTCTATTTGAGTGGCTTTCTGAATTTTTATCATCAATTCATTCTCTCCAGATGACCATGCCATAAAGAAAGATCGGGATAGGGCATCTGCAGCTTGGTTATCCTTCCCAGGCTTGTATTCAATTGTGAAGTCATATCCTAAAAATTTGTGTAACCAGGCTTGTTGCTCGGGAGTTTGAAGGGATTGGTCCATTAAGCTCTTAAGGCTTTTTTGATCAGTTCGAATGATGAACTTGTGGCCCAATAAGTAATGTCTAAACTTTGCAATTGCTTCGGTAATGGCATAGAATTCCCTTGTATAAGCGGATTTATGCTGCATCCGGGAAGACAGTTTCTTAGAAAAGAAGGCTATAGGGTGCTTGTCTTGGCTAAGAACGACACCAATTCCCAAGCCTGAGGCATCAGTCTCCAAAACGAAGGTTTTTGTGAAATCAGGTAATGCTAGGCTGGGGGCAGTGGTAATAGCTTGTTTCAGGGCCTCGAAGGCTTGTGTTGCTGGTGCAGTCCATTGAAAATTATCCTTTTTCAGGAGATTGGTCAAGGGATGAGCAATTGCAGCATATCCTTTGATAAACCTTCGGTAATATCCCGTTAGGCCAAGGAACCCCCTCAGTTGTTTTGTGTTTTGAGGGCAGGGCCACTGTAAGACAGCTTGGACCTTGTGAGCATCCATTGCCACCCCATTTCCCGAGACAATATGGCCTAAGTATTCTACTTGAGATAGACCAAAAGAGCATTTGGATAATTTGGCGTATAATTGGTTTTCTTGCAGAATTTGTAAAATTGTTTCCAAATGGCCAAGGTGAGCAGACCGTGAAGGGCTATATACAAGTATGTCATCAAAAAACACCAGCACAAATTTCCGTAGAAGGCCCTGAAAGATGTCATTCATTAAGGCTTGAAAGGTTGCAGGAGCATTGGTTAATCCAAATGGCATGACAAGCCATTCGTAATGGCCTTGATGGGTTCGAAATGCTGTCTTGAACCTGTCGGTAGGATTGACCAAAATTTGGTGGTATCCTGAGCGAAGATCCAACTTCGAAAAAAATTTAGCACCGCATAATTCATCCAATAGCTCTTCAACAGTTGGTATAGGAAATTTGTCTTTGATTGTTACAGCATTGAGAGCCCTGTAATCTGTGCAAAACCTCCAAGTGCCATCTTTTTTTTTACCAATATAATTGGTGAAGAAAAGGGGCTAGTGCTATGGGTAATGAGTCCTTCTGACAACATCTGCTGCACCATTTGCTCAATCTATTGTTTTTGACTATGAGGATATTTGTATGGTTTAACACGCACAACGTTCACATCCGGCATTAAAGGAATACAATGATTTTGAGATCGAGTAGGAGGAAGTCCTTTAGGATTAGCAAATACCAGGCGATAGGTATGAAGCAGAATTGCAATGTCTGGTTCAATATCTACTGGAATATTCAACCAATCGTCCTCTGTAGTGATAGGGTGAGCAATTTGGAGTGTGAATAGTTCAGCAATAGCGCCAGTTTTGCATAGCCGTGTCATGTGATGCAACTCTGCTTGCTGTGGCAGAAGTGGTGGTTCACCTTGCAAGGTAATGAGCTGGTTGTCCAAGTAAAATTTTAAGGATAGGGTGCTGTAATCAGCAATGTGTGGTCCAATAGTGGCTAGCCACGCAGCACCTAAAATAAGATCAGCGCCCGAAACTGGTAATAAATATACTGGAAGCTTGAGAGTATGTCCTTGTAGTTTAACCGGGATCTCCTTTATAACCCCTTCGGTAGACATAGCATTTCCATTCCCTACCATGACTTGTAGTGATGACATAGCCTCCACAGGAAGCTTTAGGCAATGAGCAATCCGTGGTTGTAAGAAGTTGTCCGAACTACCACTATCCAGGAGTATCTGGATTGTCATTCCGTGCAATGAACCCTTGAATCGCATCGTTCCCACACCAGCAGCACCCTTCAAAGCGTTAAGGGAAGATGGTGTTCCAGATTCTGTTCTAAATCAGGAATCTCTGCAGTTGTATTGTCCTCCTCTTCATATGTAACTTGGAGAAAAGAATATTGGCGATTAAGACAACGGTGAGTGGCTGTGAACCGTTCATCACATGTGTAACATAAGCCTTTTTCTCTACGGGACTGCATTTCAGCAGGTGAAAGTCGTTTGATATTATGGGTTCTAATGGTTTGGGAAGACGGGTGTTGGTTTGGGGTAGGGAGAATTGGCTGTTGTGGGGGATTGGTGTATGATTGATTATTGGAAGGTGGTGTGGTTTGGTTGGAATTCCGGGAAGTGTTGATGGGGTACTGTCTAGGTTTAAAGGTGTATTTCTCTTCAAATAAACGGGCTAATGAAATGGCTTTGAGGATTGTGTTTGGGGCTTGAGCTATGACCTCTCTACGGATGTCTGGTTTCAACCCACTGATGAAACAATCAAGAAGGGCCTCATTGCTTACACCATAAATACGGTTAGCTAGAGCTGTAAACTGCACATAGTAGTCATTTACAGACGTGGTTTGTGTGAGTTTAAATAAGGTAGATCTAGGTGATTCAAAGGGAGAAGGACCAAATTCCAGCTCTAAGGATCGAACTAAAGTATTCCAGGACACAATGCGGTTATTGCGTTGCATCATTTGGTACCAAGGAACAACTTCCTTTTCGAAATGAATGGCCGCTATGGTTAAACGGTGGTCATCAGGAGTATCATAATATTCGAAGAATTGCTCAGCTTTGAAAATCCATTGTAAAACATCGGAGCCATCGAAACGAGGAAAATCAATCTTCACATTTCTCACCTGAAATGGGCCGTGGGTATGTCGTGAGTTCGTACCACCATGGGACATGTTCTCCTTCAAATCTTCAATGGTGTTACGGAGGTCGGCCATCTCTGCAGCATGCTCCCTTTCACGTTTCTGCATGAGGTCCAATATTTGCTTGAGGTCATTTGAAGAGGATGTGTCGGCCATGTGGGATGAAAGCACCAATGTAAGATATAGGAAAACAATGCAACAGTAACGCACAGAAAAACAAGCACCGAAAACCGAAAGAATCAAACCCACCGACTAAGGGT
>NC_028351.1:10500171-10501628 GCF_000741045.1 Vigna radiata var. radiata | reverse complement strand
TTGCCCCCCTTCTAGAGCCCACTACATTCCCCTTTTGTATCCCTTATTTCCCCACTGAAAATCCTTCAACCGTGTGCTCACTTTTCTCTCCCTCACGTGCTGTTGTCTGCCATTATTTCCTGCAGCAGGTGCCAGGTGTCCTGAGTCTCCAACTAACTCATCATTTCCCCTTATTTCTTCTACCCATTTTGCCCCTTCACTCTCAACGTTATTCTCACACGTTACAGAAAGCAGTTGTTAAAGAAAGGTGGTTCTCTGATTGTCTTCCTGCCGATTATCTTCTTCCTGCTAAAGTTCTTAATTCAGCTAAGAGGCTGAGAGCATACCTGCAATTAAATGACCGTGAAGTAAGTGTATTAGAACATTTTCTTTTATTATATATATGTGGCATCTTTTACTGACAAGGTAAGTTTGCTTCAATCCAGGTCTGGGAATATTACGAGCGACAATTTCTCTATCCTGGAGGTCATGTGGATTTTGAAAATGAGGCTGGACCTGTGGATATAGTTCGAATACTTTTGTACTATGCACTAGATTCACTTGTCCCTTTTAAACGGCCTGGCCGAGAAGTTATTGAATCATCCGCCAGAGAACTTCTCTATAAGATTGAGTTGCATGAGTATATACAGGATTTCGTCATTTTCGATCTCGATCGCTTGGAAGAAAAGTATGGATATGATCTATAACTCCTGTCTTCGTTGGATCTCATGTTATTGCTCTGGTTAATCTCTCTATATTTTATCACCATTCTTTCCTTTATTATTTTCATTTTTCATTCCTCATTCTCATTAAATATTTATTTTGTAAACATCCAGATAGTTCATATTATCAGATATCTTAATAACTTGTACTTATCTTTTATCTTAAGTTATTGGTTAAATAGATTGGTTTTCTTCAAGTAGGTCCCTATTTTTTAAAAATGATTAATTTAGTCCTTAAATTTGAAAAATTAGACCAATCAAGTCCATTCCGTTAATTTCCCTTAACGGCGTTAAAATTCGTCTTTGTTGGCAAAACGACGTGTATTTTTTAAATAGGTGGCACACAATAACTTTTAAGATGTGGACTTTAAGAACATCTTCTTCTCATTTACCTCCGCAATCAACCATTCTTTGGCTTCATCCATCTGTTATACAACATTAAGAAAATCCTTCAACAACATTCAACATCGGCATTCTCCATTCAACAACATTTGCATTCTCATCTTTTGAACCATCTGCATCCTCCATTAACATTTGAAAGCCACCGTAACAATTCACACTCACTAGTACAAAACGGGCTTTTTAAGTCTGTTATTTCAAGCTTTTTAAGTCTGTTTTATAACAGACTTAGATTCGGCAGACGTAAATTTTAAGTCTGTTGTTAACGAACAGACTTAAATTCTAAGTCTGTTGACCGACAGACTTAAATTCTAAGTCTGTTGTTAACCACCAGACTTAAATGTTAAGTCCGTTATT
>NC_028351.1:10483878-10499276 GCF_000741045.1 Vigna radiata var. radiata | reverse complement strand
GAATTGAAGTTGGACTGTTACATGATGGCATGCGTTAATGTAAAAAAATTTATACAACACAAAGTTACATGGAGGATAATTTAATTGCGTGAGGGAATTATTAATCCCATAAACCAGATCATTGTATCTAGACAACCACTAATAGCAAGCTTTGATCTAGACAACCACTAATAGCAAGCTTTCACAATATGGCATAACAGAGTATACAAGATACAACAAGGAGCAAACCAGAAAATCACAGTATCATACNGTAATCAGCTTAAAAAACATACCTTCATCATTCACAGTATAGTGAATCNAACACTTGTGCTTCCCAATCNAGTGGCAATAACAGAGCGGTGACTAATTTTGCAAAAAATTTCAGAAACTTGTAACCAAAACAGTGTGCCATATGGGAGGAAAATTTAAGAAAATGAAAGATGTCATAACCCATGATAGTGTTCAAAGAAGTGATGATACTACTGTGAATATTAGCCACAATCACTATCTTCTATAAACTATAAACTAGTAATAGAGCAACACAATGAAAACCAGAATAGAAACCCAAATCTCCAATATTAAACCCTAATCCCCAAGAATAAAAAACCCAAATCCCCAATTTTAAACCCTAACCCCCAAAACGCACCAATAATCATGCAGATGAGCATCAAGGACGTTGTTGTTGTTGAGCCACCAAAGGTCGTCGTTGTCAGGTGGATGAGAGATTGGGAAACAAATTGGTGTGGAGACGGGGAGGGAGAGAAATCGCAAAAGAGATGGGGAAGGAGAGAAATGGGAGGNTTTGCAGCGNTCTAAAACCTAAAAAGCAATTAAAAAAGATAAATTTAATTTTTATTTTAAAATTAGCATAAATTTAAGTCTGTTGAAATTTAAACAGATGTAAAATTGTAAAATTTAAGTCTGGTTCTCTTTTAATAGACTTAAAAGATAAATTTAAGTCTGATATTATTTTAACAGACTTAAAATAGTANCTTTTATTTACAAAATTGCCACCGCATATTTTTTAAGTCTGAATTTTTTCTAACAGACTTAAATTGACAGACTTAAAAACCTAGTTTTGCACTAGTGACTCTAGCCTTTGCTTCCATCAAGAGTCACCTTCATCATCCATTCCATTCCTGGAGGAGGTGTACTCAATATATCGGAAAAGAAAGAAACAAAAGAGAGGTCGACCAAGAGAAGAGCCTACTTTCTTACCCATCATCACCATCCCCTTTGTTGTTAAGCTAGATACTTATCAGGAGAACATAACAAAAAAATATAACCAGTATCTTCATCTTCATTTGAACCTCCATCCCAGCTCAAGCATAACACCACCATCCTCAACCTGCACTGCACAAGGCAACAGAAAAAAAACTAATCACCAAGAACAAAGACCAATTTCTAGCACTCAACACATACTCCAATGTTTCCAATCCCAGTAAACAAAACATCAATTGATAGATGAATTAACCAATAAAGCAAAAAAAAAAAATATTTTCGTCCTCGACATCGGCGGTGGTGCTGCTGGAGGCGCTGGCGTTTAAGGGAAAGAAAAGAAAACCCTCGAACGGAGAGGGAGGAGAACAACGTTGGGGAACCGTCGAACGGAGAGGGAGGAGAACGGCGCTAGGGGCGTCGGTGAGGAAGCATCTCCGCCGCAACTCGCGACAACCTTCTTAGGTGGAGGCAGCGGTGACAAGAACTCTAGGTGGAAGGTGTGCGTTCTCCTCTCACACGCGAAAAGGGGCGAGATCTCGGTGGAGGGCGGTGGTGCACGCGGCTGGCTAAGGCTACAGTGGCGACCGAAGAGGGAGGAAAGAAAACCCTCAAACAGAGAGGGAGGAAAAAGCGCAGGCGGTGAGAGTGGTTGCTTCTGGGTGTTTCGCTCGGAGGAAGAGAGGCTAAGTCTCATTTTCAGTTTGGGAGATTAATTTAAAAATCATAAAAACAATCTAAATCCACGTCTAATGAGTCATTATGTGCCACCTGTATAAAAAATGACACATCCTCTTACCAGTAAAGACATTTTTAACGTCGTTCAAGAAAATTAACGGAATAAACTTGATTGATCTAATTTTTTAAATTTAAGGACCAAATTGATCATTTTTAAAAAACGGGAACCTATTTGAAGAATACCAGCAAAAATAGGGACCACCAAATCTATTTAACCTAAGTTATTTTACTTTATATTTTAGATTTAAAGTGAATTTAGAGAGGAGTAACGGAGAGGATTTGAAGATGAATTTTTTTTTTATTGTTTATTTGAATAAATTTGGAAATAAGTGAGAATGAATTTGCAAGTAATTTTTTTTAATCTGTCACATAAATTAAATCCTATACTAATTTTCACAAAATTTACTTCCAAATCTACTCTCCTTTATTTCCCAATTCACTCAAGTGAACAACAAAAAAACTTACCTTCAAATTTTCTCAAATTCACTCAATTACTCTTTCTCATATCCACTTAAGTGAACAATGCCATATTTTTTTTTATAAATAAAGTACCATGTATAATTTTTATTAGAGACTAATTTTATATATACTTTTTTATTATATTTAATATGATATTTAGAGTTTAAAATTTTTTCGAAATTTTTTGCCATGACAAAACAGACAAAGTGAAAGAGATGGATGGACCGGCTTGAATGGACGGATTGACGAAATAGCTAGGGATAGACAAATTGATTGGGTTGATGGAAATAGTCAGACTGATAGAATGGTCGGAATGAATGAATTAGTCAATTTGGTCGAACTGACCTCGATAACTGGAATGACCGAAACTGATAAAATGATCAGAATAGATAAATTGATCAATTTGGTTGAAATGACCTCGATGGCTGGAACGATCGAATTAGACAAATTGATTGAACTGCATTATAAGAAAATCAAGTATTACAGTCAAAATTCTTAAAAAACGTGAAATGACCAATATATACAAACTATCTAACTGAACAAGTTAGACAAGATGATTAAGACCTACCAAACCTAATTTTCTTGCCATCTCTACTTTGTTAAAAAGAAAAACAAAATAGAGACTCCTTGGTAAGTGACTAGTCTCTCGTTTAAACCAATATAAAAGAAAAGGTAAATGTGAAAAAGTATTCATGATTTTTTTTTTATACTTACAATACATATAGATATTCATGAATATTTATATATTTTATTTTTAAAATTTGAAGTAAAATTATTTAGAAATAAAACTTTCAAATATAAACTTAAATAAAAAGATTAATTAGGAATACAGTTTCAAATTAAATTACATCCTAAAATATTAATATTAATGTAAATAAGTTTAATCTTTCTAAAAATTTTTAAAAAATAATCTCTTTAAAAATAATTTCAATTTCATAGTTTTAAAAAAACATAATATGAAATTAAATTTTAAATAATTCTTCAACTATTAATATTTTTTCAATAATCAATTTATTTTGATCACCTAAGTTTTGAAAAATACAATTTTTTTTATTAATAATTATTAATGAATAGTAAAAATTAACGGGCCAAATACTATGATATTTTTTTATTCACCAATCAAGAAGCAGATAATTAAATATATGTATTAATTAGGTAACTCATTAACATAGTTATTCATTCATGCTATGCTATGTTTATATTAGAAAATATTGAATAGAAATAAAAAAAAAACTTGTAATATATTTAATTAATATGATAAGAAGAAATGAAATTAATTAGATAAAATAATGAATTATAAAAGACTTTTTGGTTTAATTTTAATAAAATAGGTATTAATTAAATTTTAAAAATATTAATTACAAAATAATTAATTTATAAAATTGAAAATAATAATTAACCCATTCTAAATGAAAACAAAAGAAATGACTTAGAAATTCAAACATGAAATTAAGAAATAACAAAATAAAAGAAAATAAAAAAAATTTGGTCTAAATTAGAGATCAAAACATGATGAATTTTTTTATTGTGGATTATGGTGGACTATAGTTCCTCCTCTCGTCATTGACCACACACTATTCATTGTCATCCTATAAAATTAATGTAAGTTTAATTTTACAATTTTAACTTTAAAACAATTTTACATAATTGTAATTAAAATAATATCATCTCATTTAACTTCAAGCAACATATGATGGTAGCTTTCGCATCGTTGTAACTGTTACATGAGGTCTGCTTGTTTTTCTAGATGATAGGAAAGAGCTAATAATGTAAAGAGCAATTCATAATGGAAAATGATATTTTAACATCAAATTTTTTATATCATTTTGACATTGTCCACGTGTCAAAATGTAGTTAGACGATTTCAAATTAAAAAAAAAATGGTTTTTTCCTTTCAAATATGCTCTAGTCTCAGTTTTTTTTTAATTTAAAATTGTCCAACCACATTTTGATACGTGGATAATGTCAAAATAGTTTTAAAAATTGGTGTTAAAATATTATTTTTCTTTAAATATTAATATTGGACAAAAAGGGGACGAGAGTTGCCGAAAACAATATGTGATACGTGCTGATGGATGAAGTAACACCCAAATGTTGGACGCACTAATGAATATTTGGTTTCTGTGGGCCTTTTCTTCCTGCACCGTCTTGTTCCTTCCTAAACCCCATAAAACATGTAATTCTCAAACCATCCTTCATTAAAATTATACTAAAAATTTCTATATCTGTTTTTTTTTTCATTGGATATTTTTGGATCCATAAATACATTACGAAACATCAATTTTGGAATATAAAAACATTTTTTAGAATTAATGTTTTAAAAAATATTTCTAGATTAAAAAATACAATCTAAAATATGAAAATATTTTTCGAATTGAAATCCTGAAAGATATTTCCGTATCTGGAAATGCATTTTGAAAAATCCAATTTAAAATATAAAAATATTTTTTGAATTAAGCGTTTTGGAAAGTATTTTAAATTTGGAAATGCATTACGAAACATTCACTTCATAATATACAAATATTTTCTATATTGAATGTTTTGAAAGGTATTTATAGATCCAAAATTGTATTAGAGAACTTCAAATCTAGAATACAAAAATACTTTTTGAATTGAATTTTTAAGAAAATATTTCGAGATATTCAGAAATTGAGAAGGATAAAAGTGAGGTTTTCATGTGTATGGTGGGAAATGCAAATTTAAATAGTAATTGAAGCGCGTGAGAAAACAAAGCATTTATCTTTTGGGCTTTCTTTTTCTTTTGAAGATATACATACCCTACCGTATCACCCTTTTGTTTGGTACCCTATGGACCAATTATTAGATATACCTTTTTCTATATTCTATTTAAAAATATAACAACAATTTTAAATAATTATATATTATAAATAATTTTATACCACCAAAAATACTATTCTCTGCATCATGAATTCAACCACTAAATTATGAACTAAAATAATTTTTAATTTCATAATTACAAAACTATATTATGTGGTGTTTAGTTTCTTACACCAGTTGTTGTGTCATTTTCATCAAAAGATTTTCCCATTATCTCTTCTAATTGATCTAAACAAATGATAACATCGTGAAATAGTTTTTAGTTGAAATTCCAAATCTCAATTAATTAAGAAGTATTCAAATCACATACATATTAAGGATGAAATTAATTGTATCTGCTGAAATGGAACGAGGATAACAGCTTGAGTTGACTCTGTGCTTCAATCAATCGGTCGATCCAAAGGAATGACCTACAGAATACACTCCGACCCTCAAGTCAGAATTTTTCTGTGTAGGTTTTTTGTTATTCAATAGTAAATCAAAGTAAGTCTACCTCAAGTAAATTCTTATTTATAAAGTTTATAAAAATCTGACTAATTAATTTACTTCTTAATGATCATTAATGCAAACTTTAATCGTTTGACCATATCTGTTATAACATTAATTATATTTTAACTCTATTCAACGGTTCTCGATACCGAACGATTTCAAAACGCTTTCTTACACCTCTCGCGCTTGATTTTCTCCCCCACATTTTGCCATCCTCCCCGGTTAGCTTCAAGTCCCATAGTAACATTAACATTTTTTTTTGTGATATATAACAAGTTTTTAATAATAATATATGTTGATAAAGACAAATATATGAATAAGTAATAGAAATATAAAGTGTGATTATTGGTAAGGGGTATCGTAGAATGAAAGACAGTGATAATTACATTGCAAAGGCGAATATACTGATAAGAAAGAAAAGAAAGATCATTGATTATGTGTTTGAACTTTTTGTGTACCCTACTTTGTTGATAACAAATATAAGGCCAATATTCAAAAGACACATGTGCTAATATGTATTATGTAATGATTAACCATAATCATAATTAGTGACACAACCATATAATAATACTCTATAGAAACACAAATGAAGGTTTTACCTTTTTCTTCACACATGGATGAATCAATGTTGTTCCATTACAAACCCTAAAAGTTCAAATTTGAATTTCAAAAAATGTTTCTCATTGCTAAAACTTTTTAGCTTTGTATCTCCTAAAATGGCTACCCTCGAATTCACACAAGGTAAATTTACCATTCATGTAATCATGAAAATAGAAATGTTTGAATTTCTAATCAGGTGCTTTAGAGTGTGCTAGAATTAGGTTTTAACATATTTTGTTTAAGATTTTTTTTTATCAGCAAAATTATCAGAGATGTTTATTAAATGATTTTTAATGGTTTTAAACAATGATAATTAAATTTTTCCTTAGTTTCTTCTTACACAACATATTTTTCGTGTTAGATAAACTTAAATTTTAGAGATTTGTTATTTTATTTAGTTTTGGATTTAGTAATATTTGGTTTGATTTTGATTGAGATAAAATAGATATAGGTGATTTTGATTTTAAGTAAGTTGATATTTTATATTCAGTTTTTATTATTTGTACTCGGTCCAAAGTCCTATTTGTACCTATTTACAAGTTGTCAAAATTTAATGAAAATTACCCGCAATAGATTGAAAAGTAAAATTATTTGTGTGTACCTTATGAACATGTATAATGAGATTTTCTCAAGACATAATATCAAATATCACACTTGTAATTACAACTCAACAAAGTCAAAATCACTCACGTTATAAATATAAGTAATAAAATATCGTTATTATTTAATTAATAATTGGTAACTAAAATTTAATACAAAGAAATTTAAAGAAGATATAAAGTAATGCTTTGATATTTGAGTATGTCACTTTGCTTTTAGTCTTTGTAGAAAAGTTAAGTGGATCAAATCATAATCGAACATATTTTATTTGTTACACATTAAATAGAAAGAGTTAGACTTTCACTATCATTGTAATTTTTTATTTAGTAATAAATGATTAATCTAATAATTGATATAAAAGTCAATATCAATTTCCACATGTCACTTGGATCAAGTTATTCCTAAGCCGTTTATAATCCAAAACACTTCAATCAAATTCTAAACTAACAAAGTTTTTAAGTATATATTTTTTATTTGTATTAGTTATGTTTTATTTTTTATTTAACAAATATGTTTTCTTAAATGAAAAATAAATCTCTTTAAACAAAAGTTCATGTTTTAGCATTATATAATTTTTAAACTTCTATTTACTCATAATTTACCCAATGCATATCCAAATATCATATCGTATATATTCATATTGAGAATATTTTCAAAGTAATCCAAAATAAGTTAGAAGGATCATATTTTCAAAGTAATCCAAAATAAAGTAAATCTCTAACTTATTTTATAAATCATATGTATTAGTTTAAAAAAATATTTTTTTAATTTTTTAAATACAAATTTTCAAACAATACTGCTCCTAAAAACAATCATATTTACATAAAAAAATGTGATAATATTTGTTCCAACATAAATTTTGTTAACTAATATTGATAGTTGTTTTCTGTTAAGATTACTATTTTGTGGTAGTAACATGTTAGGATAGTTTATTTTAAATGTCTTTCCTGGTTCCCTTTTCCTAACCTTTAAAAGGTTAGTTTTTCCCCTCAGTTTGTAATACATACAACATTTGATCATTCACAGATATGAAAAGTTAAAGTTTTTCTTACCCTTTCTTGTTGTTGTTGCTCTGATCTATCCTTTTTCTTCTTCCTTCATCAACGACAGAGAACCTCTAGTGTGCTTTCTGTTCCTTCTCTCTCTACCACGAAGAAGACGCTAAACTCTCTTCCTCTCTCTATTCATCGTCGAAGAAACAAGTCTGGGAGCTTTTGGAAGAGATATTTTTATCTCTGTTGGACCCTTCAACAATTGAGTTTCGATTTAAAGGCTATTGGGCCTTTCTTTTCTCGACTTAAGGCTATTGGGTCTTTTTCTACAATATGGTATCAGAAGTGCAACCTGTATCTTGAGTTGTTCTTGGCATCTTGACCCATTCTTGACATGACGAAAAATAACCCAGATCCCACCACTAATCCCTCAAGCCCCTATTATCTTCATCCTGGTGAAAATCCAGGTATTACTCTCATTTTCCAGGTTCTTACTTTTCAATTACTCATCCTGGAGCAGAAATTTGAAAAGAGCTATACTCTCCAAAAACAAAATTAAATTCATTGATGGCAGTATCAAAAAGCCTGCAAGAACCGACAAATTATTTGAAGCCTAGGAGAGATGTGATACAATAGTTTTGTCCTGGATCATCAAGACCCTTTCAACCCAGATTGCAGAAAGCGTCCTTTATGTTGACACTACCCAATATCTTTGGGAAGAACTCAAAGATAGGTTTTCTAAGGGAGACTATTTCAAGATTTCAGTTTTATTACAAGATATCCATTTTATTAAGCAAGGAGAAAGAAATATCAACCAATATTTCACTGACTTAAAAATTCTTTAGGAAGAATTAGAATCTCTCAGGCCTATACCCTGTTGCACCTGTAAGAACTCATGCACATGTGATCTGTCTAAAATCTCTCTAAAATACACAGAGGTTGAACACATTATTTACTTCCTAAAAGGACTCAATGACACCTACCAAACTGTTCGGACTCAAATACTTCTAATGGAGCCACTTCCCAACATCAACAAGGTCTTTTCTCTCCTTATGCAGCAAGAAAGGCAACATCAGGATAGGGGAGGCCAAAATTATTCTTTCAAAGTTCTAGCCAGCACGTCTGACAAGCCCAACTGGAAAAGTCAAGGTCGTGGCACTAACTCACATGGTCAAAGAAGAGGAAGAGGGAGAAATCCCAATTATGGGAAGCAATGTTCCCATTGTCACAAGATGAATCACACGATTGATGAATGCTACTCTAAACATGGCTATCCACCATGGTACAAGAAGAATGATCACCAAAACAGTCAGGATAGGGGAGGCCAAAATGAATGGAGTTATGCTAATGCTTGCAAAGATGATTCCACCTCTACCTAAACACAGAATGCCCAACAGAAAAATCATAGTAATTCTATGCAGATCTTTACTCCTAAAAAAATGCAAAAACTGTTAAAACTCATAGAGGGTACCTAGACACAGAATACTCACAGCATTAGTCAAATTTAGAAAAACATCCCTAGAGACAGCCAAGGTAATTTCTCCTGGATTATTGACACTGGGGCCACTGATCATGTGACCCATGAAAGAAAATATTTTATTACCTTTCAGAAAATTAAACCCATATCAATTAAACTTCCTAATAATTCTGTGGTTACAGCCCAACACGCTGGAACTATCCAATTTTCTGAAATTTTATCATATTCAATGTTCTCTACATTCCTGAATTTTCCTTCAATCTTATATTTGTACAAAGTCTAACAAGGGACTTAAATTGTATTTCTAACATTTTCTTCTAAGACTTGCCAGATTTAGGACAACTCTACCTTGAAGATGATTGGGCATGCTAATGTTTTCAAAGGCCTTTACTATCTTCAGTCATTTTCTGTTTTTACCCAGCACTATGTACCTAAGACTGTTCTTTCTTGTAAACGTGTTAGTAATGATCTATGGCATTATAGATTGGGACATCCTAGTCACAAAATCATAGAACAAATATGTAAAAAATTTCCCTATGTTCAAATTCCATCTAAAATTGTTTGTGATGTTTGTCATTATGCTAAACAACATAAACTGCCTTTCCCAGAGCACCACTGTTTCTGCTAACTGTTTTGAATTAATACACTGTGATATATGGGGACCCATTTCTATATCTTCTATCCATGAACATAAATACTTTCTTACCATAATTGGTGACTACAATAGACATACTTGGGCCTTTTTAATGCACAATAAAGGACAGACTAAAGAGTTTTTACAGAATTTTATCCTAAAAATCAAAAACCAGTTTGGAAGAATGGTTAAAACTCTTAGATCTGATAATGGCCCTAAACTTAATTGTATTAGTATGTATGATTCCTATGGTATTAATCATCAAAGGAGTTGTGTAGAGATACCCCAATAGAATTCTATTGTTGAACGTAAACATCAAGACATATTAAATAAAACTTGTAGTCTCCTCTTCCAATCTAGTATCCTTACTGCTTATTGGTGCTATGTTGTTTCTCATCCTATCTATTTGATAAATAGGCTTCCTACTTCTGTTCTAAATGGTAAAACTCCCTATGATTTGATATATAACAATCCTCCCACTTATTTGAACTTAAAAACTTTTGGCTGCCTATGTTTTGCTTCCACTTTAGAGCATAATAGACATAAGCTTGATTCTAGAGCTAGGAAAGGTGTTTTCTTAGGATATAAAAATGGGGTTAAAGGATATATTGTACTTGATGTGAATACTAGAGAAATTTTCCTAAGCAGGAATGTCATTTTCTATGAGAATATTTTTCCCTACAAAAACCAACCGAATAATGAGAACAATTGTGTTGAAAAAGAAATTGAAACTGTTTTTCCTAATGACCTTTGGTATGGTCCTAACTATAATGGGGCTCAAAATTTTTTGGAGAATAAAAACATTGAGCAGGAACCTGATCACAAAGAAAACACTAGCACCAACACTGGTAATGATCATATTGGTGACAACTCTAGAAGACCCACTAGAACAAAAAGGGTCCCTGAATATCTAAATGATTGCATCCATAAGATTAATCACTCCTCGTATGATTCTTTACATGCTAAGAATAATTACAAAACCCCTTATCCTATTTCTAGTGTTTTGTGTTATGACTCTTTGTCTGAAAAACACCTCAAGTACACTTTAGTTGTTTCTGCCGATAATGAGCTTAAATCTTATAATGAAGCCAAGGAAAATCATGAATGGGTTACAACTATGCAGAAAGAACTCAAAGCTTTGCAGGATGATGGGACTGGGCACTTAACTCAACTCCCTCCTTGAAAAAACTCCATTGGTTGCAGGTGAGTTTACAAGATTAAGCATAAAGCTGATGGTAGCATAGAAAGATACAAAGCTCGCTTAGTAGGTAAAGGTTATACTCAGCAAGAAGGTATAGATTTTCTAGACACTTTTTCACCTGTTGCTAAACTAACCACTGCCAGAATGATTCTGGCCATTGCTGTCGCAAAGAATTGGCATCTACATCAACTTGATGTAGATAATGCCTTCCTACATGGAGACCTAAATGAAGAGGTGTACATGGAACGACCACCAGGACTGGATATTCACGAGAAAGGATAGGTTTGCAGGTTAACCAAGTCTCTATATGGGCTCAAACAAGCTAGCAAACAATGGTTTGATAAGCTATCTTCTTTTTTACTCTCTGTTAACTACACTCAATCTAAATCTGATCATTCTCTTTCCATTAAGAAAACTTCCACAAATTTTACAGCTCTCCTTGTATATGTAGATGATATCATTTTAGCAGGAAATTCTATTAAAGAAATTGACCATATAAAGGCTCTTCTCCATAATGCTTTCCGGATCAAAAACTTGGGAGAGGTAAAATATTTTCTAGGCTTTGAAGTTGCCAGATCTAAGAAAGGAATACACCTATGCCAAAGGAAATATGTTTTGGACATTCTTGAAGAGACAAGGATGCTGGGATCCAAGCCTTGCACAACTCCCTTTCTAAGTGACACAAGTTCCTTGTACAAAACTGAAAATTACTTTACGAATCCAAATTTCTATCGCAGGCTAATAGGGAAGCTACTTTATCTCACTAATGCTAGACCTGATCTATGCTCTTCTGTTAATCTTCTTAGTCAATTTGTTCATGCTCCTACTGATTACCACTATCGGGCTTTGCAGCACATGCTCAGATTCATTAAGTCCAACCCTTCACAAGGCCTCTTCTTTGCTGCTGACTCTCATATCCAGATCAAAGCTTTTAGTGACTCGGACTGGGCAACTTGTCCTAATACTAGAAGATCTACCACTGGCTTTTGTGTCTTCCTTGGATCCTCTCTTGTATCATGAAAAACTTAAAAACAAAATATTGTTTCCAGGTCGTCTACCGAAGCAGAGTATCGAGCACTGGCTGCTACAGTATGCGAAATTCAATGGATCCCTTACATCCTACAAGATCTCAATGTTGAGACCACTACGGTTGTTGCCCTCTATTGTGACAATAAGTTTGTCAAACATATTGCTCACAACCAAAGCTGCCATGAAAGAACTAAGCATATCGAACTCGACTATCACGTTGTACGAGAGAAGATTCAAGCGAATCTCCTTCATCTCCTACCCATCCGCTCCAACAAGCAGCTTGCTGACATATTCACGAAACTACCTCACCGTGTGCATTTTTAGTTTATCGTTTCCAAGCTTGGATTGGTAAACATACACAATCTAGCTTAAGGGAAGGTTATTGATAGTTGTTTTCTGTTAAAATTACTATTTTGTGGTAGTAATCTGTTAGGATAGTTTGTTTTAAATGTCTTTCCCGGTTCCCTTTTCCTAACCTTTAAAATGTTAGTTTTTCCCCTCAATTTGTAATACAAAGAACATTTTCTTGTTGTTCTTGCTCTGATCTATCCTTTTTCTTCTTCCTTCATCAATGACAGAGAACCTCCGGTGTGTCTTCCATTCCTTCTCTCTCTACCACGAAGAAGACACTCAACTCTCTTCCTCTCTCTATTAATCATCGAAGACTTGACAAGTCTGGGAGTTTCTGGAAGAGATATTTTTATCGCCGTTGGACCATTCAACAATTGGGTTTCGATTTAAAGGCTATTGGGCCTTTCTTTTCTCGACTTAAGGCTATTGGGCATTTTTCTACAATAACTAATGTGAGTAATTATGTTAAAGATCTTAAGATTAAATAAATGTGAGTAATTATGTTAAAGATCTTAAGCTTAAATATATTTGTGATCTTTAAATTTAGACATAAAATTAAAATTTATTTTTATCTTATTTTTTGATATATTTTAATTTTTAAATTTTAAAAATTAAATATATATATATATATATATATAATTACTTTAATTTGATGATTTTTTATATAATAAACAATATTTATGTTGACATTTGAATTATAACGTATTAAATAGTATAAATTTAAATAATTATTCTGAAACATAATTTAACTAAATAATATTATTGACCTTAGTAAAACTTACATGCAGAAGTATCGGTCCCACCAACATTGTGTAATTAAGCTTTTTGATAAAATATTTTACGTTGTTTACAAATGATAACTTATATTATTTTAATTGTTAAATTATTTGATGTATAATCGTGTATCCAATTACAGATAATTTAAATATTCATTATTATAAAATTTAATGGTAAGAATTGATTGCTATTTTAAATAATTTAAAAGAAAATTCCGATTGAATTTTGAATGGTTTTAAAAATGTAGTGTAGTAGAGTTTTGAACATAATCTTTGGCTTTGGATAATTTATGCGACTTTGTACACGATTCATGTTAGAAGGAGGTTGGTATTTTGAACATAATCTTTGGCTTTGGATTGATTGTCAATTTGATTGTTATATATTAAGTTGAATAAAATAGTATGATGAAAAAATGAAGTGAAGAAACTTTAGTTCCAATTTTAAGTTTTCTAATTTTGTTTGAATTTTTCATAGGGATGAGTTTTATATTCTAATTGTTTTTAAGAAAAAATGCATCCTATTTTTGGTCCAATGAATATAAAATATTAATTTATTAATTATAAAAGTTACAACAAATGAAACATGATAATATTATATATTTATATCAAAATTACCTATTCTCGATAATATCAAAGAATAAAATTATAATTATATAAATTTAAATCAAAGTAATAAATAATAATTGAATAAAAGTGAGATAATCATGTAAAATATCACAATTACACATAAATGAAATTCTATCACAACCAAATCATATATTAATTTTGTAAATGTTAATAAAACAAAATTGATAAAATTATAATACTTTTAAAAATTATAAAAAAACAAATATTAAACTTTAAAAATATTTTAAATGTAGTTTTACTTTCTTTTTCTAATTCTAATTGAAATTTATTTTTTTTATATATTAATAAAGATTACAATACACTTGAAAAAAAAAATCACAAAGAAAACAATATTAAATTAATAATAATTAAAAATTTGTAAGGATCCCATAACTTATAAGGCCATTGGACCTCTGAAAGGGCAGGTAGGCCCATCAGACCAAGGCACTAGGGCCTTTGGGGGACTTAGCCAAAAGTCAGAAACTTCATTCTTCCCATTTCCCTTCTCTCTCTAGAAACTCCAGAACCCTAACCCTAATTTTCCTCTGCCTTCTCTCTACAGTTTCAGAAGATTGAACCGTTCAATCTCTGAGTTCTTGCTACCAAATTGTTCCTGGTACACAGAGCTTCCATTCCAACCGAACATTTCCCCGTTCCGCACGGTAAGTAGATTTTCCCTCTTTCTCTTCTCTGTTCTTGCCCTAGAATTCATTTTTTTTTATTCCATGAGTCTTGCGTAATTTTATTCTATCATTTTAAAAATTTTCCAGCTCAAAGAGCTAAACTCCATCACCTATTTGGTGATTCGTAGTTTCTCACCTGTGCCCTAATTGTTGGAGCACTATAGGAGCGTGCGAAGTGAGCTTACTGTTCATTGTTTCTAGGTAAGGGGAGTTATTATATATAAAATATGTAATTCTCTTTGTATTTATTCTTGAACTGATACAAGTGTATGTGACTGTGAATCTGTTTTATTGATTATTTGCTTGTTTTATGTGACTGTGAAGTGCTCTAAAAAAGGGGTGCCTGTTGGAATTNTTATGTCTTATACTGCTTTCGTTTGAGGCTCTGTAATTGATTTTGATGAGCCTAATATGTTTTCTTGCCATTGTCATACTGATTGGTTGATTTAAATGAGTATGGGACTGAACTGGCTCTGTTTGATTAAATGGGCAGTGAAATTTTGATATATTGAAGTTGTCTTGGATTACTGNAAATCCTGTTGCTCTATTATTTTGATGAGGGACTTGGGCTGTGTAGAACTAGGTCTGTGAGTGGAAGTGAGGCACTGGTTTAAGGGAAGGGAGGTCTAGAAAACAGTACAGTGATCATAATACCTTAAGAGAGTCAAACTCAGAGTGTTTAGGATGCCTTCTTTGTTGGTAGGATAGAGGGAACCTAAAAACCAGAG
>NC_028351.1:10480787-10483278 GCF_000741045.1 Vigna radiata var. radiata | reverse complement strand
GGTTCTAGGGTGTCATATTTTGAGTTATAGGTTGTTTTTGCAGTGTGAGTTTCTAATTAGCTAGGTTTTACCCTTTTAAACTTGTTAGGACAGTTTCTTACAAGTTTCTAATTGACTTTTTTTAATTGTGTTTACACTTTGAAATGAATCATAAACATGTTACAATTCAAAATCACCACTTTACTTCCATTTTAACTCATAAAGTGATGGTTTAAAGACCAAATCTGCATATAAGCTAAAATATGACCAAATGAACAGTGATATCTAATTTAGAACACCAATTTAAGGTTGTTCAAGCTTTCCAATAGCATAAAAACAACAAAATTCGAACATCACCCTTGCTAGAGCCAATTTATGCAGCAAATTACACCATAATACCTTGGGTGATAGATTTTCCAACCTTCTTTGATTTTCCAAACTTCATCAACTTTCTTTTATCAATTGAAACTTGTTAAAACTCAAATTTAACTCAAAACCAAACTGGTACTCAATATCACCTTTCTACTTCCCAAAATTGACTCAAAATTAGTGGTTTTGGAAGTGATTTTGTGCCTAAACCATTTTGACACTTTGTTAATCATTTCAACAACTTTAATTCATCCAAAAAGAATTTTTTGAACTATAATTAGGCACAAAATAGAACTCCGACTCAGATTCAGTTTACAAGTTCCAAAAATGGCACAAATTTTGCATAATATGGGTTATTAGGTTTCAATTTTCGTGTTGAGGTGATTGTATGCTATTTGGCAGTTTAAACAAGTCCTAAATGTTGTTTTAAACTTGTTAGAACATGCAAATTGAAGCCAGACTCATGAATGTGAAAAATAGCATATTCAAACCTCTTTTTTGAGTGAAATTGGCAAGTANAATGGTGAATCTGCTAAACAGTTTGTTTTTGAACCCAATTAGAGTTCAAATAAGTTTAAATTGATGAATTGAAGNTGTTGAATGTATTACTAGAGTGTTAGAATCACTTGTGCACGAATTCACTTTTAAAACCACACATCTTAGGTCAATTCTTTTGGTGCAGAGCTGAAAAGCTTGGTTTCAATCTGCATTTCAATTTTCTTGCTTTCCTAATCTGTTTTAGAACCATTCTAGGATCTAAAATTTTGTGCCTCCTTCATTTCTACACCCTTTTTGATTGCTTTAAATATGTTTGGCTTCCTAAGTGTCAATTTTAAAACCAATTTATGGAGCATAATCTGGTGCAGTTAACTANTGTGTTTGGTGATTGTTTTGGCTGATTTCAATGGTGTTTTGAAGTCCAANTGNAGCANCCAAGCTATGAAAAAATAGGCTTAGGCTTTGTCTTGGCTTAAGGGTGAAAGGGAGTGGAAAACATAATACTTACAACACCTAGTGAGGTGTCAAAACAAGGTGAAACTTATTTAAGGTCAGAATACTTAACCTTAAATTCTTCTAAAGAAGGTGTTTGGATAGTTGAAACATTCATTACAACGGATTTATATTGTTTGGTGTTTTTTAATCCTACAAACTGTCAATTTTAGGATCAAGGAACAACTGAGGTTATTGGACTTGTTATGGCACTGAAGCATGTATTCCAAAAAATGGATCATACAGAACTCATCATCTTCACCTTTTTAGATTTTTTGTCTTCTTTTGGTCTAGCCCTATTTGCCATTTGGAAGCACCCTCTTTCCTATTTTCTTTTCTTCCTTTTCTACCAATTCACTCTTTTTTCCATTATCTTCACCTTTTCTGTCTTCTTTCACCTCATCACATTATTAAACTCTTCTTTTATCATACCCTTAGCTGTCCCTAATCACAATTATCCCACTATTTTCATTGCATGTCACAAAATGAGCTTTATTTTTTCAGTATTTATCAAAACCAAGCGTAAATAGTTGACCATATTAAATATTTGATTTTTATATTTAGAATTTTACATATCAAACATGTTTCCATGTGAACACGTTCTTAGTAAGCTGAAAAACATATTAATATTTAACTCTCAGCTTGTTCTTTTGAATTAGATAGTAGTAGGAAATTGATTGACCTTATCAGGAGTGAAAGAAATGGCTCATGATTGAGAGCGCAAAATCCTACAAAATGTATATTGGCTTATCTGTTAATTGATAATAAAGATTTGGTCTCATTGCAATGGCACGTTACTTTTAAATTGTTCTCAACTCTTGTTAGCTTTGCAGCATAAGTTCTGTTGCAGCAGGTTATGAATTGTATAACCATCAATGACACTTAAATTCTTNAATTGATTCCGANCAGATTTACTAAAANTTGGCATACCACAAGTGCGGAAGAGACAGGAAGAATGGCCTTAAAGATGACTTCAAGGTAGGCAAGGAGTTCAATTTCAACAGACTGTCAATGTCTAGACCTCTATGCAACCAAACTCTACTGTATCCATGGGTCAAAGCAAATGTTTCACAAATGGAGGAGTTTATGCAAAATAAACCTTTCCTGGGTCCTTAAATCTTCACTCAATTACACATACAGGCACCGGATTAGG
>NC_028351.1:10410840-10479447 GCF_000741045.1 Vigna radiata var. radiata | reverse complement strand
CTTCAATGGTCAATCAAACTCACTTAGAGAGGTTGAACCATGTGGTGAGAAGTAGCAGGAGGTCCTTAGTCTTGGGGGCTCCCAGTATGCCTTAAGGCACGGAACGGACTAACCTCGTGAGTGTGGCAGGGTGGAGAACCCAAGTTTCATAAGTCACCACGGGTGCACGACTCGCCATAGCCCGACTCTCATTTTAAAGTCCGGACGAGTCAAGTCTAGAAATTGCATGCTTAAGTGATATTTTTGAATCTGTTTGATATAAGTTGTTCTTGTATATGTTACATGTTTAATACAATTGTATGAATTTATATAATTAGCTCACCC
This sequence comes from Vigna radiata var. radiata, assembly GCF_000741045.1. Lineage (NCBI taxonomy): Eukaryota > Viridiplantae > Streptophyta > Magnoliopsida > Fabales > Fabaceae > Vigna > Vigna radiata. The sequence goes on along the minus strand of NC_028351.1, from coordinate 10,479,123 downwards.
TTGCCTTTGTTGTTTGTGTTTATGTATGTTGTCTGATTTCCTGTTGCGATGATCATCAATTCTTGGATGTGAGCAGAGGAGAATGACGTCTCCGTTGAGAACGCTTTGGAGGAGAACCACGACACTGCTGCTGCTTAGTTCCTTAGGATTTTTTTTTTAAACTGTTAAATTTTATTTGAACTCTGATGTATTTTGACAAACTTTAGTATCTTCCCACGTGTTTTAAATTTCTTCTAAATTTCCTAGATTACTGTAATCCTAAACTAAACTCCTTAATTATTCTTAACTGTTTTCCATTATCATATTTGATGACGTCTTTAATTTATATGCATGACGCAAATATTATTGGGATGTCACAAAATTCATCATTTAAATTTTAAATTTTAATTTATATTAGATGGTGATAAACAATATTTAGATTATAAAATTATATTATTATATTATAGTAAGGAAAGGTTTTTATGCAATTGTGATGGTAAAATTATAGAATGAGTTAGAAAATAAAAGTAGTTGTATTAAAAATCACTAAAAGAAGTCAAATCAGTTAAATCTTTATCCTAGAAACTATTTAATACACTATTGAACGAATTCTTATAAAAAATGAATAATTAAGAATATGATAATATATCATATATCTTGGATATATGATAAAACTTGATAAATATCGAATTAGTCAAATTGTTGAGAAATATTCAAAATTATTTTAGTGAAACAAAAAGATTTTTAAATAAAACAAAATTAAGAATCAAAGAGAATAAATAAGATACATTCTCTATATTACCTAATAAATGAAGAATTTATCCCATTGAACAGTTAAAATTGAGAGTTAAAATTCTCATATAAAAAACAAATAATAAATAAAAAGAATATAAATAATCAAATGTGAAACCTAAAAATGATTTGATTAACTAAAATTGACAATACATCATGTAAACATAACCCAACAAGAAAAAAAATGTGTAATCAATTTTGTGACAAGAGAAAATATACTTTGAAAATGAATTTTGTCGATATAAAATAAATCAAATAATTAAAACACAAAAAAAAAAATTGTGGAGTAAAAGGGAAAAAAAAAGGTAACAAACAAAAGACTAAGATTTAAAAAGGAACAAAAATAAGGGTGAAAATATGTATTGTAACAAAATGAATATATACATATTTTTCTTTCGCACCCAATAAATGTAAGGATTTTTTTTTTTTCAAAATGGAGATAAAAAATATCCATTCAATCAGGTTTATTTGTCATGCCAATACATATTTTAATAAATTTACTAAGTCCATGAATTAATTAATTTTACTCAATACATTTCGAAGAATAATTTATTAAATTTATGATAAACTTATATTAGTTTATTTCAACCGAATTATCTTACTCACGTACTATAAAGATTTCATTAATATATAAATACTCGGTTTAATACCTATTTTGATCCTCCTTTGGGAGGGTTTGTTCAAAGTAGTCTCTCCTTTTTTCAAAAGTTCACTTTAGTTCTATCTTTCGCAAAAACTGATGGTTTGTTCAAAGTGGTCCCTCCTTTTTTCAAAAGTTCACTTTAGTCCTATCTTTCGCAAAAACTGTTCAAGTTGGTCCTTTTGGGTAACGTCATTAACTTGACTAACGGCAGAGCTGCCAGGTGGGTAATGTATGATGATGTGGCATTGTTAATTGTTTTAAAATATATATATAATTGTGAGGTGTAAATTAATATAATTAGGGTTGGATTAAAAAAGGAATTCGGGATAATTCCTCCTCAACAAGCACCTCACTCCCTCACCCGCTCTATCATCTTTACTTTGCCTCTTTTTTCAAAACCCTATTTTTCCATCTTCTCCATCGTGTCTTGCGCTTTCATGTTTTGCATCTTCTCCGTAGTTGTTTTGAACATTATAGAGCAGATCCAGAAAGAGATTAAAAACATGAATTGAATCTTTTTAAACAGGTTTGACAATTTTGGCAGGATTTGAAATTGAAGTTCCTCATAAGTTTACTCTTCCTCCTCCACTCTCCACTACAATCCATCGTCTCTCTTCACCAATACTCAAACTGTCAAAACAAAACATAAAGAATCCCAATCTGCATCTCAACCTCACACCACAGATTATGCTACATACCCTAAACTGGACCTAGACGACGTCGTGCCACCTACTCTTCAACAACAAGAAGCACAAATTGGAGTTACAAAGCAAGTAAAATTTAAAACGCAGAGAAAATAAAAATTGGAAAGAAAAAAAGAATGGTAGTGGAAGAATTAATGGAAGAAAAAAGAATAAGAAAAGGGGCTTATACAGTAACTGTATTGTTTGCAATGAACAGAAAGACATGTGCATCCTTCATGGGTGTGAGTACTACAAAACCCCCAAATCGCAACAAGCTCATTCAAACTCACAGGAGAAATATTTTCCAGATTAAAATATTTTCCAGACATGTGCATCCTTCATGGGCTGACGAACCCTACACTGACCCAAATTTCAATCCCAATCGCAATCGAATTCGAATTACCCCAAATTCAATCAATCTTTTGACCCTAATTATCTCTAATTCCTTTTTTAATCCAACCCTAATTATATTAATTTACACCTCACAATTATATATATTTTTTAAAATAATTAACAATGCCACATCATCAGACATTACCCACCTGGCAGCTTTGCCGCTAGTCAAGTTAACGCTGTTACCCAAAAGGACCAACTTGAACAGTTTTTGCGAAAAATAGAACTAAAGTGAACTTTTGAAAAAAGGAGGGACCACTTTGAACAAACTCTCCAAAAGAAGGGACCAAAATAGGTATTAAACCTAAATACTCAAAGTCACATTTATACTAAGATAAAACAAAATTATCATTTGAAAGTATCTCATTTAACTTACAACACAACACAACTTGATTGTAAATATATTATAAGGAAATTTAACATTAGAAATAATATGATGTATAAACATTCTTTGCTATAGAAATGCATAAGTTTTTTTAAAAAATATTATTCTCTATATGATCAAGAAATAATGTCTCGCTTTCACTAAGAAGTTTTACAAGTAATAGAATAATAAATTCAAGTAAAATAACTTAAATTTAACGGTATTTTTGCATGAAAGGACCCTATTTATATACGTATTTTCAAGCTAAATTAAATTATGTTTGATATATTTTATTGTAGCACTCAATTTACTATGTGTAAGTCTACTTTTTCGTTGAAAATTCCTTCGTAGTATTCAGAATACCAATTCAAACATACATTTTCAAAGAAGATTCGTTTACTTTGTCAAAATGTACATGAAAATTTGTGAATCAATATAGATGAGGAATAAACAAATTAACAATTCAAATTTGCATCTTAATCTACTCTTTTGCTCAACTTATTTAATCTCTTTGAACTTCTTATATTTAAACTATATATCTTTTTACTTATCATCTAAACTTTATATAAATATTTAGATGTATATTTTACAAAATGCATGTCAAATAATAATAACTACTTTATATTATCTATTAAATCACGGCATGTTAAAAACTCGTCATTAACATTAAAAAACCCTTCGAAACTAAAAATAATTAATCCAATTACTTCTATAGAATACAAAATAATCAAATTTAGTTTTAACATATCACATTACTAACGTCACATTTTTCTATGGTACTTAGAAATTACAATGGTCGAATCGGGCATGGATAGTACCTACCTCCAATTCGATGTGCCGAATAAAACTGTACCTGCTACCTGATCCGTTATCTGCATTGATATCTATCTAGAAAATATTCGCGAGTATTTTAAAATTTACGGATACCTGTGGGTACCCGCGGTTACCCGCAAAAAATAAAAAAAATATTTTACACATTTTTGAAATAAAATTTAAAATAAAATTAAATATATATATATATATATATATATATATATATATATATATATGTGTGTGTGTGTGTGTGTGTAAAATATAAATTAAATTAAATATAAATTAAAATTTAATTTTAATTAAATTTAACCTAATAAAATATAATTTTATTTTATTTTTAATTAAATTTAATTAAAAAAATATATAAATTATTATTTTTTGCGCTTAATGGATACCCACGAGTCGGATAGTATATTATTCGTACCTGACCCGTTTAGAAACGAATATTAAAATGGATAATGATATTTAGACAACATTTTTTTGACAACATTTGAACCTTGATTACGTGTCAATCTGTGATTGGTCAAAAATTACTCCACAATCAATAATAATAATCATAAACATTATTGTGGAGTAATTTTTGACCAATGACAGATTGATACGTAATCAATGTTCAAATGTTGTCAAAAAAAATGTTGTCTAAATATCATTATCCTATTAAAATACCCGCTACCCATTACGCAGATAGTAAATATCTATAAATAGTAATTACCCGTCGTGAATTTTATCCACAAATATCCGTGTCCGCGAATTTTTTTGTCATTGGTAGCAAACACATCTCTATTTCTTCAATACAATATGAAAATATGATTTTTTTTTCTTATACACAAACATGAGAATACCAATTATGTCTTTTTGGGACAACATAATCATGTTGTTCTTCCTCATTAAATGTACCAAACAAAATCCCCATTTTTACTAATATTTTTCTTTTCCAGACTGGGAATTATTTTGCAGCAGGAGCCTTGAATTGTACTCAACTATTTAATAATAAGTGAATGGAAAAAAAATAAAATAAAATGAAAATTGATCCAATTATCTTGGTTGCTTGCGTGAGTACAAATTTGCAAAAGTTGAGGCATTATATGACATAAAATACTGTCGATGTTTACAAAAAAGTTCACATAAAAGAATGAATTAGAATGTGTTGTTATGCCTTTTTTTTTCCTCTTTTAAAAGGTGAATGAGACATAACACCTGATAATACATGTAAAGTCTATGCTTAACAACCACATGCTTTTGGTTAAATCATTTCATCATCTCCTCACCAAAACCAAGTATGTCTACATACAATCTTTGACTTTTCATCTCAATCATACACTCTTCTTTTTCTTCCATTTTTCATTTCCCTTTTCTAATCAATTTATTTAACCATGTTTTCTCATACCTAATTACATTCAAGTTCTTTCATCTTTATGGTAATTAACAGATCTATCATTGTTCCTAGTATTTTATGATGTTCATACAATACTGCACAAAACATAAACAAATATAGAAACTGTTGGTGGTTGTCACACACACTAAATGTTTCCATAATGTTATATATATTATATAAATTCAAGTATTTTTAAGGGATTTTTTTATTAATTTTTTGTTTATTAAATATGTAATTCTTTTCATCATCATTATTTTTTAATCGAAAGATGTGACTGTTATATTCTTTTGTCATTTTATTTATACGTTTTCACATGTTAAAAAACATTTTTTTAATTAATATAAAATGGTATTGTGGGATGTAAATTTTATTGTTTTAATTTAAAATAAGTTGAATTACAAGATTGTGATGTTTTTCTATGACTTTGATGTCATTATATTTGCATCAGTCAATTAATTATCACCATTAATTTAGGTGATGACAAGGATTCTATGTCATACAAATTTTTAATAAAACAATATTTTTTTATTTCTTTTTAAAATTAATTATAATATTATTTTTATACTAAAAGTAAAGTCGTAAATTATTTAATAAGTAGAAACAAGTAAGTAAGATGACAAGATAATGAAAAAAAAAAATAAACAATAAAAAAATAATTTTAAAATATAATTTTTTAAAATATTTATTAAGTAAAAATATAATAAAATTTTAATTTAAAATATTTAAATTTATAAAAGATTTAAAATTTTATTAATTCTATATTATATACTATATGTCACGTAATTATTGAAAGTTGTGACTTACCATATCATATGTATTTAAAACATTTTATTTTTTATTTAATACATCAAAATTTATATATATATATATTAAAAAGAATAAAAAGATAAAAATATAATAAAAAATTAATTAGCGTCCTATTTAAATTTAAAATTGATACTTAATTAAATAAAATTAAAAAATAAAAAAAATGCGCGGATAGTAATATTATTTTGCTTAAACTTTTGCAAATGGAAACTTCTTTTGTGATAAAGCTTGACCAATAAAGAAAAATTATTTTATTTTAATCTAGTAGATCTACAAATAAAATTATATATATATATATATATTAAAAAAAACAATGTAGTGTTACTTGTAGAAACTAATTGACACAATGCAACTCAGTATCCCATATTTTATAGTTTAGTTAAAAATATATATATAAATAGAATAATTTAATTATTTTAATTTATTTTACTAGTTAAGTTAAAAAATGTATAAATAGAAGAATTTAATTATTTAATTTGATGTTATAAAAGTTTCTATCTTTTTAATACTTACTTTGATTTATCTTATTTCTAAATTTGAGTTAATTTGCTAATATTTTTAGGTTTAAATCTCTTTTTGTCCTTAAGTTATGAGCGGATGTTCAGTTTAGTCCCCGCTTTTAAAAATGTAAACCCTTGGTTCCTAAGTTATAAAAATTGTATCAAATGAGTCCTTTTTTGATGCTCATGGTCAAAGTACAAAGAGCAATCTAAAGTGCTGTTATTATTAAGAAACAAATTGGAGCAATATAAAGATGTAGCAGTTGTTAATAAACAACCAAAAACAGTATTTCAAGTCAAAAAAGGACTCATTTGATACATTTTTTATAACATAGGGACCAAAGATTTACATTTTTAAAAACGGGGATTAAACTGAACATCCGCTTATAACTTAGGGACCAAAAAGAGGTTTAAACCATATTTTTAATATTTACACTTAGTAAAATTAGTAGACAATATAAAATATTCAGCCTATTATAATTTTGATTAGGGTAAGTTGTTATTATCTTTTTTTTTTATGTTGTTTGCATGTTAGCCATTTGTTCATCTAAAGAGATGTATTATATAAGAGGATTAATAGATAAAGATGAATTTGTGTTATTCTAAGTTTATAGTAAGGATAACAATGCGGGTTGATCTGTTCTATTTTTATTTTAGACGACCTCGCATTTCATCTCTTAAAAAAATAGGTTGAGTTAATCTCTTTTTACATTTGACCTAATTTTTCTGGTTCATCCTATATATCATTTGATTGGTGGGTTTGTGAGCTAATCCATGACTTACATAAAATTTTTAATAATCTCTTTTATTCAATTAAATTAGTAGAAACAATACTTTATAAAGGTCTCTTTCTTAAAATAAATAATTTATATGATTTTATAATTTATAATTTTTAAATACAAACATATTGAAAGTAAAAATAACTTTGAAATAGACTCAATAAAAGAAAAAATATGAACAAGAAAATTACTTTTGAATGAACTAGACACAAATGAATAAGTTATTTTTAGATAGATTGGAAAAGAAAACAAATGAACAAGTTATTTAGAACAAACATATATGTTGTGTTAAAACAGTTAAATTTAAAAAAAAAATTAATTAATACAGATTATGTGGGTCAACTCGTTGTTGACTCACATGAATTACGAATTATGCCACTTAAATACACTAAAATATTCAATTTATTCCACCGTTTTTTTTAAGTTTACAGGCCGAGTTGCATGACTCATCCTGCATTATTATCTATAATATATAATGATATCTTTAGTTTGATGTTTATGATTTTTTGCGAACAAATTTAAACTTCTTTTATTAAATATGATTTTTATTTTTATTTTAGTTTTTTATAATAATTTGTTGTCAAGTAAGGTACTAACTTAAATATTTGATAGAATTCTAATATAGAAAATATGAACATTTAATTTGTAACTTAGTCATAGATATTGTATAGTTAAAGATTATTTAATGTTGTGTTGTTGGTGATCATAGATTGGTTTATATTGTTAATAAAAGTATTTTATTCAAGTTGGAAAAATATTAGATGAAACTATGTTGAACTTTTGCTTTATTTCACATTTGATATTAAGATAATTGTATGAAAAGATCGAAGAGTTATAGTTGTATTAGTGATGGATGAAATATGTATTGAATTTTCATTGAGTTTGAATATTTATCAAAGTTTAAATATAAAATATCGGCTCAAGAGATTTAGACCACCAAAAAAACAAGTAGAGAATTTTTTATTATTTGTTAAATTAGTTCAGTTACTTTAGAAGTTTAGCATATTAATGCTTTTACTTAATGGTCTTCATCAAAGTTATAACTTTAAGTTTTAATTGTTAATCTATTATAATTATTACGTTTTCTTTAGTTAAAATATATCAGTGTGCCAGTATGATTAAAATTGTTTATATTTTTTAACTTTTAAACTAAGTAAACAATATCTTTGGAGACTTATTGTGACATCTGAAATATTATATAGTAAACAATATTACAAGTTAAAATGTTTGTGAATATACTATTTATGAGATATATTTTTTTCTAAGATATATAAACATATTTTTTGTAAAAACATAAGATATAAAGTTTATATATATACATTTCTATTATTAAACCGACAATATTTAATTATTTTAAACATTTATGTATGTTAACCTTCCTAACATCTAAAAGTGTAATTTATAATAAATATAAAAACTAAAATAATTAAAAATGTTGGAACTCCTCACCCTATAACTTAATAATAATTAAAAACATAAGTATAAACTATATATATTCACTGAAGATATGTTACTCTATGGTATGGGTTTACATTTTAGCCAATAATTAAATACATAAATCTTTCCATATGTAAGTAAAACTTTCCAGTACTTATAAATTTTATTAGATTTTTCTGAAATTTAATATCATTTTAATACTAATTTTACTTCACAACAAGTTTATATTAATCCAAATGGTCTTAAAACATGTTAAACAAATTGTTGAATGGCCCAAAATTCTAGGAGCCATTTTCAAAGGCTTAGTGAGAGAGAAACTACTCAACACTTTCAATTCTAAAATTTATAATTTCATTAGAAAATTTGATGTCTCCCGTAACAAATATTCAATAAACCAAAACTCAAAAATAATCTATCAATTTATCAACTATATTCAAACTTTCTTTAATTTATATTCTTAAATATTTTTAAAAATTTTATATTTATAACATATGTTTTTATTTATTTTATATTACATTAAAGAGCGTAAAAACCATAGACACAATATATTTATAAACTAATTCTTCATATAATTGTTTGTTTTTTGTTTAACGTCTTATAGTTACAACACAGTATTACGTTTTATTAATCATAGAAAGTTAATAATTTAAAAAATCTCACTTTTTGTCATTAAAATATACAAACTTACCATATATTAATATTCTACACAGATAACAATAGTTTTTAGTTAATTATCTCACCAAATAAACAGAGTTATTTTAATTGTGTGTGTTTCACGGGGTATAGTATAGCTAGTGTCCTACATTTTAGATGCATTTTTGTAATCACCAGTTACATTATTTTAATAATAATTTACTTATAATAGTTGTAAAGCTGACTTCATTTCTCTTTCTATTGTCGGATAATCATTTTCTTTCTATAAAAAAAAACTTATAAAAAAGAAACAAATGCAGGTGCTTATTATCAAAGCTTTAAAATTAATTGGTCTGATTCACATTTTATATGAATTGTATAATTTATGATTCAATCTTATTATGGAAATGTGTTAGCATGATTTGGTCTAGTTCGAATATTATATGAATTATATGTTTTATAATTCGATTTGGACAGTTAATTTTTCGTTCATTTTTCATTTTATATTTATATGGATTTTAGTTACTTCTAATTCATAGTATGTTTAGTCAAATCATGTTCATGCTTATAGAATTCTCAAATCTGCTTCTATTAAGTAACTATTTATAAGATTTATAAGATCTAGATTTTAAATTTATGAGTTAAATGTGATGGTATTTATAAGTAAAAGATAGACACTTAGTCAATTGATATAAATCTGACTTTAAAATGAAATAATTTGCAATCAATAAAATAAATATTAAGTCATTTATTCATAAATACCATTTACCTCTAAAATTAATATTTCATAAAAATATAGTAACACTAAAATTTTATTTTAATTATTTATTTTTGTAAAATTATATTAAATATTTCTAATAATCTTCCACCTAATATAAAAAATAACATGAAACAAAACATCTCTTTTAAAACAAAATGTATTTCGGTGTAAGGAATCTTTTGGATTTGAATACACTTAGTGCTTATAAACTTTAGTTTCAAAAAAAAAAAAAAAAAAAACTTAATTCTCTTGATTTACATATTTTGTAATAAAAACACAACCAATAGTTGATTATGTTTCATCTAAAACAAAATTCAATTTATATTAATATATCCTTCAGTAATATTAAGATAACTAGAAGGATGATAAATAATATTATCACTAGAAAGTTTTTCTTATTAAGAGGTATTTTAATCTTTGGAAGACATCCCACACTTTGAAATATTTTAAATGTGGTTCTCATTTTTTCCATAACTTATAAGAAATTTTATCACAAACTTTACAAGAAGTTATATTTGTGAATATGACAAATAGACTATAAAGTTTCACCACATATATTGCTAACTTTATTATATATAAAAATAATATAATTCTAGTGTCATTACCAAAAACAACATTACTCAAATCTCAATCCATTTTAAGTTATGTGATTGTCAACCTTTACTATAAATTTCTTTTTATGCCAAAACATGGTAAATCACACTCATATTCACTTATATACAATAGTTAAATCACCAAATTTGAAATTTTGTCTTTTCCTACCAAGACCTAAAATAAATCATTATATTCTAAATATTAAAACAACATTTGCATATCTAATACAACACTCACATGTCAATTTCAAGTAAAATAATTCCTTTTAAATTCATGTAATAAGCAAAATTTTAAAATTTATGAATATGACAAAAAAATAAATTTAATTATTTTTCATTAGAAAACATCAAACTTCTCATTACTTAACAACAATTTTAGTATGACAAGATATTTTTATCATAAACATCATAACATATTAAGCAGTAGCTCTCTTTTTATTTATTGTTACTAGCATAAAAAAACTGCCTATAAATTTAAATTTTCCAGGTATAATTGAGAATAACTTAATCATATCCATGACAAACATGTTATATAATATTATTTTTGAATTTTGCAATAAAAGGAAGAATGATGAGTCAAGTATAATAAAAATAATTTTTCTCTCTAAGAATATTAGGAAAATAATCAAAACAAACAATAATAATCATATAAGAATAAGATAGATGACAGAATATTCATCGAGTCAAACAAATAATAACAAAAAAAAATATGATAAAATTATAAGGGTTAAATATGTTTTTAGTCCCTATATTTTGGGGCGATTTTGGTTTTAGTCCATTTTCAAACTAAAGTACAATTTAGTCCTTCAACTTTAGAAAACTCTGGTTTTAGTCATTTTTACCAATTTTTTTTTACTTTATTTGTTGTTTCAAACACGTTTCATTATAGCATTTGGATTGTTTACACTGTTTGACACATTTTTGTTTCAATGTTAACTGAGAAACGTGTTTGAAACAACAAATAAAGTTAAAACAAATTGGTAAAAGAGACTAAAACCAGAGTTTTCTAAAGTTGAAGGACTAAATTATACCTTAATTTGAAAATAGACTAAAACCAAAATCGTCCCAAAATATAGGGACTAAAAACATATTTAACCCAAATTATAATTGAAGAAAGGAATAGAAATAATCTGGAGTAAGACACACATAACACTATCCTTAGAGAGAAAACACCTTCATTGCACAAGGCAAAACAAAATTGTATGTCCTTCTCTCCAAATATATAATACATATCAAATCGATTAAGTGTAGTAAAGGATTTCCTAATTTTATGAACATTAATGTCTTAAAAAATAATATAAAACAGAAAACTCAAAATATTTTTTATGAGTTGATTTATTTATTAAACTTGTGTATAGATAAATAAGTGATATTTATAAGTAAATAGAGATTTAAGAGTGAATTGTAATAAATTTGATTTTAAAATAACATAATTTATGATCAATAAAATAAATATAACTTTTTTTATCTGCATCTTTAAAATTAATATTATATAAAAATATTAGTAAGAGTAGAGTTTTATTTTAATTGTTTATTTTTTGAATTATATTAAATGTTTCTAATAGATAAATCTCCAATACTTTTTTTTAATAAAAGTAAAACATTTTTTCATATTATTATTATTATTATTATTATATTCTCTTATGAAATACTATGATTATATTCTACCCTAAAGTAAATAGGTTAGAATAAGAGTTTTACAATAAAAGTGATATTAGTTATCTTTTTGGCAAAAGTTAAATTTAGTGATTGATAGTGGAGCGTAATTAGAGAGAGAATGGAGGAACAAATGAAATAAGAAGCCGACAAAAGTAAAACAAGTAGCTTAATAATTGAAGTTAACCCTAAAATTTTAAGTGCTTTTCTTTTTGTTAGGGTGAAAGTGATTTGAGAAAAACTATGAACCATAAAAATCTGGTTCTGATGTTACTCCATCTTCCTGTTCAAATGGAGACTAATGTCTTCTCCATTAATAAAACCATATCAATGCCATCAACCTCTTTTTTTTTCTTGGATTTTAGTTAATTCTTCATTTATCCTCAAAATCATCAATCCTTTGTTTCTTCTCTCTTCAATTAAATTAAAAATGCATTTTTCAATTTATAATTATCCACTCTAAACTATATAACAATTAACCACTTTTTTCAAAAGCTCAAACAAACAATTTTCTTAAAAAAAAAAATTAAATCTAAAGTTTTTTTTTCTAATTTTTCAAAATGTATTGTATGATTGTTCGGTCAATTAAAAATTGGAGAATTCATAGTTAGTAAAATGATCAAACAAACGATCATCAAGATTGAACAATCGAGTCAATTATAAACGAGAGAATCAATCGTTAGTAAGATAATTAAAAAACGACCATCAAGATTAAACAATCGCATAGCCTGATCAAATGATTATATAACCTAATTGATCAGTCAATTGTTAAAACGATTAACTTTAATATGATTAACACAATTGGACTATAGTTAATAAAAAATCTATTTTAAAATCTATAAATATAAATTTAAATTAAAAAATAGGTAATTATATTTACTGTATTATTAATATCTAAATCGTTAAATGTTGAGGTAACTCTGATATTGAAATATCTTTTACAAATATCTTCTTAAAATAAGATTTGGAATAGAAATTATTTTTTGAACTCTTTAGATGATCTTTTAAACATTGGAAGTTGGACATCGAATGTTAAATATTAATTTAGACTTCATATTTTGGAAAACAAAATATTAAATTTAAACGTATTTATCATTGATGATGATAATAATGATGAGACTTTCATGTTGATTAATATTTTAAATCGATGCAAATGCAATATTTTATGGATAAAGTTACAATTATGATGAATTTATGAGTGACTACTTCCTTCATGCATTTTTATAAAACATTCCCTTAAATAAAAACTAAGTAATAACTTAAAAATATTCGTCATACATATATAGTCGAAGAGTAAATTAAATACTTTGTAGCACTTTTTAGAAACTCAACTATTTTATTTAAAAAAAAAAAAGTAGAGAGCCCAACTTTTATGAATTGATTAAGGCTTTATTGGTACAATTATTTATGTCTCCTCTTTTTTTAATGATTTCATTTATATATACATTTCAAAATTACTCTTTTAAAATCTACAGGTACAGCAAAATATTTTTTTTTTCAATTTAGTTAAAACGTAGTTTTATTTAGAAAATTAGGCGCATATCTTTATTGAATATTATTTGAAAAAAGTCCAAAAATTTTTAACTGTAAATTATTTGTAATTACAGTCAACTATATTTTTCTCCTATAACAAATGCTTACATGTTCTTATCACTGAAGAATAAATATATATTAAACTAACCGTATTTTAATGCAAATAACTTTTTATTATTTGTTTCCTTGCATATTGATTTAACATCTATTATCAATTTGGTGACCTTGTTCAAAGCTAAAGTAAAGATTTTAGGTAGAATTTTAAAGTATATGATAATAAATTCAATAAAACGTCACTCTACCTACTAAAATACTAGGACTAATAATAGGATGTTTATGTTAATTGTCGGTAACATTAAACAAATACAAAATATCATTAAAATACAACTGCTGTTCATCTTTCCGACGTATATTTCAAAATAAAATAAAAACAAAAACTGTAACTTAACATATTTTCTCATACACCATCTTTATTTTTATTTTTTTTAGAAAATTTTATTCATAACGTAAATGATAAAACTCCTCTTAAAAGAAAAAATGGTAAAATATATATTTTAAAACAAAAGAAAATAATAATTATACTATTTGACCATAAAACCATTTTATAATTAATTTAATCGAACAGTTAAAATTTAAGGTAAGAAATGATTAAAATTATTGGATTGAGAGTGAGACTTCATTAATCTCAAATAATAAGAAAAATCATAAATATAAGTAAAAAATAAGTAGATAATTCACGTTTACTTATATTTATTTTATAAATAGAATAATGTATATTTTAAAATTATAAAAATATAATTAGAAGGTCAGAATTGAAGGTAGTAAGTAGTTGTATAACATTTTGTGATGACATTATAGTATGGCTAGTACCATATGAGACATAGTATTAAGAAAAAGATGAAATCCATAAACAAAGAACAAGTTGATGTTTTGTTTTTTCAGAAAAAACTATACTCAATATACAAAATAGGTTGACTCACCCTTCTCTCTTTCTTTCTTTCTTTCTTTCTCCATTCTCTGGTTCCTGTTGAGTAGCTCCACTCTATATGCACCTTCTACTCCTTTTTCGCTCAGTTACTCTATTCCTTCATATCACTTTCTACACCTTCTTCACATCCTTCTCTTTATTCTGCAACCCTATATGGCTAAATGCCCCAAAACGACACCCATTCCCACCAAAACGGTGAAACCACCGTCACCACCCCACTACACCCTCCACTTCTGACGCTCCACCTTCAAGCCATGACCTCAACCACCTCAACCTCCACCGACCCCCTCCCATCAGACGACGGCGCGGCGGCCGTCAGGGCAGTCAACAAACGGTTCGAGGGGCTCCTCACTGTCCGGACCAAGGCCATCAAAGGCAAGGGAGCATGGTACTGGGCACACCTCGAGCCCATACTCGTTCCGCACCCTGACACCGGTCTCCCCAAATCAGTGAAACTCAAATGCTCCCTCTGCGACTCTCTCTTCTCCGCTTCAAACCCTTCAAGAACAGCTTCCGAACACTTAAAGCGTGGAACTTGCTCCAACTTCAGCTCCGGTTTGAGACCCGGTTCTGTCCCTTCTCCCCTCCCCATTTCCTCCATCACTCCCGGTTCGAACCGCAAAAGGGGTTCGCCTCAAATGGGTGCCACGTCACCCTCTTCTTATCAAAATCACTCCTTGGCCTTGGTCGAGTCTTCCCGCTTCGACATGGGGTACACCCCGATTCAGAACAGTAACAACAACAGCAATAGTAATAATAATAATAACAACAACATTATGCTCTTGCAGCATCACGGGCAGAGCCAACAGCATTTAATGTTGTCGGGTGGGAAGGATGATTTGTGTGCTTTGGCCATGTTTGAGGACAGTGTGAAGAAGTTGAAGAGTCCCAAGACTTCTCCTGGTCCTGCTTTGAGCAAGGACCAGGTGAATTCTGCTTTGGACTTGCTCTTCGATTGGTTCTATGAGACTTGTGGTTCTGTGTCCTTGTCTAGTCTGGAACATAGAAAGTTTCAGGCTTTCTTGGGCCAGGTTGGGTTGCCCGCCAATTTGAGGAGGGAGGTTTCTGGGGGGAGGCTTGATGCTAGGTTCGGGGAGGCCAAGGCTGAGTCCGAGGCTAGGATTAGGGACGCCATGTTTTTTCAGTTGGCGAGTGATGGGTGGAAGAGTGGGGGTTTGTTTAACTTTAACTCGTGTTGTGGTGGGGGGGAGAGTTTGGTGAAGTTTGTGGTGAATCTCCCCAATGGGAGTAGTGTGTTTCAGAAGGCTGTGTTCACTGGTGGAGTGGAGAATTCTAAGTATGCCGAGGAGGTTTTGTGGGAGACGGTTACTGCTGTTACTGGGAGTGTTGTCCACAGGTGTGTGGGGATTGTCGCAGATAAGTTCAAGGCGAAGGCGTTGAGGAACTTGGAGGCGCAGCACCATTGGATGGTGAACACTTCCTGCCAGCTTCAGGGGTTGGTTAGCTTGATCAAGGATTTTAACCGCGAGTTGCCGCTTTTCAGGTCTGTGATTGAGAATTGCTTGAAGGTTGCAAATTTTATGAACAGTGAGTCGCAGGTGAGGAGTCTTTTCCTCAAGTGCAGGGTGCAAGAGATGGACTGCGGCGGCCTAATTCGCGTGCCTTCACCCAAATGTGATCCGTTAAAGAATTTTCAACTGGTGTTTCCTATGTTGGAGGACATTTTGAGCTGTGCCAGAGTGATTCAGATGGTTGTGATGGAAGATGGGTTTAAGGTGATGTGCATGGAAGATACGCTAGTGAGGGAGGTTGCAGGGATGGTGCAGAATGAGGGGTTTTGGAACGAGTTGGAGGCGGTTTATTCACTTGTGAAGCTTGTTAGAGGGATGGTGCATGATGTTGAGGCTGAGAGACCATTGATGGGTAGGTGCTTGCCTCTTTGGGAGGAGCTGAGGAGCAAGGTGAAAGAGTGGTGTGGGAAGTTCAACATTGTGGAAGGACCTGTGGAGAAGATTGTTGAGAAGAGGTTTAGGAAGAATTATCATCCTGCTTGGGCAGCAGCGTTTATACTTGATCCACTTTACTTGATTAAGGATGCAAGTGGAAAGTATCTTCCTCCTTATAAGTGTTTGACGCGAGAACAGGAGAAGGATGTGGACAAGTTACTGACGAGGCTGGCTTCGCGAGAAGAGGCTCATGTTGTGTTGATGGAACTAATGAAATGGAGGTCAGATGGTCTTGATCCGCTTTATGCACAGGCTGTTCAGATGAAGCAGAGGGATCCGGTGACAGGGAAGATGAAAGTTGCAAATCCACTGAGTAGTAGACTTGTGTGGGAAACATGTTTGAGTGAGTTTAAATCCTTGGGGAAGATTGCAGTGAGGCTTATTTTTCAGCACGCAACTTCATGTGGGTTTAAGAGTAATTGGTCTTTTATGAGGAAATTTTCAGCTAATAAACAGTCAAGAGTTGCCTTGGAGAGGGCTCAGAAAATGATATACATTGCAGCTCATGCCAAGCTTGAAAGGAGAGACTTTTCCAGTGAGGAAGAGAAGGATGCAGAGCTGTTTGCCATGTCTGGTAGTGAGGATGGCATGCTGGCTGAAGTTTATGCTGATGCTCCCTTAGTGTAATGTGCTTTTTTTCAACTCTTATAGAATTGTGTAATTTTAGGATTTATCAGATTCTTTCCACAACTCTTCTATTATTCCCTTACATCTAGTTGAAAATTTTTCATGACTTTGGGGTTGAAACAGAAGGAATATTAGAAGGGACCAAAAACAGCATGTTGTTAGTGACCGTGTTATGATCAGCTTTGATTCTAATGAATCATCAATCTTTTTTCCAGTAATTATTTTGTACTTTTAGGGTTTGTAAAGGAGGAAGTCTTGCTCTTTTATCAGCATAACAACAATCCAGGAAAGGAGCAAGACAAATGTCATGTCCCAAAAATTTTGCTAGTTATTTTGTAATGAGAATGATTATTGAATCCTAATTCTAATATCAATCTACAACTTAAAAAGATGCGCTTCATTAATGAATGTGTAAAGTTTGCCTTAATGAGAAACACCTTGTTTACAAACTTCCTCTCATGTGAAAAACTCAATTCCTAATTCCTCTTCTACTTGTTCTTCCGCTTCATTTTCTGCTGGTCAAGTACTGGACTAGAAGCATTTTTCATTCTCATGGAACTAGCTTCAGGATATGATTAATTTATTCATTTAACTATTGACATTGATATGATATAAAGCACTCATGCAAAATCTTTAAGAATTCAAAAGCAAACTGAATTTTATGGTCTGTATGAAAAATTATTAAAAAACAAGAGGAAAGCCTATATCTAGAGCAAAGTTTTTGTTTTCTCAACGAAAACAACGTTTATATGACATCATGAGGTGTCATTAACGTGTTTTCTTCACCTGAAGGGGGAAAAAGACACTACAAATAGTCCATGGAATTTTGATTATATATCTCATCTGATAGTTCATGTCTTGATATGCCATAACACAATACATAGTCTATAGATTCAGCTTGCCACACCGATTTGTGTGATTGAATAGAATAGGATGAATTATCATACTGTTTGACCACCTGATTTCCATCACATCCAAAGCCTTTAATGCTCCAGTTTAGTTCTAAACTGAGTTGACCAAAGAACAAAAGGTGTCTCACTGCTTTCTGCAAACTGCCTGATGTAGAAGTTTCAGTTTCTCGTAGGGTCTAGCAAGATAAAGAGTTTCCCTTCATGTTTCCTGATTTTTAAAACCACTTTGGCGTGGACCATATAGTTGTTGGACTTATCCCAACTACTCTTATTTTGTGTGTTCTAGTAACAAAGAAATAACATAATTCTCAATTACATCTTATCAATTGGTATTAACCATTAAGGTCCATCATGCAGTTACAAACCAGTAAGCCACTAACTGAGCACAGTTAGTTCACTTTCAAGTAAATTTCAACTTCCAAGCTGTAAGGACAGCATTTCTATTCTAACGGTATATGTTGTTCCTTGGTCTCTCTCTTTCATAGGGCTATTGATGCATGTGAGAGCCTTTAGAGGAAAGTGGAAACATATATTTGGCCGTTATTTGGCCTCATCTTTGAAAACTGATTCAAGTTTTGGCGTCTTCTGTTCTCATATCACTGCACAAAATTGTCACAAGTCAGGCCCCTTCATCTAATATATATTATTTTCATGAGTGGAAAGAGAAAACATGGCTGAGGCTATCTCCATATCTGTTCCTAGTCATGTTTCACCACAACTAGAGACCGCATCCGCATGGTTAGTCATCACAAAAATGGGAGCACTATACATGAACACCATACCAAATTAATAACAAAAAGTATCTTATGACATTTATGATGTTTCTTCATGATGGAAGCAATCTCAAATGATATGGTGTGTCCTCCTGCCACTAGATGCTCTCATGAATAGGGAGTTAAGTTGCTAGAAATGTTACACTTAAATAGGAGTTTCCCAGAATTTGAATGTTACTTTTTGTGCAGAGTTGGAATGGCTTGAAGCAGTAGTAGGGTGGCAAAGCCAACATGATTTTAACGTGTGTCAACCTCGGAAGAAGATAAGAATCTTTGTATCCGTAGAAGCATTTCTCATAGATAATCTGGCATATCTCCTGGTGTGTTTGTTTACTACAAAATTATTAGGCCCACAATGGAGAGTGGATATCCATGTCAAAGGGTGTCGTGGTCAAAGGAGAGTGAGGTATGAGTGGCCTTCCTTCACATCAATCCACACACTGTTTCTCTCCCTATATATATATATATATATATATATATATATATATATATATATATATATTATGTTTGTGAATATTATTATTGTTTTTGCTTAGCAAATGTGCCACAAGCTTTGGTAACTTTCCCTTTGAAACATTTATTTTTGTGATAATTTATTTGTTAATGGGGCCTTGTTTTCCATGTTTATCTCAATGTTGAAAATTGGAATTTTGCAGAATTAACCGTTTAGGTTGCCATGATTGCTAAAAAGGCCTGGAAAAAAAGGTTGAAAGAAGGAGTGTGGCCTAAAAAAATGGAAAAGGAAGAGACCTGTCGGTATGAGATGTTACATGATATGGTTGAGAGGTTTATTGCAATATGCAGAATAAATGTTATTGGAGCCATGAACAGAAGGTTGGTGATTCAAGGGTTCTGGTGGTGATGAAATTGCATATCATTTTTCACCCTTCTTGTCAGTCACATGCACATGACACCCTTTTTGTTGTTTTTGTTGTCATCATACTATAAATTTCATAATAAAATTATGCAACTGAAATCTGAGATACTGTCAACCTGATGCAAGCAGAACAGTTTCCTAGTCAATAATTAATACAACTTCTCACTCTCTATTCCGTGCAAATAGAACTTCTGCAGATCATGGAATTCTGACATCTAAGTTGGGTAAATTTTGCTTTAACAGAATTTATTTTGAACCACTAAAATGTATATTCACATTAATCTTAACTATAGATTATATATCAGAACGGTTTTACACTGAGTGGAATTGATTCTTAGTGTAAATCAAAGATGCTAAAATCCATATAAGAAATAAATAAATTGGTATGTTAAGCAATTTCTCTACAATAGACCTTTTAGTAGTACCAAGGCAATCTCTTGTATATATACATCAAATGACAATTTTGAAAACGCTTGAGTAGCATGAGAAATAAAAAACCACTAAATCTTATTTAAAAAATAAAAATTTTAAAAAGTGTACATGATTTTGTAAGTTGTCATTTACTCTAAATTTATATCTTTATATGGTTGTACTGTGTAATAATAATAGTAAACATAATTCGAAGAGAAATTATTGTATCAGTACAGAATTTATATGCATACTGAAGTAAAAGTTGAGATGCATTAAAACGATAATAACCAAAGACAGAAGAATTGGTACTGAAGTTATTTTAAACTTGTGATTGGTTATGTTCATAGATACTGCTGCTACATGAACGACGACTCTAGTACTATATTCCATAATAAATCATGCCACAATATGTCCTTTTTACTGCACGTACAACAACAGCTTGAAACTAGCATCAAGATAGCCACCCTTTTTATCTACTAACTTTTCTCCATCCTTTTTCATCATGAACCTATTCTCTTACATGTTATGAAGTAGTACCTCTCAAAAAGCCTCAACCATTTAACTCATTTTAGACTGTATATTTAACTGCACTCAATTATATACTGAGTTCACTGTTTTTTGCATTGTAGCATACTGGTAATTTTCACTGATATGTATATGTTTAATTTAAGTATCTTCACCCACCTCAAGGGAAGAAATAATGAAAGTTTCTGTAGCTCCTTAATGACTGGCTAAAAGTCAAACATGGTTGTAAATGAAAAAGTTATGTGGCTGGCTGAACTCATTAGTAGTGCAGGGTGCTGTGTTGCTGATTTCTTCAGAACTGATTTATCTTTCTACTCAATTTGGTGTAGTGACAGTGGATCATGTCGGCAATGGCAAGCAATTCTGACTGCTGACCAACTAAAAGGAAAAGACCCTTTTTTTATTTTCTCTTTTTCTTTTTAATTTATATATATATATTTTTCCCCTTTTGCTTGATGTATGGTATAATTTCATTTTTCATTCCAGTCTGGTTGTTCTTGTATAGGAGAGGAGGATGTTATGATTGGCATAGGACAAAGCCATCTTTTTACAAGAATCTTGACACTTTCAATGTTCCCCCCCATGATTAATCTTTCTTTTTAATGTCTCTCCTTTTACATCCCACTAAACAAAACCTAAAGATACATTCTTTTTACCTGATAATTTATGTTATGGACTTGTATTATCATTCATCAATCTTTTCTTGGTCATTAACATAGGAATTAAGAAAGAGTTCTAGTTCTTCCCCTTACCATGATGCATCTCCTGCTTCTGAGATTAACAAAACAATATTCCCTTTCTTCTGTAACCCAAAACAGTGAGAACTTTATCAATATCTGAACATATATAAATGAATAGAAAGTATATGTAAAGTTTTCCATATGGTAAAGATGATGTAAAATTTTAACAAGAAAAGATTCATCCTCATCTTGATCAAAGATTGAAATAGCTAATGGTTTAACTTTTACTACCTTGGATTAGGTGATTTAATAATATTCTGATTTCCAAATACACTGTTCTTCTCACAGAAAAGTGTAAACCCTAATCTGAGAAGGAATATTTTGGAGGTGATTTGAGAAACAGTTGATATTCCCTCCTTTGCCTTGTTGATTGTCTTTTTGATGCCAATCAGCTAACTAACCATGTAAAGTTTAACCTTTGGTAGATTTGAAAATTTGGAGATTGTGATGATGACAATGATTACATGTTAATCAATTCTTCTCCTATGAAAATGTGGACTGTGCAACAATGATTACACATTAATCAATTCATCTTCCATATCTCAAAATCTTGACCCTTGGATTCAAGATCCATGGCTTTGCTTGCTACATACCAACTTGCCCTACCAACCCCATACACAAGGTAGTAGAAACAATTTGTGTAATAATGTAAAGCACATATTATTCCTTGTTTTTTAGGGCAAAGCAATCATAACAATGTTATAGACATCTTGCTAGAATAGAAAAGAGGACAACAAAAACCACATATTATTATTTAAAACTCTATTCTCTAATAGTACAAGTTAAAAGAAAATATAAATTTATATTTATTTTAATTTGTAACATTATAGATAAACTCTTATTTTATGTTTGTTTTTAGCTAAAAGGGTTTAACCTAAAGTTAATTTACATTTAAAAAGTGATTAAGTAGTGGATCACGTGAGCACACACCTATAACCTTCTAGGTATTTCTCTTTAGGTTAGGTTTTTCTTTTTATTTGGATTTTTCTGTTTTGCCATATTTCTGACAAAAGAGTATTTCATGGTCTGAAAATTCCATGTTTCGTTATTTCAATAAAAAAGAGTGTAAACCACTTAATTAGACTGAATTTAGTTGGAAAAAAAAATGACCCAACTAATTGAAATATTTTTTTGGTCGAACTATATTTATTTTTTGAGATAAATTTTATTAAATATTAAAAGGGGTAACATGTATTCAAGAAAGAAAAAGAAAAACACTATTTTTATAGTCTAAATAGATAATCAAGTTTGATGTTTTCTCAATTCAAATTGGAATGATGAATTGACCAAAGTCGATTTTTTTCATAAAACGTGTTGGGTTTAATTTGGTTGGTAGTCAATTCAAACTCACTTCCACTCTCAAATCAAATTTTGAATTATGTTCAAAGTTCAAATTTGAAATCATGTTTAATTTTTATGTCTTTGAACTACAAGAGATACTATTCATTCAAAGTAAAGTTACTTATATACTCTTTACTATTTATTATATATACAACAACTAATTCAACTTACTACTTTTTAATTTATTTATTTTTTCCTACCACACATTCATTTCAAAATCAAAGCATAATTTGTTTTATGATATAATTTGAAGAGTTAAATATAAAATTATCAAGTTTAAATGAATTGAAGAATGCAATTGGATTCTTAATAGTTGAAAGATTGAACATGGATTATCAAATTGAAAAATATTCTTCAACACATCTAAATTTTTTACATTCATTATACTGTTCTTTCTTACTTTTTATTCTCTTTTTTCTTAAAAAAAATACAAAAATTTACATTTTTATGATCATTTTATCTTACTCAGTATTAAATGAATGTAAAAGTGTGTTATAATAATATTACTGTATCAAATTTTCTATCAAAAGTTTCTTATTTAATAAGGACTCTCTAAAAGTCATTTTTCTTTCCTTTCCTTTATGCTATTGAAAAGCTTCATTGAAACTTCAAACCAAGATTCATCTCACGTGACTTAGTATTATATTTGTTTAGATGAAAATTCACCCTTTCTTTAATAGAGTTGTTGTTAGTGCTTGATTTTCCTAATAGTTCAACAGTAGTGATGAACATGAATCCAGCAGCTAATTTTCATGTGGAAATCAAAGATGAAAAAATATCACAAAAATCTGAGGCTCAGATTGAAAGTGGGATTAGAGATATTTAATTTATTCTATTTGGTTTTTGTTTTCTCTTTGATTATGTATGGTTTCAAAGAGTTCAAGTATCAATTTCAACCAATGCTTTGTAAAAACACCAGTAACATCATATTCATCCAAATTGCAAATGTTTAGTGGAGAGATGTTTGTCCATATTGGACACACTAATTCACACCCAAACACTCAGTAAAATCTAAATACACCACAATAAGTATTGCATGATCTTTTGTTAATTGCAATTAAATCAATTAACCAATTCCTCTAATCCTAATCACTTTTTCTTTATAATAATTCCAATATATCAAATAGTCTCATATAATTTAGAAGTCAAAGTGACAGTTGAAATATTTATGGATTCTCTTAACTTTCAGGAAAAATTAAAATTATTTTCTCTTTGAAACTTTGATTCAGCTTAGTTTCTCATTTTAGAAATGTGTGGATTTAATTCTTTTAACCAAATTTTGTGAAGTTTATTTGGCATTTCAAATGCATTTTGTGATAGCATTTGAATTGCTTACACTATTTGACACATTTTTTTTCAATGTCAATTGAAAAACGCGTTTGAAATGTCAAATAAGCTTAACAAAATTTGGTTAAAATAACTAAATTCATGTTGCTATAAAAATAAGGAACTATGTTCAAAATTTCGAAGAGATACTAATTCTAATTTTCAATGAAAGTTAGAAACCAAAAACATATTTAATCCAATATTTATTCTTCTTTTAGGTCTTGTTCACTTGAGTGGATTTGGGAGAGAGTAATTGAGAGGATTTGAAGATAAATTTTTTTGTTATTTATTTGAATAGATTTAGAGATAAATGAAAGTGGATTTGGAAGTAAATTTTTTTAATCTGTCACATAAATTAAATCTTACACTAATTCTCACAAACTTTACTTCCAAATTCACTCTTATTTACCTCCAAATTCACTCAAATAAACAACAACAAAAATTACTTTCAAATTCTCTCAAATTCACTCAATTATCTTCCCTCAAATCTACTCAAATGAACAAGGCATCAATTTTCAAATTTTCTTTTAAAGATAAAATTGTGACAGAATTCTTCCACAATATTACAATAATTAATCTCGATAATGTTATATTAAAGAAGAGTATGGAAAGAGTATTAATTAAGCTAAGGTTGAAGGATAATGGAGATGTTATATATATAAATAGATGAGAAGTGATAGATAGCATGTTAAATTAGACATTTACTAGAGTTGTTGCATTTGTGCATACACTTGTTAGGCATGAAACTTTAAGTACAAGCCATTATGTGTTATTTTGTATCACATGGTGTGTTACTTTTGCAGCTCCCACTTGAAAGTATATGACCCTACAAATCTCATTCTCTCTTCACTGTTCTTCCCACCAATCTATGGCATAATTGGCTCTTCTATCACTGGCCCCAATTTCAATACAATCACAAAAACCATCAAAATAATAATAATAATAATTATATCAATTATTATTATTATTATTGTATCCTATTATTATCCTCTTACCATCAAACCCTTATAGAATTTCCATTCATTAAAGATGGGTCCTACCATTATTATTAGACAAGGACTAATACACATAAATATCATATATAAAGAGAAATGAGAGCTAACTAAATATATTTTGTTAGTTAAGATACTATTGTTATATTTAAAATTAAAATGTTTAATATGGTTTTGATGTAAAGTTCCTTAAAATAATATAATGAAGTCAATAACCACATTTAAATTTAAGTTTGAATACTCAAGAAAAGAACTTACAAAAAGTCTAATTTAAATACAATTTTTTTTCCAACCTTAAAAAACAAAATCATATTAAAAACTTTAAATCAGATAATAATTCAAATGCAATGATTAACACTAAACAATATAATCTCAAAGAGTAATAGTAGTATGACACACTTTTATATTCATTTGACACAGTACAAAGACAAAATAGTCATAAAAATATAAACTTTTGTATATTTTTCAAGAAAGAAGAGAGTAAAAAAATAAGAAAGGATAGTATCAAATGAATGTAAAAAATTTATGTGTATCAAATTATCATTTTTCTTTTTTTTAAAACACTCACCTATATGTATATATGAGTAGCAGTACGATAACACAGTTTTACATTCATTTGACACACAATATAAAAGTAAAAAAGAAATAATGTAAATAAATGTAAAAAATTTATGTGTCAAAGTATATTTTTCTATATATAATTTCATTTTATTTACTGAATTAAATTACACTACTTTGGGAAAGTGAGAAACCAATAATCATTTACACTTGAAAGGTAACCATGTACCATACCCTCATGATCAAAGTAGTTGATGAAGTTGTGATGAGATATGAATTGAATGATAATGCAATGGTATGGTATAGTTGATGGTTTTTTCTTTGTAGGGTTGAAAACCCTAGGAAGAGTTTTTGAATGAAAAGAAAGAAAATTAAAATGTGATGTTAATAATGAAGTTTTGTCGTCTTAGTTAGAACTTTACTCTAAGAGAGAAGAAATCAGTGCAGCCATCAAATCTGGAATTTACCTAATAATGCTTATGCTGTATGATCATTACAAACCTTTTATTAAGAAAAAAAGTTCTTTACATAACTATTTTTTTTAGTGGTAGTTTGTCTGTTTCAGATATTTTTTTAAATATAAATTCAAACATACTAATAAAATAATGATACGTATTTTATTATTAAAAATAGTTGTTAAAATATGAAGATCTTTCTATTATACACTTTTTATTGTTGTATTCCTCTACTTTCATAATTACTGTTGTACTCCCAAACAATGTTCTACTAAGCATCATAGCAAAAACACATGTAAATCTAATCTCATTGGACCACTTTTAACCTAATAGCTTCCTAACATATTCTTAATTAGCTATATTGCCTTCTTAATCATGTTCGTTTCTAACAATACTGTTATGCAATATCATATTATATGCTGTGCCATTCTTTCTTAAGTGTAAATTACTCTAACCTATCTTCATTATTATTCATAAGCATGTGTGCATATACAGTTTTTTTCTCTTCTACCACAATCGTTTAAATTAACTTGTATATTATTATAAGAGATGAGCGTGATATATTGGTAAAAGATTTTTAGAATGATATTATTGTGAAGAACAATGTTAATACACACTTCCTATAAATAATATTATTGGTATGAAAGATTTCAATTGGATTTTATATAATATTCATTTGTCATATTGACTTTATAATCTTTGTTGATTAATTGGTTAAATAATTAATTTTGATTGTACATTCAGTTTTTTATGTATTATGATCACCCTATTGTGTGGTCAAAAGTTGAATTTCGTTACAGATAGTAATAATAAATAGTAAAAGGCTGAAGACTCAGACGGAAACAATTATATGCTATATTATCATTTGTGACCATTAAATTTTAAGGTTGTGTCAAGTAAGACTATAGACAAATAATATTTTGAAAATATGTAATAATGTCTATTGATGAGATAAATTTTGTAATTTAGTTTACACATTAAACTAAATTGTGTTCTTTTCTTTTAGAGGAAAATTTAATTTTTAATGGACTTTAACTATTTTTTATTTTATTAATATCTTTGTTGTCCTTTTATTTATTTATTATATATGCACTTTCCACAATATATATTTGACATTCAGAATGAGAAAGAGTGACCAATAAATTAAGGCCTTTTCTTATTGCACTTCATTATTACTAACTGCACCAGCATATTAGGAGAAAAAGACTAGATAGCCTTATTCATTGTATTCCATAAAACTTGTTCAGGAATGAATTTCTTGCATTATGGCTTGTTCCGAAAATCCTTTTCAAAAAATCCTATTCTAGAAATTATACTCTTGAAATAAAGTTCTGAAAATTTAAAAAGTTTGTTCTAGAATATTAACGAAACAGATAATTCGAAAATCATTTTTAAAAAAGATAAAATGGTAAATGTAGAATTTGGCGGTTTAGATATAAATTATGGCGGTGGAGGAAGAATAGTCTGGCAATAGATAGGTCTAAAGAATTATTTGGGCTAAATTTCTTTTGGACCAATGTTTTAGATGACACATTTCATAAACTAGTAAAATTTTCTTTGGGCCAATATATAGGTGTACTTTTTTATTAGTTTATGAAATATGTCATCTAAAACATTATTTGGCTCTTTCCACCTTTCCATTTCTCTAATTTTTATTAACCTTTTTTTAATTACAAAAATAATCTTTTCTTACTTTTTTCTCTTTTACTTTTTAAACCTTGTTTAACTAAGTAACTATAACTTTATACTTTCTACTTCAGTCACACTTTCACAAATCAGACTTTCACAGCAGTCCCACCTTCCCTTCTCGGATTCTCACCCCCAAGCTCCAAGTTTCATTTTTTAAGGTTTTCCAACTCTCCCAATCCTCTCTTCCCTTTGTGTGTGGTGCTTTTAGCTTTTGGTGTGTACGACAGTGCGACACGGTAGTTGTTGCTTCATTTCGTTTCTGCCTCTTGGTCTATGAGAGGTTAATTTCTTTCGTTTATTGCGCATGATATAAGGTTGTGTTGATTTCTGCTTCGTTTTTTTGTAAATGTATGTAATATATTGTTTAAAATTGTTTTGATTTTTGTTCTATCTGTGAACGAGTTTTTTGTTGCTCTGTTTTTCCTGTTGAGATTTTCTATGTGCGTAAGAGGAAGAAGACGTCCAGACCTAAACGGATGTCGACATCTGTGTGACCTTAAACGGATGTTGACATCCATCGACAGATGCCTAAATCCGTTTAAGGCGATTTCACAACTTAGGGTTACGTACCTTGCCTCGCCGCTTTTTCACACCACTTTTTGTTAAAGATCTGATAGAGTGTACCAGGACAAACGTACTGAGAGATATAATTGAACTTTGTTACTCCTATGAACAATTTTTTTGAACAATCTCTCATTCACTACACTACACTTACGAACAATGTGATGCGAGAAAGAATTTTCAGGAAGAAAAAGCAAACATGAATGTAAAAGAGAAAGAGAATAAATAGGTTTTGTGGGGTGAGTGACTAGAAATTATAAAATTTTGGACCAATGTTTTAGATGACACATATCATAAACCACTAAAAAATGTGTCATCTATCTATTGACCCAAAGAAAAAAGTTTTAGATTGATTTTTGTAAAAAATGAAACGGGCCAAATAAGGGCTATAATTATAACAGGCCCAGCATGTGACAAGAGGCCTGGGCTATCTATCCATTTTTTCTAAGTTGAAGTGTTCTTTCTTGAATCGGCATGATTTCATGCCAGAAAAATGATTCGGTTGTACTCAGCCTCTGCAAAACCTTTTCATTCTGATCACTGTTGTAAACTTGTCTCTTTGATTGACTCATGCAAGTCGATGCAACAAATTAAGCAGACCCATTCACAATTAGTAACCACAGCTCTAATATCACACCCTGTTTCAGCCCACAAGCTCCTCAAGCTCACTGCTTATGTTTCTCTTTCTTATGCACACAAACTGTTTGATCAAATTCCTCAACCAGACTTGTTCATTTACAACACCATGATCAAAGCACATTCTATGTTACCCCATTCCTGCCACAATTCCTTTGCGGTTTTCCGCTCATTAATCCGGGATTCGGGTGTTTTTCCGAATAGATATAGCTTTGTGTATGCTTTCGGTGCCTGTGGCAATGGGCTGGGTATGCAGGAGGGACAGCAGGTTCGCGTTCATGCTGTGAAAACTGGTTTGGAGAACAATATATTTGTTTTGAATGCCTTGATTGGTATGTATGGGAAGTGGGGACTTGTGGAGGAGGGCTGGAAGGTATTTCAATGGGCTGTGGATAGAGACTTGTATTCTTGGAACACCATGATTGCTGCCTACGTTGGATCTGGTGACATGATTCGAGCTAAGGAATTGTTTGACGGAATGCAAGAAAGAGATGTTGTGTCATGGAGTACTATAATAGCTGGTTATGTTCAGGTATTGCTGGATTTGAATGTAAAAAAAATAATGATATTAGCATTTTACACGATTGCCTTATTCGTTTGAAATGGACATTTCACTAGTACGCGGTTGAAAGTATGTCACATTGGTTGTGTTTGAGTTAATTGTTAATGTACCGTGTCTAAAGTTACTTCATGCTTACTATAGGTTGGTTGTTTCATGGAGGCTTTGGATCTTTTCAACGAGATGTTGCAAATAGGTCCTAGGCCAAATGAATATACCCTTGTAAGCGCTTTTGCCGCTTGTTCGAATCTAGTAGCACTGGATCAAGGAAAGTGGATACACGCTTACATCGGGAGAGGCGAGATTAAGATGAATGAAAGGCTTTTAGCTAGCATCATTGACATGTATGCAAAGTGTGGGGAAATAGAATCAGCATTCAGAGTTTTCTTTAATTACAAGGTAAAGCAAAAGGTTTGGCCATGGAATGCCATGATTGGTGGGTTTGCAATGCATGGAAAACCCGATGAGGCCATAAATGTGTTTGAACAAATGAAGGTTGAAAAGGTTTCTCCTAATAAAGTCACGTTCATTGCCTTATTGAATGCTTGTAGCCATGGCTATATGGTCGAGCAGGGGAAATTATATTTCAGATTGATGGTTAGTGATTATGCTATTACCCCAGAAATAGAGCATTATGGATGCATGGTGGATCTACTTAGTCGTTCTGGTTTCTTGAAAGAAGCTGAAGACATGATTTCAATTATGCCAATGGCTCCAGATGTTGCAATCTGGGGAGCACTGTTGAATGCTTGTAGAATCTACAAAGACATAGAGCGGGGACATAGAATAGGAAGGATCATTAAAGACATGGATCCTAACCATATAGGGTGTCATGTTCTACTGAGTAATATATATTCAACATCTGGGAGATGGAATGAAGCAAGAATGCTGAGAGAAAAGAATGAACTCGGTAATGAGAGAAAAAAGATTCCTGGTTGCAGCTCAATTGAATTGAAGGGAACATTCCATTAGTTCCTTGTTGGAGATAAATCCCACCCTGAAAGTAGGGAGATTTATTCATTTTTGGATGAGATGACAGTCAAGTTGAAGAGTGCTGGGTATGTTCTAAAGTTAGGAGAGCTTTTGCATGATATTGATGATGAGGAAGATAAAGAGACTGCTCTGTCTTTTCACAGTGAGAAGTTGTCTATTGCTTTTGGATTGATGAACACGGCATATGGAACTCCAATTCGCATTGTAAAGAATTTAATGATTTGTGGGGATTGCCACCAAGCAGCAAAGTTCATCTCCAAAGTTTACGATCGAGTAATTATAGTAAGAGACGGAACAAGGTATCACCACTTCAAAGAGGGAATCTGTTCTTGCAAAGACTACTGTAGATAGGGAAGCAGCTACATTCAGCCATCATTTTTCCCTTTTTGCCCACCTTTGACACAATGGATCATTTTTGTTTCTTTGGCAAACTCATTCACACATTGAGTTGATTAGACAAAGATATGCATTTGATTAGAGATTTTTGTTAATACAAACGATAATGTTGCCCATGTGATCTGTTACATACTAATAAGAAAAGTTCGAAAAGTTCGAAGAAGGAAGAATGGCCTTCTATGATCATTATTTGCATTGTTGAACAGTTCGCCCATTGGTTTATTAAAGGGTGCTCTTGCTTTTGGGGCTTTTGGAAAATTCTTGAAGAATGCCCATCAGGGTGCTGTCAATTCTTTACAGCTTCAGATAATGGAAGTTGCCTGAAGTTTGTACAGTTCTGTTTCTATTGTATACACTATACATGTACTGAACAAAGAATAGCTTGGTTATGCCTGCTCAAGTTTTGTTCTTGTTGGAACAGGTAAAGCACAACCTCTGAGGAGTAAATTGTTGTATAGTTCTTCTTGACCATTTCGTATAGGTCTCATTTTTCCGAAAACTTTTATTTTATATTTGGATATTTACCAATACCTTTTCTTTAAGGTTATTTCCTCAGACCGTAATTATTTCAGTTTTATCATGGCTTCTTGATTGTATTGCGCAACTTTGATGAGATCAGTAAAGTTTTGTAAGCTGTACTATTAAGGGATAATATCCTTGCATGTCCTTCTGAATCTGGAAAATAGAAGCTCAAAATGGTTCGAACTTATGTATTGAAAGTATATAAAGTTATCATATTAAGCCTTGAAATTAAAAAAAAAAAAAAACTGAAAATACAATTCATTAATCACAATAGTTCAATTGTTGATCCAAACTTGAGTGATAATATTAATATGTTAATAGATGAAAATTACAATAGGTAATATTTCAAAAAGGTAATTTACCCTATACACTCCATAAAAAGGAAAGCCACAAACTATTTCATTTAATTCATATGAATTTGGTTCTATATTACCTTTCGAATTGCTAAAATATAGCATGACAGCAAAGTTTACATAATACGACTGAAAAACATCTGATTTTACATCCAGCTGACCAAAAACTTTTATTCCACAAAACTAAGCAGAAACTTATTAATTACACGAGTAATACCAGTATAATTGGACTGTGTGTGACTGCAAAGGGCTATACCTTCGAAGGCAATATTACAAAATCACTCCTCCACATTTACTTGAGCACTGGCTGCTTCCATCAGTCCGTTGCGTATCTGCTCTCCAACATCCCTAACATGGCCAGGTCCGTGGGGTATAAAAACAGTGGTATTCTTTGATGAGTTCCCAAGGTCTTTGATTGTGTCAAAGTACTGAGTTATCATGATAAGATCCATCACCTCCTTAGCATTAGTGCCTTCTACTTTGTGAGAGAAATTCAGGATGTTCTCTCTCAAGCCATCTGTAATAGCTTGCCGTTGCCTAGCCACACCAACCCCGCCCAAATACTTGGCCTCAGCTTCAGCTTCTGCCTTTTTAACTAGCAATATCTTTTCAGCTTCTCCTTTGTACTCACTTGCAAGTTGCATCCTTTGAGCTGTCAAATAAAATCAATCCTTGCTAAATACCGTGGTGTAGAATTGAGCGTATCATAATCTTAATTAACCCACTAATACTTGGATTGGCGGGAAAGGATGGAATAGAATATATTAATGGTATCATGCTCCATTTTTTTAATTGATAAAACAAATATGAAAAATAATGAAAGCCATGAAATTTATTTCATTGTTTTACCTGCATTGATCTCATTCATTGCCTTACGCACAGAAGGATCGGGTATAATATCAACCATGAGTATGTGCTCTATATTATACCCATACTCTCCCATCACCTGATATTCAGGAGATAAAGACCATTGGTATTCAGAAAAATAATTAATCAAGGATGAGTGGACAAGCAAAGCAAAATCTTATCAAGTTATCATATTTCAAAACACATGCTTATACATAAAAACTTTCTTAGATGTTTGCTGTCTCCGGTTGCTACTATTGTTGTTCGCTGTCTTTTTCATCTGGAAAAGTCAGAGTTGTGTGCACCTTAAGTAGCACAACCCAACTTCAGTGTTTGCGTGACCAGATGCCTCCAGATGTGCCACCACGCACTGACCTCTGTCACCATTAAACCAAGCGAATGTGCCTAATGTGCCACCTTCCCATGGTCAGGATCACAGTGGGACATCGTGGTTGCCTCATAGATGTCTTCTGACATGTTTTTGCCGTTGGTTCTCAATTTCAACATCCTTGCACAGTCGGTAAAGTCTCTTTTCTCACGGATTACGATTTTCACTCCATGTCTCCCGAATGTGTTGCTCAAGTGCAGTATGGTCTAGTGTGTAAATTACATTGCTCTCTCTATGGACTAAAGCAGTTATCCCAGAGCTAAATTTTGTCATACTATGTAGATTTTTGGATTGAAACAGATCATTTAGTTTTCTATTGTTATCCTTCTCCCAGAAAGTGTGTTTATCTAATAGTCTATGTTGACAATATAATTATTATAGGAAATGATAACCCTAGGATTGCTCAACTAAAGGAGCACTTATTTAGCCATGTTTAGACCAAAAATCTTGGCTATCTGAAATACTTGTTGGGTGTTGAAGTGACTCAATAAGAGGCTGCCGGGGGGAGGGGGGTTCGGGTGGGAAGGAGCGGAAGGAACTTAGTTATCTATCTATTACGTTGTCAATTAATGCAAAATTTTTACATTGACCATTGGGATGTTGTAATTCACATTCCCAAATATATATACAAAAAAAAAAAAAAAATCCAGGACAAGGATTGTTATATGAGGACAAGGGGTATACTGAAATTATAGTTTATTATAATGCAGATTGAGCTAGTTGTCCCATTGACAGGAGATCCACCACAAAATACTGTGTCTTCATGAGGAAATATAGTCTCTTAACAAAATGTTGCTTCTCAATCCACTGAAAAATTAAATATACATCTATAGCTTTGGCCATTTGTGAACTTGAGTGGATTAAGTAACTCCTTCATGGGTTGAAATTTTGAGAAGTTGAGTAGGTGAAGTTGTATTGGGATAATCAGGTATTCCTTCAATTGCCTCCAATATAGTGTTTCATAAGAGATTCAAAGAGATTGATTGCCATTTTGTCCAGAAGTTTGTTGTCCAAGGAAATTACTGGTTTTATGAGATCTAATGATCAGCTTACCGCTATTCTAACTTTGCCTTTGAGAGGACCTAGAATTTAGTTTAAATATTCCAAGATTGAGTGTTATAGGTTGTAGCTATTCCATTTATTGTACTCTTCTCTTTCTTATATATGTATAAAATACATCAACTGAGAACAATAGCTCACAGATTTTACTCTAAATTCAAGTCTTCTTATACCAGTGTTCGTGGGCAAGTTTATCCAAATAATACCTACTACTTACAAAAAAGAAGTTACCTTTTCAAGTTCCTCCAAGACAGCTCTAGCAACCTCGCCCTTCTGCTCAAAGAGCTCATCCAAGTTCATTCTCGGAACAATAGCACGTGTCACTGAACCACCAATCAAACCACACAACACACAGTCAAAACAATAAATAAATAAAAATTCACACAATTGTGCACAAAAAAAATAACCGTTAACAAACACAACCATCGAAAACATAAGCCTGGATCTGCTCCTGAGGATTCTGCAATTCATAGAAAGCATCGTCCGCGTTTTCCTTAATCACTCGGTACTGAATTGAACACAGCAATTGCACAAACACATTGTCCTGCCCCACAATTCAAAACTACAAATCACTCACAATGCCTCCTTTCTCCATTATCATTAATAGGTCACAATCTGCACTAACTAAAAACCACACACCATGCTAATAAATTTAAAAAAAAAAAAAGTTACACGATTGTGACATAAAATCTGAATAAAAAAAAGGAAGACAAAAGTAATTGGGAATTGAAACGTAATTGATTGGGGACCTTGGTTTTGGTCTCGATGCGGACGTCGAGGGAGGAGATTCTGGTGGAGAGGATTCCGGCGAGGCATTCGCCGGCGAGAGGGTTGAAAAAGTGGCAACCGGGTTGCGCGAGGCGGTGGAAGCGACCCCACTGTTCGACGACGCCGACGCTCGATTGAGCAACGCATCCACAGAATAAACAGAACGTGTTTCCCATCGTTGCTATTGTAGAATCAAAAGCACGGAACAACAACAAACAAACACTGCCTTAAAGAAAATATCTTCTTCTTCGAAGTAAACATGTTATATACTTTCTTATTTAGAAGAAAAGTAAACATGTAATACAAAAATGTTAATTGGGATTAATTTTTAAGATTTTCTTCATGTTTTTTAATTTTGTTAATAAACAAAGAAAAAGAACATTGATTTTAATAAAAAAATAAATATAAATTTATATACATATAAATGTCTTTATTATATAAATACTTTTTATGAAAACTTAGATACAAAGATAGGATTCGAAATTATTTTTATATTACTAAAGAGAACCACCAGTTATAAACTAGTTATGGGACGGTTAGAGTATAAAAAATTATCATTAATACATATTATGTAATAATCAGTAATTAAATATTAATTATTCAAAAGTTATAAATATTATTTGAAACACGTGTTAATAATTTTAATAGTCATAACTTTTCACATCGAAATGTCTTCTGCAATAATCTTTCAGTTTGATTTAGTCAAAACAAACATTCAAATATCAAATAGATGTCTGTTATATACTAAATAATTAATCTCCGCACCACAACTGAAATAATTATTTTCTTTAGGATATAATTTTAATTTTTTTTACAATAATTAGTTAAAATTGGTTATTGTAATTAGTTTGGACAGATGTTTTTATAAACAAAAGAAATAATTTTTTGAGCTCATGCATATTCAAAAATAAATTTAGATAAATTAGTATAAAGTATATAGAAAGAATTCACTGATAATTACACGATTTTTTGGGATTTGTTTACTTTTGCACCCTATTATTATTAAATACACCCTTACATTAAAACAACTAAAATATAAATTTTCACTACCACATGTCACCACTAGTAATCCTTGTGACTGTCATCGCTTCCACTGCATTGTTGTTGGAAATCATATTCTAGAAATTTCAAAAATTATATTTCAATTTTTTTTTAAAAAAAATATAATTTGGAAATCATTTTTACAAAGATTAAAATTGTCATTTTAAACCTTATGGGAGTGTGAGAAGAAAAAGCCTTTTGAGACCATGTTTGACCCATTTGGTTTTCTAGCGTCATCATCTAATCACTTCTTTAATATTCAGGTTTTCCTTTCTGTACTCCCGTAATGTTTTTTGGTAGACCTCCTTACTTTTGAGAAAGACTATATTACCTTTTTCTCCTTTATATGTTAAGATAAATCAAAGAACGTGATAACACTAAGAAAAAAAAAGATATTTGAATATGAATCATGTAATTAACATCGACAGGAACGAAATTGTATTGTCATGTGATTAGTCAAAATGTGATTATATTTAGTAATTCAAATTATTATATTTAATTATGTCAAGTAAAATCTAATAATTTGGTGTTTTCGGTGCATCACAATTAATTTAAGATTAATTTTCAATATTTTTACTTTCTTAATCTTAATGATAATCAAAATCTTATTTGGAAAAGTATGCGGCTAGTGATTAATGGTAAGTTGTTTTAAGATTGATAAAACGCATCGTTTGTTTAGTTTCTGTTATTCAACGTTCATATATATGTTATATCATATCATATAGAAATTTATTTATTAGTTAAAAATATACTAATATAGATATTATTTTTGAAATTTTGATTCTTCAATTATTTTCACTATGTTATTGGACAAAAATAAGCTTGAAGAAAGTTATGAACTGTTCAGGTATGAAACTGGGTCCATAACCAGTTATAAACTGATATATTTATTGCTTAAAAATTAAAATAACGTTTACCGAATCATTACCAGTTGAATAATTAATGTTCAAATGTTGTCAAATGTTCAAATTATTGTTCAAATTAAAATAACCTAATCAATGTTCAAATGTTGTAAAAAAAAATATTGTCTAAATATCATTATCCTTAATCATATTAAACTAACCTATCCATAAAATCTCTTACTAGTTGAGCATACCGATCGGTATGATGTGGTCGGACCAATCCAAAATTTATAGTTTAATTATTTTCACTAATATAATAAAAATTAACATATAATTTATTTCACTAATACAATCAAAATTAATATATATTTTAGTATAATTTTAAACACAAAAGAAATTATATATCTATATATAATTATTTCAAGGACAAATTATTATTATTATTTTAAATTATTCTTTTATTCTTTTTTATTGTTCTTTATCAAAGATAGATCGATAGATGCCAAAAGCGGAATTATGAGATTAATGCGTAAATTAGCATCATAATCAAGGTTAGAGCATCTCCATAAACTGTAATTAATTCACTTTTAAAAAATAAAAGTTAGACTGTAATTAATTCTTCTAAAAGGTAAAAGTTCGGTAAGAATATTATAAATATTTATTGTATACTTCAAGATCAAACACTTATTTAAATATATCAGAATATTTTTTATATGCAACCTATCAAATAAAAATAAAAAGAACAAACAAACCAACCCTTAAAAAAGACGAAAGGTTCAACCACAAAAGGGATTAAACTTAATCCTTAAAAAATCATCAATTATTTATATGTTTTTTTTAAAAGAAAGACTTACCCGGCTGAGTTCGAAATAGTCAAAGTCTAATATTATGTGCTATTGGAAGTCGTTTATCATACATATACAGGTTTATACACATATACACACACACAAGGGTTTGTTAATGCATGTACGTCTGTTTTTTCAGTTGGTACGTTTTAACAATGTGTACCGGGTTATAGTAGACAAATATAGCTCATATATTATGGATTCCAAGTTTTAAAGTCAAGGGTATTTGAATAATTTTCATTCTCAAAACTTAAAAAAAAAAAAAACAAGAACCCCCAAACCTTACTCACCTTTCTCGTTCCTCTCAACCCTTTCTCTTTCTCTTTTATGTCTCTCACTCCAACATTTTCTTTGTCATCTCTACTGTAACCTAATTGGAAAAATGAGAAACACTGACTGTTATACAATTTCTTACAAAAAATGATTTTATAATGAGTTTTCATTATATAATTTTTGTCTAATTTTATCTAATTTTCACAAGCATAATGACATATGAAGGAATTGGTAATTCGCCTAAAAAAAAATCAGAAAGACTCGTTATTAAACAATTTCTTACAAAAATGATTTTATAATGAGTTTTCCTTTTATATTTTTTGTCTTATCTAATTTTATCTAATTTTCACAAGCATAATGACAATCAAAGGAATTGGTAATTGGCCAGGAAAAAAAATCAGAAAGACTCGTTGTTAAACAATTTACAAAAAAAAAATGATTTTATAATGAGTTTTCATTTTATAATTTTTTTTCTTATCTAATTTTCACAAACATAATTACATAAGAAGGAATTGGTAATTGGCCTGGAGGTTTTTAAGAGATGATGATTCAACATCTGCAAATGATGAAATTAGAGAGGTTAGTGAAAATGATGAATTTGAAGAGATCTTGAATGAAACTTTGCCGGAAGGCGAATATGTCAATGACTCAACTCTTTACAAAGGTAAATTGTTTAACGATGATTATTTCTAAATTTTTTTAGTTGGATGATAGAGAAAAGGTTGGAGTGAGAGAGATGAAAGAGAAAGGATTGAGAGGAATGAGGAAGGCGAGTAAGGGTTTTGGGGTTTCTTGTTTTTTTTTTTTTTTTTAGTTTTGAGAATGAAAGTTATTCAAATACCTTTGACTTTAAAACTTAGAATCCATAATATATGAGGGTATATTTATCTACTATAATCCGGTAAAATATATCAACTAAAAAACAAACGTATGCACATTAACAAATCATATATATATATATATATATATATATATATATATATATATATATATATATATATATATATATATATATATATATATATATATAATATTTGTACTCTCTATTTAATTTTGTCTCTTTTTTGGTTCTTTTTACATTATCACGTTTCTTTTTCAATTTTTTTACTAGGAGTTATACATTTAGGATATATCACCGTATTTTTTTAACATAATACTATCTTAAATAATAATCACATTTTTTTTCTAATTGTAAAATGTAAGAATCTATATAAAATAAAGTATTAGAGTTCATAGGTATGGTAAAATAATGATACTGAGTATTTTAAAGTTAAAATAAAAAGAATTTCTTAAATTCGTCTCATTATTTTAAACATTAATCATCTCTCTAGAAATCTTTTCTCTGAGTTCCCTTTTCCTTCTCTCAAAGATTTTTTACTCCTCGATCATCTATTTGACAATCAAGAAGTGTTTATGAAATTACAACAACGTAATCTCCATCATTATTCGATCATATTTCCTTTTAGAATAAGTAAGTTCTGACTCTTTTTTTCTTTTCGCTCTTAGTTTGAGGCCATGCATAAGGGGTTCTATTGTATGTGTTGTCTAATTCTCTTTTATAGTTCCTTGTTGATAAGAGAATCTAAGAACTTTCTTTGATCACAACTTTGTGTTCTATGGGTGTTTCTAGGATTCCTTAAGCTTGAAGCAAAGTTGATGAGTTGTGATAGTTCCTTTTAAGGTAAGAGAAGCTAGTGTTTATTTTATTTTGAATTATGAAGTATAAATTGATAGTTGTTAGTGTGTTTAGTTCGTGTATGCTAAATGACTTTTGCCTGAAACGATAGCAAATGTAAATTGTTGTTGGATGAGTGTGTTATCACATGATAATTGTCAACATTGAATGATATTGTGTTAGACTTAAATTGTATGATGAATGTTTTTGTTGAGATGTTTGGTGGTGTCAAATTGGTTATAATGTTGAAAAGAAGTGAACTAGACTAAGTTCTAAGTCATTTTTTTGGTCTAAAATAGGAGTTTTAATGGGTGAGTTTTAGAAATAATGGTCTAAATGGAGATATGGTAATTTAGTAACTGTTGTGTGACTTTTTAAAATTTGTTTGGGTTATGAATTAAAATAAAATTGGTCTAGAAGTATATGGTAGAAAATAAGTGGTGTTTTGAAATGAATTTTCGGTGTATTTTAGGGGTTTTGGAAAGTGAGATTTTGATTTGGAATGTTTCAATTAGGTTGAAGTGTTATGGTTTGTTTTTGATTCATTTATGAATTGTTCAGACCCCTAATTGGCTCAATTATGAGATAAAATTGATATAATTGAATTATGGTTGATAAATAGAGTTTTAGCTGTCTTAGAGTTGGAATTTCATGAAATTTTGAGTAGAACTAGGTTTATGTTGGATTACATACGCGTGGATAGGTCATTTGTGGCTTAGAACACTAAATTGAAGTGGCAGAAGTTGGTAGGAGTGCATAAAATAGGTTATCTTTGGTTAAGAGGGTATAAATTCTACAAAATTAGTGTTTTGCATAATTATGTAGAGTGGTTAGGCGAGCCATTGGCTCACTGGGTGAGTATTGGAGTGTTTTAACAGTGAGTTTCAGTGGCTATGCGAGCCAACTCACTAGGTTGGTTGAGCTTATTGTCTCTACTCTCGCTGGGCAAGTGGAGGCTGCTCGCTAGGCGAGTCTACACTTGTTGGACACCATGTTTATGGCGATTGGCGAGTGAGTCTGAGTCTTATTGGATATTTTAAATTCCTTTCTCTTTTGTGGATGGTTTTAAATTATATAATGGTTTAATTTATGTTAAATGCTATGGTTTGGAATATATGGTTGTGTGGATTTGAGGTTTATAAGAGTTATAAGGAGAATTCTCAATGGTTGGATCAAGGTGTTGTTGGTATGAATGTATAAAGCTCAGCCTTGAGATTATCCTAACAATTTAATTCATTCTCAATTAGAGATGAATAATGTGTGTGGTGAGAGTAGCGAAAAGTCTTAGTCTAGGTAAGACGCAGAATAGACTAACCTTGTGAGTGTGGTAGGGTGAAACTCATTGGTAATGACTCTGTAGAGCAGTAGAGGCCACCACAAGTGCATGATTTGCCGTAACTCGACATTCATACTATATCCGGATAGTCTAGTCCAGGTCTTTGGCATGATTAAGATGTTTGATTTACTTTATGTGAAATAAGATGTATGCATGAAATATTAATATACTATGATTGACTTTTGTATCACTAGCTTACCATGTGTGTTTGTTCTTGGTTTGGGTGTTTTGGTGGGTATGAATAGAGAGTGATGATGTTTATGTAAAACAAGCTTTAAAGAGAGATTAAGTAGTTGTTTAGTTTCTTTTTGAACAGTGATTTTATATATAGTTTTGGTTTAGAAGTTTGTATATAAAGTTTGGTTTTATAGTTATGATTATATAATTATAATGAAAGTTTATATTTCATGCTTGTTAATTGTTCTATTGTATTGACTATGTAATAGTTCTCTGATAGTGTTAATATTATTTAAATGGGATGCTACATAAATAAATATTTAAATTTTGTAAACTGTTAACATAATAATGTTTTCATATATTATAATATTAAATAGACAATAATCATTTTTATATTTTAATTAAGGACATTTATCTGCATTATACTATTAATAAAAT
Organism: Vigna radiata var. radiata; assembly: GCF_000741045.1. Classification (NCBI taxonomy): domain Eukaryota; kingdom Viridiplantae; phylum Streptophyta; class Magnoliopsida; order Fabales; family Fabaceae; genus Vigna; species Vigna radiata. The sequence goes on along the minus strand of NC_028351.1, from coordinate 10,437,495 downwards.
GACATTGATTTTATGAATTTATTTGTAAAAAAATCATATTGATTAAATTTTAAATAATAAATATAATGAGAAAAAACGTTATAATCAATCTAAACGTTACATTTATTTAAAAGATTTATATTATATTGATTTCAAACACCAATGATAATTAAGTTTCTATAAGTTTACTGTGTTATAATCAATCTAAACTTTGAAAAAACTGTAGCCAAAGTAAAAGTATGTAAGTTAATAATACTATTACATTAGTCCAATTTGTTTAAAGATATGTAAATTAAAAATAATATTAATATATGTTTGCGAACCAAAAAATAACTTTAAATTTAATAAGTAGTATATAAGTAAATTGGATCCATATATATCTTTGAGTTGACACTGGTGGTGGGTACCTTTTTATTTTGGAGATCTTAAACAGAAGCTCCTCTAGTTAATAAAGAAAAGGTTTAATAGGTTAAGTGGTCCTTATTTATATTGATTTGCGTCAATTAAGTTCTTATATTTTCAAACTATTCAATTGAGTCCCTATTCATGAAAAATTGAATCAATCAAGTCCTTATCGTTAATTTGCTTCAGACGGCGTTAAATCCTTTGCGTGTGGCTAGGTGAACCTATTTTCCCAATGTTCCCCAACGAGTACCCAGCAAACCCTAGTTTCTCCAATTTCAGAAAATTCCAATTTCTGACCCAAATACCTTTTAATGTGATTTTGAGAAAACACAACTTTGCCTTTCTGTTTTTATTAAGTTTACAGTATTTCATTTTAAACACGTTTTAAATTAAAAAATCATTTAATGGAAAATTTTTAACCTATGTTCCACCTCCCTATTACAATATTATATATTAAGTATGTATCATGTCTCTGAAAAATTACACGTCACCTAGCCACAGACAAGGGATTTAACGCCGTTTGAAGCAAATTAATGGTAAGGACTTGATTGGTTCAATTTTTCATGAATAGGGACTCAATTGAATAATTTTAAAATACAGTAACCTAGTTGACGTAAATCAGCATAAATAGGGATCACTAAACTTATTAAACCTAAAGAAAAAGAAAATCTACGTTGGTTTTAATATTTATAGTTTGTGCTTATTAAAAAAAATATATTACACATTCTAAAAATATCAATGAATTATAAGATCAGATAATTACGAGACATAATTTCACAAAGCAAAAAACATTAACTGGAGCTAAATTTAGTCAAATGCAAACGCACTTTTTTCTCTTTTGTTTATGCCACAATCAAAAGAGATATGCATGCATATTTTTCACGTGTGGCAATGTACATACACATTCATATATATGCATTGCTATATAAAACCCATCATTAATGTGTATATTTATAAAAGTCTTCCTTCTTATCCAAAAAAGGCAAAAGTAGCACGAACAAAGCTTATAAATGAGGTATGTAGATCCATACAAGCATGGATGCACCCAAACGCCATCTATCAGAATCTATACACCCATAACTTGTTTATTTATGTATCATATACTAATGTTCAACATAATTTGTATTATTATATCTATTCATTAGATTTTCGCAATCCAATTAGATTTTGTTAGGAAATGGAAAAGGAGTATACAAGCTAAATTTAATGTGAATGAAAAAAAAATAGTTAGACAATAGAAGATTTCACATCAATTAAAAATAACACAGATTTATAATATAAAAATGAATAAAAATTTTATTTTACAAACTAATTTCGTAAGACTGAATTAAATTTAAAATCCATTTTAGCATCATAATCATCTAAAGTCTATCTTAATAAGATTTGTTGTTTGTTAAATTCATTATGTCTTATTATTATATTGTTACCGATTACTCATTAATATTTAATTTAAGGTTCAACATGTACATACTTATATTGAGGAGATATGTAGATTTATATTAAATAGAGATAGAATAAATTTACAATAAATAAGTATTACAAAACACGTGTTATAAGTTAGTTTTATAAAATTAAATTATGTTTAAAATTTAATTTAGAGTGTCGTTAAATGTGGTAACTAAGTTTTTCCGTTGAGATTATTTAGAGATATAATAGAAAGAAAATAAGGAGCACTAGACAGAAAATTGATTGATGGGGTTGTGAATGTTGACGATGTTTTTGGTAAGGGAAGCAAATTGATGTGATCTAGATCTGTGTTGAGGGTTATTGGAGCAGAAAGAATCAAACAGAGATGTTAATGTAGCAATGCCAGCTAAGTTCATCCTCTCCAACAATACAACCTCTGACTAGACTTCGTGTTTGTTTGCTGTTCATGTTGCCGTTGGCATGTATCTAGGGTTTCACAATTATTTGCATCTTTTACTTTAATATACATCATAGTTATCATTGTATAAATTATCTGTAAAACCAAACAACATAGAATTCATTTCCTATAAGCTTAAGAATTCCATGGTCAAACTATATGGAGATAGAATTGATTCCACCAAAGTGTATCCAATTCCATGAGTAATGTAACACATTCCATGAATGTAACCGATTTCAAGGAATAAAGTAACCGATTTCATTATGTTTGTAATCGATTTCATAAGCTTAGAATCAATTCTACTATGTCTGTATCTGATTCCATGATCTATTATTTCAAATAATTTTTGGCAAAAAATTATTATTCATAAATATTATTTTATATTATTATTTTCATTAAAACAATTTGATAATCTTTATTTTCTATTTATTGAAACATGTTTTTTAATTTATCACATCAATTAAATTCATCACAAACTTCAACAAATTTTATTTTCAAATTCATTCTCAATCATCTTCAAATCCTTAAAAAAATAATACAGATTTTATTCTCAAATTTATTCACTCATTCTCTCTCAAATCCTTCTACTCAAATTAACATATTTTTATTTTACGAGGACCTATGTCCTAAACTTATTATAAACATGTAACGACAATAGTTATATATTCTAAAATATTTGGATTTGATTTTGATCAATTATATATATTGTAAAAGATTTTAATTTAATTTTTATGTCAAAACTCTCAATAATTAAGAAGTAAAGTGGATATGATAAATTGTTATATATTTTTATTTTAGTATAATGAAAAAAATAAAATTACACACTTGATATATAAATATTTATTTTGTTAAAAACAATTTAATAATTATTATATGCATTAGGTAAACTAAAAAATAATTTCAATACACAATTAACTTTAAAATAATTACTGATATTTTAAATTTATAGATTTTTTTAAATTAATTTCATATTAATGTTAGTATAATTGTTTTTCTAATCGATATATACAATAAGTACTAAAACTTATATACTTATTAAACTATTTTAAACATTTATAAAGTTCAAACAAATTTAACAATATTAAAAATTATGTATGAAGATAATATTTTATTATTATACTAAAAATAAAATATATGAATGCTTATTACTATAAATCAATCATTCATATTAAAAATTATATATTCAAATATTTTCACATATTCTTTTTGTATTGTGCATGTGCATAATGCAGACATGATCCGTACAAGAAAACCACTGTGCATGTTAAGGCTCACCATGAATTTGGTGTGCGTGCACACTAAATATCATTGTTTATTTTCACATGTTTACTCATTGATTTGTCTTCAAAAGATTAATTAATGGTAGCAAATGATTAATTGATTAAATTTCACGTGATTTCTCAGAAACATTTAATAATATTATTGAATGTATTTATTTTTTTAAACAATAAATGTTTATTTTTTGTGTAATAAACATATTTTATTTTTATTTTGTACCACACAATGAATTTTAAAAAAAGAAAATTGTCCTCCCACTGGTAGGACATTATAGTTTCAATGGGAGAATATTTTGACTGATACAGTTTGGTTATTCTGCTTGAAATATTTATTGTTTATTAGAAAACAACTCAATAAAATTAAATAATATGTAACATTTCAATTTAATCTGAAGTTAATAACATATTATTTGATTCTAGCAACATTTTTGTCCCAAAAAAAAATATATTTATGGATAGATACTTTAACATAATAAGTACGTTGAATAAATTAGATTTTATATTAATTAAAGATAAAGTTAATTTTAAAATATACAAAAAAAAGTATTTTTATATTATAAATAAATTTTATAAAAATAAATTAAATTTTATCTTACTTTTTAATATAATATAACAATTTATCGTAACAAAATTTGAGGGATTTATTGTAATATCAGTTATATAATTACTCACAAATATTTGTATATAAAAATATTTGTAATTTTGTGTGAGCGAGGTAATTAGATTTTATAGAAAAAAGAACACAATTTACAAGCTATAACAAAATTTAATAAATCTATCATGTTATCTGTTTCAGGATTACTCACAAATATATGTGTATAAAATATTTATAATTTTGTGAGTGAGATATGTTAAAGATTTCATAACAATTAGAAATACGAACACATTTTGCAAGCTTATTCTAAAAGAATAAGCTTAAGTTTATAAATTTAATTTCTTATTAATGCATGTAATATATATAAACATGAAAACTTGAAAAGAAATTACATGTTATTTCAATAAAATTACTCTCTCACATACATCTCAAATGGTTGATATTTAAAAATAATATTTAAACACTGCTTATTTAAAACCTTAAGTCAAGGATAAATAAATAAATAATAAGTATCACAAATTCTGTGTTTCAATCGTTGTATAAGGGTGTGTTTAAAAATTAGAAAATAAAAGTAAAAAATATGACAGACTAATACAGAATGTGGACATATAAAGTTCGTTTAATCCTGCTTAATTTGATCATTAAAACAAAATACTCCATCTTAAATGATCTAATAATTTTAAACTTGTATTTTATGTACTAGGGATTGAACAAATAAAGTCCATTTCTAAACGCATGAATAAAGTTTGGATCTTATGGAAAGTTGTTGAATATGGAAAGTTGTTGAATAACAAAATATAAGTTAAGGTCACTCTAAGAATAAAAAACTATAAATTAAAAATTCTTAAGCATAATAAATAGCTTAAACAAATATTTCTTCAGTAAATTTTGTCAAATAAACGTTGTCTTAAAAGCTCTTTTTAATTATCTTAAAGACTCTTTAAGTGAACATGATAGAATAAGTTAAGAAAATATCAGGTTTAAATACTTATTTCATTTTTAAGTTAGGGACTGAATTTTTGTTTTATATCCGGTTTTAAAAATAAAACTATTTTGTCCCCATATTACAATTTTGTAAGAATTCGGTCGCTTCTGTTAAATAAGTATGGAATGACGTTAACTTTACGCTTATGTGACTGCACATTTCTTCTCTTTTCTCTGCTCTTCCTGATACTTTTTTTTCTCTCTTTTCTATTTCTCTCACCATTTAACTTTTCTATTTCTCTCACCATTTAACTACCTCCGTATTTTTCTCTCTCTTTCTACCCGCATTAATTACAACATGTGGACAGCTTTATTTATTTTCAGTTACAAAACAATCTGCTTTCAAATATCCTCTTGTATATTCATCTGAATAACCTGCAATAGAAGTCCAAAGATATTTTCCAATCATAAAAAAGGTAAAACCCAATTCATAATACTGAAAATTATTTTCATAATAATAGCCTTTGTTTTAAAAGGTAGTGTATAACAGGTGCAATATCACAATGTCAAACAGAAAACAAGAGATCAAATGAAAAAAGAATAAAAAAAAATTGTGAAAAGAATATCCATACAGGCAAATCTACCCATAAGAGGTAATTAATAAAAGGACAATGATATTTTGACAACTCTTTTTTAACAATTTTTTTACAATAGGACACGTGTCATCATTTTATTGGTCTGTTTAAATTTATGTTTAAAAAAATATTTGAAACGGACCAATCATAGACTGCCACGTATGTGTTGTCAAAAAGTTGTCAAAAAAGAGTTGTTAAAGAGACTTTTTCCTTAACGAAACATGCCCATGACAACCTTTAAAGCAAACAATTTTCCAACCCACTTATGGCGAACAAGTTGTACCACACCACCACTGCCTTTTCCAATTACTTTGACGGTCTCAAAGTCATCTAATGTGAAGTCAAATTTCAATTCCTTACCATGCGAAAGCTGTTCAAAGAGGTAAATTATAAGCTTAGATATTAGAGAGAAAAGAACAGAGATAGAAATAGAAAATGAATCTGTGAATGGCATAATGATGCATGTATAATGGTGATAGAGTATTAGGTCAGAATGTGCAGCATGGGCCCAATAGAAGAATTTGTTTCTTAATACATTGAAATATTATTCATATCAAGTCATCATGTTTAATACACTACAGTATTGTTTTCTCTATCTGAGATTCAAAGAGTTGGTAAATGATATATGAGATGAGAAAAGCAACAACAACCATAAAAGAAAAAACCACCAAGCCCTCTTCGCGTGGTATAGAAGAGAAGTAGAACAACTTGGGTTGGAATCTGCATTATGATGAGTGGTATAATTGAGAAAACCATAATCTTTGCCATGTTTCTAGTATCTACATCCATAGTGATACCATAACTAGTTAGCAATTCTTTTATTGTTCCCATTGATGAGTTTGAGCTACCAGAGTTAGAGTCATTTTTCAACTTTTTGATTTCCAATGATAAGTGAGAAGCAAGACGAACGTTCTAGCCAACAAACCAACTACAGTAGAAGCATACTCTTATGCACTGTCTTTGTTAGTGGAAAGCAACAATAACTAGAGACTCGGGAAGGGCACCAGGATTACCAAAAGCAATGCCACCAAAAACACCTGGGCCAAATAGGATTCTCCAACAAGTACTCATAATTCATAAACCTTTGGTCTTTGAATTGTATAAAAGAGTCTTGGGGTTAAGCGTCATCAACCCCATCACCAGGGCGAGCATAGAAAGAGGAAACAAGTAGGGGGGAACAAAATCAAAATTGAACTTCGTCATTGATGAAACATGTAATAATGCACAATATAAATTCTGCAGAACATAATGGATGAAAATTAGAAATCACTAGGAATGTAAAGTGATAGAACTACCCATGATTCCTTTTCTTCATAGATAAGACGCAACCATTTCTGATTCAACAGTAGATCTCCATCATGGAACGTTCCACTGGTAGTCTTAATCCTACTTTGAAAATTACCAAATCGTTCAATTTCCAACACATAACAGAGGCCATGGGATGTGTGTGTTAATGAGGTTGAGTTTGAAGATGTTCAAGATGCTAAAGATGTTGGAAATATTGGAGATGTTGGAGATGAGAATCAGAGATAAAGGTATGGTTTATATATATATATATATATATATATATATATATATATATATATATATATATATATATATATAGTGAGAGAGAGACGTATGAAGTTGGGTGGGGGAATAAGGAGATAGAAGAGGAAGAATAGAGAAGAGAGAAAAAGTTGGGTATTACATAAAAACATGAGGAGAGAAGGGAAAAAGTGTCCCACGTTAGACAAAGTTAACGTTGTTACTGTCAATTTAACGGAAGGAACCAAATTTTTACAAAATTCGTAATATGGGAACAAAATAGCTTCATTTTTAAAACCAGATACAAAACATAAATTCAACCCCTTATTTGAGAACGAATTAAGTATTCAAACCAAAATATTATATTAATATAAGTTTAGTTCACGATGACAACAAACTATTTCTTAAAAAAAAAATGTAAGAATTTGATTTAAGAAGAACGTGTATAAAGGAGTAAGAAAAAATTGGGATGATAAGTCAAGCTGAAGTTGTATCAAGGTTTAATCACACTTATTTGTATGTGATAATAACATAAGTAACATATAAGTTACAAAAGCTATTTGGAGTTATGACACTTATCTAAATGATTGAGTGATGCTATTACCACTCACACAATTCTTTAAAATATTTTAAAATATATTTAATTTAATTAAATTAGTCATGGTTAAATTTAATGATTAAATTATGTATAAAATATTTTTTTAAAATTAATCCACACACTTATCGACTAAAAAACTCTAATCCTTATTAAAACAAATATTGTATACATAATTTAATTTGTAAACACCTTTTCATATAAATTTTCCGAGAGTTTATTTTAACTTATAGAAAAAGAATAAGAAGAAAAAAACTAAAGTACATTTGAACTTCAACAAGTAAATTACCTAATTGCCCACGAACAAAATCCAAATTTTGGAAATTACTCGTGTATTTTCTACATTTGGATAAACTCCAAAACGATATTGTCCTTTATTCTGAGATTAACTTAGTCGAATTGGTTAAGTTGTTAGGTTCCTTTAAATCATTCAACTTTCTTTTTTCTTTTTTCTTTTTTCTTTTTTTTTTTTATTTTATGTAATGTCTATGTCCAGGAAACTCACTTATATTCCATATGGTCAACATAAAGATTGATGAAATCAATATATACTTTGTATCTGCATAATATATATTTCCACAAGAAAATCATCACAGCATCTGCTTCATTCTATATTTTTTTAACATTTTTTTAAACAATTTTTGTCCTTTCTTATCACTTCTGTGAAGAAAACTAGTACATAAATTAATATTATTGTTGTATATATTATGGCTGTACAAATTTCGCCTCCATTTTTCAACTATATAATTCAGATTAAACAGGAAAATGATATTTTAACATCAATTTTTTGACACCATTTTGATACTGCACACGTGTTAAAATGTGGTTGAACAATTTTAAATTAAAAAAAAAAAAAACTTTGACTTTTCTCTTCCAAATATATTCTTCCCTCAACTTTTTTTAATTTGAAATCGTTCAACCACATTTTAACACGTGTACACTATCAAAATTTGGTGTTAAAATATCATTTTTCCTAAACTTAATATCGTTAATATTGTATCTCCCGAATCATTGCCCCGTCAATTAAATACATATTTTTGAAATATTTGACTATGTCCCACCACATGTGTCCAGCCAGATCCCATGTTTTCTTTTATATATATATATATATAAAACCTGTATATCAAATCCAAGGAACACAGCATTTTCATCAAAAGCTTTGAATACCCTCTTTCATTTCTTCCAAGAAAAGGCTAAGAGAATCTCGAAAAAGAGCCATAGAAGACTTTTCCATAAAGCCATGGCTTGCTGGTCTGCAGAAAATGCCACAAAGGCCTATCTCAACACACTGAAAATGGTTAGTATTCTCTTCATGTTTTGATCCATATACACAAGACAGATACAATGTATTGATATTAACACAAATCTTTTGGTTACAAGAATGATTGAGATGAAACAGCAAAAGCAATTCTTGTAACAGTTTTTTCTGATCTGGTTTTTGGTGATTGTTTTTGTGCAGGGTCAAAAGGCCAAAGAGCCAGCAGTTGCAGAGTTCATATCAGCACTAGCTGCTGGCAACAATGCACAACTGATGGTTGTGGCGTGTGCTGGTGCAGCAGACTCCACCACACTAGCATTAGTCAGTGCTGCACACCAAACCGGTGGCCATGTTGTTTGCATTGTCTCTGGCCATGATGAATTAAATGCCTCAAAAAAGGTTCTTGGAGTGAATGCTAGTGAAGTCCAGTTCATGGTTGGAGAGGTTCAACAGGAACTGCTGTTGTTGAGACAAGCAGATTTTGTGGTGATTGATTGCAACCATGTTAGCCATGGAGAGATTGTTAAAGCAATCCGAGATGGTGGGATGCAAAATGGTGCAGTGGTTGTTGGCTGCAATGCACTTAGCTGCAGAGGGTCATGGTGGTCTTGTGGATCAAAATCTCAGTTGCTGCCTATAGGAAAAGGGCTTCTGGTTACAAGATTTGGAGGAAGTGCTGCAAGCCCAAAACATGGATCTGGAGTGAGTAAGAGCAGAAGTAGTCGTTGGATTGTTAAGGTAGATAAATGCACTGGTGAAGAACATGTGTACAAGATCAGAGTTCCACAGGGGAAAGTGATTCAAGCTTAATCATTTGGTTAAGTGCTTGATTCAAGCCATTATGCTACTTTTCCATTACTTTCTAGGGAGAATGGAGTGGTTAAATTTTCCAATTAAGAACGAACTATAGGAGTTGGTGTTGGTCTACGCTCTTTGAATTTCATATCAACTAGAGATAAAACTAATTTATAATATATAAGTGAAGTAAAAACATCGTCTTATAGGTCAGTTTCGTGGGACTGAGTTAGGTTTAAACTTTCCTTCTCAACAAACTTGAAATGTATATATAGATATATTGTTATTACAGTTATTACAAAAAATGGTTTGCAGAATTTTGTTGTCTTGCAGAAGTACTTCTGATGAAAAGAAAGATCAAAACTCAAGTAATCTTCTTCTCAAAATATAGTGTTCTTGTCCTCTTTGTAGCAAATGAGGACCACAACAGAACAGATATACCAGAAGTTTTCTAGCAGACATTCTGAGTCATAAAAATACATATGTAAATCTTATATTTTATGTTTTGATGTAAAATACCATCAAATAATATTTGAAAGATAAAAAAGTTTACTGGTTAATTTGACTCAATTTTGTAACTTTTAGTACCTTTAAAAGAGTTAGATATGGTGGGAATTCAAAATGAGATAAAGTTACATATAATTCAAAATAAGTAAGATGAATAGTATATAAATAAAATATTCACAAACTTAATGTTTTAAAATTTTTATTTGGAAATGATGTTTTTAGTTTCTTGTATATATTTAGTTGTACAACATGATTCTAACATATATTTTAAGTAAAACTATATCATTTGTCTCCATTTCTATAGGAAAATCTTAAATTGTTTTTTCTTTGTCTTAATTTTGTTTTTATTTTGAAAATTTTGATATAATTATGTCTTTTCTGTTAATATTATATTAATATTAAAGAAATATCATATTTCAGTTCATTTATTTTAATGTTTTTTTACTTTTATTTTATTTTATCATATGTCAAAGTTAATGTCGCGTTAGGCCATATGTCATTGGCTTTTTCAATTTAGTTTATTTATCTTTATTTTTTCTCCGTCTTAACTTTTTAAAATTAAATAATTTCATTTTTTTAAATTAAAACTAAATTTATTTTTTATATAAATATTATACACATATTTATATTAAAATTAATATTATTCTTGAATATTTTTAACAAAATTAAATTTATTTAAATTTATACTATTAATAGAAAAAATAATTAAAATTAATTTCAATTAATAAATATAATAAACATGTTTATCAATTGCATTTCATAAAATAAAATAAACTTATCAAATTTTTCAATTTTTTAAAATAATTGTATATTTTTAAAATTTGTAAATTCAATAATTCATATACAAATATTTTGGTTTAAAAGTAACAATTTTATAAATTTAAATATAAAATTTTAAAATAATTTTAAACAATTTCATAACAACTTAAAATAAATAAAAAATTCGAAAACAAACTGAAATAAAGTTAATTGTAAATATAAATAAATTTAATATTGTTAAAAATGTTTAATAAAAATATTTGTATAAAAACTAAATTTGTTTTCAATTTAAAGAGAAAAAAAATTGAGATAAAATTGAAACAAAATAAAAAATACATTATAAACTTACAAAAACATGATACTATTATATATGTAGGATTATCATTGTCACATTACACATATCACTATATCAATTTAACACATGATATTTCTTTTATTTTTAAAATTTAAAAAAAAAAATTAAACACGTAACACATATTTCAATGTTGATACATTATTATTAGTAAAATTAAAGTAATTGCATAAATTTTTAAAATAAAAACTAAATTGAGACTATTAAAAAAATGTAAATGATATGAGATTTTCCAACAAATGAATGTGATGACATTATTTAACCTCTACTTTATAAAAAGCTCTCACTAACTTAATAAGTTAATTTTTTTCGAAAAAGAGGGAAAAGGCTCCTTTTTCTCAGTGTCTCTCCCATCTTTATCCTGTTTCAAAATACAATTTTTTTTTAACCATGATATCTTAACAATTTTTTATAATAAATTATGTGTTACTGTTTTATTCATTTATTTGAATTTATTTTTAAAAAAATATTAAAAACCAACCAATTCTAATATGTTTTAAAAATATTTTTCTTTACTTTTTATTTCATTTCAGCATTAATGATATGTGCAATAAACTCCTCTATTATATTGGTCTTTGTCTACATCATGTAACAATTTATTTGCCTGACCAAATTTGTGTTAGTTCATTGCCTAAAATTTGTGCAAGATGACCACTTTATCTGCTGAATAAGGCCAAAAGTTTAAGCACTCAAATTGAAAAGTGAACTTATTTGGTACCCCAATTATTCAAGTTTCTTATGAATGACAAAAGGTGTAATTAATGGAAGAGTAATGATACTCAGACAACATTTTGTTGACAACATTTAAACATTATTTATATGTTATTCTGTGATTGGTCCATAGTGATATTTATAATTATTATTATTGATTCTGAAATAATTTTGGATCAATCACAGAATAACACGTAGATGATGTTCAAATATTATAAAAAAAAATATTGTCGAAGTATCATTGTCCTGAATGTTTAAAACTTTTTCTAACAACTTTTTTAGAGTGAGTTATGTAATAATTTGTGATTGGTTTGTTTCAAATATACGGACTAATAAAACAGTAATACATAATCTATTATAAAAAATTATTAAAAAAAGGAAAATGATATTTTAACATTAATTTTTTGACACCATTTTGACACTGCATACGTGTCAAAATATGGTTGGACGATTTTAAATTAAAAAAAATTAGTTTTTCTTTTCCAAATATGTCCTTGTCTCAGCTTTTTTTAATTCGAAATCGTCCAACCACATTTTGACACGTATACAGTATCAAAATTTGGTGTTAAAATATCATTTTCCCAAAACATAATGCATGTGAAAGAAGCCAAAGACACCGACACATAACAGCCTGTGCACACAACAATTAGAGTACCTTAAGGTCACTGTTTTACGCTCTTCCTAACCTTTAACCATAATAAGAGCCACACCTTATAGGGTTCCTACCCTCCTAACGTGGAGGTTGTGCTTTTCTCTATACAATTATAACACCTCTCCTATTATATACCATTAAATTTTCATACCAAAATTTCTTTTATATCTATTTAACATTTGTTACGGAATGAAATCGAAGATTATTCACATAAAGTATTTTGATGTCAAAATTATTAAAAGCTTAATTATTTAAGTAGGTTAACATTATCATTTATCTTTTCATTTCAAACTTGTATTTATAAATTTTAAAATAAATTTTAAATTAATAAAAATTTAATCATAACTTAATTAGTAATAATCATACTTTGTTTTAAATTAACTTGTGTTAAAAGTATTCGTTTTATAAAATGACCGTTCGATTTATGAGTCACATCTGTTTAATCTCAAAAATAATATGTAATTGTGCTTTGTGACATACTTAAATGTATAGATTGTTAGATTTAATATTGACCGGTGTCTTAAATACAACATTACTTCTTATTATCTTTCATTTTCTTTTAAATACAAAAGTTAAAACTATTTTACTCATATAAAAGTTAAAAATTGTGAAATGATAGTTAAATAGTGACAGAGAATTTTTTTTCGAATATACATGTACTATATGTGTATTGTTAGAATGTATATACAGTGAAACGGATGGATTTAATATTTCTAAATTATAATTTATTCATAAGAAATCTTATATTATCTTATAAAATTTTAAGACTTAAATTTTATGATTTTTTTGTATATATAAGTCAATTTTCTGTGAAATTTTCAACTTATACTTACATTAACAGTATATATATTTTTTATCAACAAAAAATGAATAAATATCTACGTATTACTTCAACATGACTAATCATAATACTAATGTTTTTCGTAACATTTTAGGACAACTACACTTTGTATTGCGCAACAACATATCTATTTTATTCCTTTAAAGCTGTTGGAACAATTAGTACATATAAAATTATTGTAGTATCTTATCCTCTTTGCATTTATCGAATTTCTCAATATGTTAACAATATTTATCTAATAAAAACTTCGTAAAACTCACCATTTTTATCAAAACCAATTGTTTATTAATTACGTTGTTTTTATTTATAGAACTCGAGACTTTACTAAATTAATTTGATATTACATACCAAAAATTTTCACTGACTTTTTGTCCTTGACCGTTTGTCTCAATTGATTATAAGGCTATTTTATGACTGTTCGATCCATACAGTACAATTTAGGTATAATAATGTGCATTTTAATTAAATTTATGAAACTTTAGAAATACTTTTGATCTATAAGAACAATCACTATAAGAAAAATCGCAATTACATACCATCAAATTTCATATGTAATGTCTAAAACTTGTATTTAAAATGATATTATATACGGATTACATATGGATAAAAATCCATATATAAAAAAAGTGTAACTAAATTATATACAAATATATTCGTATATTCGTATGTAAATCTGTATTTAAAAATTCATATATAATTATATGGTATATTTGATTTTGTTAGTTAGTTTTAAGATTTATAAAAATATATTCGAAACTTTAAGCCTAGTCTAATCGATGCCTTTATGTTTTGTGGGTTTCTGTCTTTTGGTTAATTTGATTACAAAGATGATTAGGATCTAACATTCCATGCTATTTTTCCTTTTCTGTTTCTTCGAGGGATAATGGATTAAAGTTTTCAGTTAAGATACTTTAAAAACAGAAAAAAAAAAAGAAAAAAAAAGAAAAAAAATTTATATATATATATATATATATATATATATATATATATATATATATATATATATATATATATATATATATATATATATATATATATATGATTGTTAAAAATGGATTTTAAGTATGAAATGCACTAATTTAACAAATGTTGATAAACAAGAACACAATTCATTCATTATAATATTTGAAGAGAAAGGAAGGTGGATAGATATGAGAGAAATTTTAATGGGAGGATTTAGATTTTCATTCCATGTATTACAATACTTTATTTATATTTAAATATAAGTATTTGAGTTAAGACTTAAATACACTCTTACTTAAAAAGAAAGACATAAATCTATAACATATAAATAAATAATATTAGTATTGATTAGACTAATGTTAACCTAAATAAATTTATAAAAAGATTAACACTAATTTAAATAAATATTAAAATAAAAAATACCTCTAATCAATAATAACTTCAATAAATGCAAATAAAAATAAAATAAACCGACTTAAATAAATATTAAAAATCAATCAAATTCAAAATGGACTAAACTAATATATAGTAAAATAAAAATTAGAAAAAAAATTCTCATTACTTAATCAAAACTAATTTAAATAAATACTATAATGTTTGTTAAGATAATTTAACTTCAACAAATATAAATATTAAAATTAAATAAAATTAATTTTGGTTCAAATTCAACTTTAATAAATATTAAAAATAAGCTATAATTAATATTCAATTAATTTATACCTAAGTTGATATATAAATTTATATTCAATTAATATATTGTATATTTCTTTTCATAGCTAACATTCTTTCATATTATTAACTCTTTCTTTTTTATTGAATTTGGATAAGGAAAACGTAGACTAATATAAAATAAATAAAAGAAAAATGCGAAATAAAACAGAAAAAAAGATGTTATAATCTAATAGATTGATAAGTTAAATGAATATTTATCACAATATATTTGATAAAAATCAAAGTTATAATTCAATAACTAAAAGAACTCTTTCTCAAATAATACAAATGCATATAATATAATTCAAAGTGTCTACATCAACTTTTAATACCTCTATATATATAGGTACATAAGTTTAATAAAACTTAAAAAATCATAAAATAAAGTTCAAAGCTCAAAACACATAAAAATAACAAAAAAAAACAAAAATTATAGTCATAGGCTTTCATTTAGCGAGGTTGGTTCCTCCAGCAAACACCAATTGAGTTGCTCAGTAAATTTAACATTATGTAAAGTTAAAATAAAATTATAATTTAATTAATTTTCTAAATTATTTTTCAATTTTTCTCATTATCTTCGTGTTTTTTAAGTTTTGTCATCAAATATTATAAGATTCAAAAAGACGTTTTTTGGGATGTTTTATATATTCATTGAATTACAATATGAGAAACAAAAATAGAAAAATTATTTTATTCAAAGACTAAAACATATCTAGAGAAGAATTTAAATAAAAATACAAAAATAACAAAATAAGAATAAAATGGTAAAATATTATTCTTTTAATCTCGTTAAGATTTTTTTTTTAATTGAACAATTGGGCAATTACTTTCATGTTTCATAATAAGTTGAAGAAGTTGAATTTTGTTTTCATATTCGCATATAATTTTGCTTTTATCATTTTTGAAAAGTGTGTTCATTCTTTTATTTTCCATCAATGTGCCTATTTAAAAAATGTTCAAGATTTATAAAATAACTATGAGAATTTAAAATGAGTCATGAAAAGAACACATAACAATTAACTTTTTCTTTTATGTTCATATAAAAAAAAGTTACTACACAAAAGCTCGTAAAATAAAATAAAAATGTATTATAAAAGTAATATTTTACTATTAGGATAAAATAAAATTACCTTTTTATTCAAACATAGAACCAAACAAATGAGAAATAAAAAAAATAAATAAAATTGGGTTTAACAGAAAAAAAAAGATGGAGACAAACACAAATACTAAATAACTCGAAAGACAACGAAAAGAAAATATCTTAATAATTTTATTTTTTATTGTATTAGTTTTATGCTTCACTATTCATTAATATTAAATAACGTGCTTTATAATTAAATTTTCATAAATCTTAATTATAATACACTAATTTGAAAATTTTGAAGGGACAAGACAAGACATATTTCCACTCTCCTTATGCTCCCCCACATATTTGATTTAAATAAGAAATGCCGCATGAGAAGTATCTTATAATACATAACTTCAAAAGACTGAAAGAAATTTATAACTACTGTTACAATTTTTAATGTAGTTGAACCTAAGTTGAGAAATTCTTAACCAACATTCTCACAGTACTAAAAGAATGATTTGTTTTGGTTAGAATTCTAACTGTAACTAAGTTTTATATTGAGTAAAAATGAGAAAGTAAAGTATTATATAAGATTAAAATTTTTTCTCTTAAAGTTTTTGGTAGAGAGTGTTTAAAATTGGATTTTAAAGCTAATTTAACTCTATAAAACTGATTTATAAATTGAGGTTTGCACCTACTTATATATATTTTAAATTAGTTTTATTTCTAATCGTTAGGAGACTTCCAACATACCCTTCACGTCGAGATATATATATCTTGAGCGCGAGACTAGACATTAATGGATAGTCCAATAGTGACTCGATAGCGAGTGAAATAATACGCCTACCAAACAAGTATAGTTAGGACAGTCTCTAACCATAACTATGATATCATATTAAAAGGTTTAAAGAATAATTCTTATATATTATTTTAAAGAGTAGAATATATATATATATATATATATATATATATATATATATATATATATATATATATATATATATATATAAACACATAGGCACACATAAACAAAAATCTTATAACTCTTAATCTATTAAAAGAACGACATATGCATAAATCTACACAAATTATAAATAATATCTGAATTATAACTAATATAATATTTATATCTTAAAAGAAAATATTGTCAATTACTTATATGGTTGAACTCAGATTTTATTGATATTATATCTCTTTAATAAATCTCATTTTCAATAGATTATAACAGTTATACCGTTCGGTCTCATCAACTGAACCGCTCGGTTGTGCTGATTCAATACAACGTTCATTTGACTGTTCGGTCTTGTATTGTTTCATTACACAGTTTGGTCTCATTAACTTGAACCGCTCAATTGTGTTGACTCAGTACACAAATCACCTGATGGTTCCTATGAAGGTTCAATACATTGTTCGATCTCACTTACCCACCGTTCGGTTTCCTGTTTGACCAGTGTTTTTTGTTATTCTGTTATTCTGTTTTGAGTCTCTTTTCTTATAAATTTCTTCTCTTATATCTCTGAGCATTGAATCAGAAAGTTTATTTTTCCTTGCCTTCTTTTATTTGGCTTCTCTCTTCTCTTTTCTCTCCCCCTTTAGCCTTCTTTTCCTTTGCTGCGCGCTGTAAATATATATTTATTAGTGTTGTATCTCTCTAATAAACTTTCTCCTCTAAACCCAACGGCTAAGCGAAGAAGACAAAGTCTTGCATATCTTAAGCTCAATGTTTTGCGCTGCCCTAGTTATAATTAAAACAAGCTTAATTACGGGGGTTGCTACCTGCTCTATAACATGGCCATTGTGCCTTTTGTCTCTGCAATGACAACCACAACCTTTATGTAATGCATGTTGCGTGCATGGATAACTCTACTATCTATGCTATCACACAGACCAGAATCTAATAAATTATTCACAAACTATTTAATTAGCACCCAACAACAATTGCTGCCTCCTCGTTTACTCCATCACTATTCATGTGATCCTACAAACTCTTGTCTCATCTATATACTGTCTCTGCTTCTCCATAAATTAAATCACAAGTTGCTTATTATCGAGAATATAAGTATCAATATAAATTTTATATTCAATAAAAAAGAAATTTTAATATCATATAAAAAAATATAAATTTATTGTAATGTTTTAAATTAAAAGTACCGACAATCCTTTATATACTAATTAGACTGATTTTTAATTTATATTATATCTTTTCAGTAATCCTTTATTGAAAAGCACAAAATAATATGACTCGTACAGATAATTTTGGTGAATAAAGTAAGGCTCTAGCATGTTTAGAAAATTATTTGGTGCAGAACATTGTTTTTTGTTTTGTCCTACCCAATTTGCTATAACACTTAAAATACCATTGAAACGATTAAAACGTATATTTACATATATATATATATTAAAACATGTTAATGGTATATGTTAAGGTTTTTATAAAATACAGATGACCGAGCATTGTTATGAGGTACAAATAAAACTAGGAAAATAGTTTTGACAAAATATTGTGTTGATCACATGCCATATTTCAAATTACTGATCGTTTTAAGTATTTTAAATTTTGAAGTGTTTATAAATTAAAATACAAAAAAATATTAGTTAGTACGTGTTACTATTCACTTGAGTGTTTCGTTCATTGATATACCTATCTTTTAATAAAACTTTGAGCATAGAAATTGATGGAGGACCATCCAAGCTCAATATAGAACCTTTAACAAGAGTCATGTCCAAGAGAATCCAAGAGGAAGAGGAAGCACTCAGTACTTTACTCTTATCGAGTATTAATTACTAAATCCTCTTTCTCTTTATAAAATGACTTTACCTTACTTTTGTAGGACATTAATAAAGAAGAGGAACCAAGTCTATGCAACTCAAGAAGGCTGCCACGTAAGCAAAGGACAAAGGAAATAAAACTTGAAAGAAACACTGCTAGCGCCCAGTGCCCTCTTCCTGCCGCCCAGTGCCAACAACCACAGCTTCATCTTCTTCATTGTTTTCTGCTGAGTCAGCCTTTGTAGCTTGCTCTCCAAGTTTCTTTCCTTTGTTTTACACCACGTGCACATATAGGATAGCTTGCACAGCAAGATTAGAAGCTCTCCTTCATCTATAAATAGAGAGTTTCATCCTTTGTAAATGCAACTTGATTTTGAGTAATGAAATGTTGTTGAATTCTCAGCTAAACTCTGAAGTTCACTCTTGTGCAATGTTATCTTGCCTATCCTCTAGTTCCTTTCCCCCTAGGAAAGCTTTCTGAGTTAGATTACACCACTACACCAAAGCCACACACCATCGGACTTCCATCAAACACTTTGAGCACCTTCATCCATCAACACTGTTTCAATCCTCCGCTGCTGTCTCTGCATCTGAGAAGCACCTCCGGGCATGGATTCAGTCGAGGCTTCCATCAGAAATACTTTGTCATGAGTATAATTAATTGCTTTTGTAATTGGTTTAATCAAATTGGCTTTGTTATCAGTTAAAAAACATTGAATGAAATAAATTATATTTTGTAAAATAATTTTCATCTCGGAATATTTTGAAAATAAATTTGAAATAAAACAATAGTAATAGTAATCATTTTTATTAGTTTGAAACACTCCATCTTTTAAATATCTATTTAAATTTAGATAAATGCTAAATCAGTTTACATTCTATCATTATATTGGTCATATAAAAATTGGTTTTAATTCATTGAATATGATGTGGAGTTCAACTAATACAGGAGGAGACAAAAAAAAAATGATTGTAAATATCTTGTTAGTTGATGTGTAAATAAAATGTAATTACATTCATATTTTAGTTTAGATCATTTGTATATATAATTACATTAATTGAATGATTTAATCATACATTATTCTTGTTCGGATCATACATTGAGATTTTGTGTTTTTCTTATAGATTGGTCATTTTAAGTGTCAAAATCACAACTTGGGAAGAATTAATGTACAAGATACAGAGATGAAACCAAAGAGTTTCACAACCTAGCTGTGGACAGTTTCACAACACACTAGTGGAAAAATATGTTTTTATAACGATCCTATTATAACAGATAAAAATTATCCGTTATAATAGATTGATATTATAACGCACTTTTATAAATTAGTTATAATATGAAACGCAGTGACAAATTTGTAAATAAGTGTAGGATCTATTATAACGCATTTTTCTAAATCAGTTATAATAAACGCGGCGGTAAAATTTAAATAAGTACATAACCTATTATAACGGACATTTAGAAATCAGTTACAATATCTCCTCCTTTCTAATTTTTTACATTTCCCTAATTTCATTTCAAGGTTTCCTTCATTTCATTTCTCTCTCGTTCTTCGTCTCTGAAGCTCTAAACACTCCACTCTTTGCCTCTTCCTTCGTGTCTAAAGCAGCGTCAACACCACGCATCTCTAATTTCTCGACACTCCCACACCACGCATCTCTAATTTCTCGGCACTCCTCCCTCCGAACACTCCGAGAACACTCCCTCCACGCGACTGTGGTTGTGGTTTAGGTTATAGAGAGAAGGAGAGCTANGTTAGGGGAAGACATGTTCGTCGATATCTCCGTGCAAACTGANAGCACTNTGGTTGTGCTTCTGCCTCCGATGTTCGTCGAAATTTCCGAACTCTGACGAAGTAGGTTTTGTTAATTTGTTTTTTCCTAATTTGTTATGATTTTCTTCTATTAATTTGTTTGATATTTTTCTTCTATTAGACGTGTTGGGTTTCACTTAGGATTCCCAAACTTTACGTACCACACACTATCAATATCAACCACGACTATGTTTTAGATTAATTTNTGACTTTGGTTTTTTGGGGGTTACAACCAATGTCAAACAGAGCAATGTTCTGTATGTTTGCTTCAAACATATTTTGTTTGTTTAGACTCTGTTGAATGTGCATTTGATATGGTAGTTAAATTTTGATGATATTTGCTTTGTGATTATTATGCGTTGCTTTGGAGAAATCTGCATATTATAAGCAATTTGGTTTTAAGCAAATATAAAATGCAAGGCTCAAGTAAAAACTAATATCAAATATGAAGATATGTTTATAATTATCACATTATCTAAGAAACCTTGAGCCTATGTATTCTAAATGAGGTNGTCCTCTCTGTTTTCTTCAACATATTTTCGTTTTCTTAATGTATTTAGCTTTGTTTTATGATGAGGTTAGAACCAGTGCTCACATTTTTTATGTTTCCACGACAGGATGCAACCTCCCTTGCAGTTGCAATCTTGAAGAAAAAATTCCGTGGACAAATTTTTCTTGGTTGTGATAATCATCCTTTGTCTAGGTTAGGTGCTTTATCTTTAACTTGTCAAATTACACTCTGAATATTTAAAGAACAATCTCAAACTAATCATGGGTTTGCAGGCAGCAAATCATGGGTTAACGAAAGTGGAAAATTCAATAAAAAGTTTGATAAATTTACTGGTGAGTTCTTTAATGGTGAAACATATCTGGAACTGATACTGTCATATTACTTTATTGTATGTCTCCTCTGATTTATTTTTATATGGCCCAGCACTGTCTTACAGATAGCATAATTAATGCATATATCAATATTATAAGGTGAATAAATCAAAATGGAAATGGAGGTTGTTGATCACTTTTATGGAAGGAAAGAACCAATCATAAATCCTTTGTTTATATTACTTATTTGTGCATTTTATTACTTATTTGTTTATAACGTTGGTTTATGTAATTTTGGACTAATTCTTTCCCTTATGTTTTTAGGTCTTCTTATGCATCTTTTAATTGAACTTTCTTCCATTTGGTTTAGCTGAAATCTCTATCTTATGCCTGCTTGTCTACCTCATCATTTCCATTTTTTATGCACTTAATTTTTGGTTCAACTTGTAGTACCATAAAGCGTTTCTGGTCTATTTTTGGAAGTTTAGGTGGCAACGCTTGCAGCTTCTTCACAAAGGTACCAAATCCTCACTAGTTTATTTTCTGCTTACTTAGTTTGTTGATTTGCCAATGCAAGGACAATAGAAATATTAGTCTTATTCTTGAGCAGCTTTGAACCTAGTTGCTTTCTTATTAGTTTGTNGAAGCAGTGGTTGACCAAGTAGGGACTTTGGGGTGCTATTTTCAAATTTTAGTTTCCAAAAATAAAATTTANAACTGTAATAGTAGTGAAAGTCATTAAGACTTGGACTTAGAAGATGTTGTTTGATGGTTGATGTTTCCTATCTAGGAAGCTTGTATTTGACTTTTCTTTAGAGTATTTACTCGTTTGTTTTGTTTAAGATATCTGTGACTTTTTATTGTAATTATGAATGTCATAAAGTTTGAGTAAACTNACTGTTGTTTAGAATTTATATGTATACTATATGGTATGAACTAAAAAAATGTTTCAAAAAAAGCAATTTTGGGGTCAGCTGTAATGTGCCACTTTTTGAGATTTAAAATGCTGATATGTTTCCTCTGTATTCTTCTTTCTTTCGTTATCTGTTTCTTTTATGTTCTTTGTTGTTGGGTTCTTTAATGAGGAGTTTGCTCCTCATGTGATATCCCTAAAATCTGCAGTGAAATACCAGATTATATTAGTTTTGTTAATAATACTATTGTTGCTTGATATGGAGCTAATTGTATAAGTTGCCTATGAGCTAATGAAACAGATCCCATGACACCAACCTCTGTCGAGCAAACAGAACAACAAACTTAGAATGGAGTAATGGGTTTGATGTTTTTTTCCTTCCCTGAGAAAAGNTTGAGGGAAATTTTATCTTATGAGAGTGTACAGAAGAATATATATGTTGTTTAAATTGGTTATTAAATTTTGAGTTTTTATTATTATTATTTGAACTGGTATGAACTATACAAATCTATCTGCATTGAAGGAAAACTGAGATAAAAAATAAAGAGTCTGTATGCATGGAAGAGCATCTTTTGAGAGAGATCAGAGATAAGCTCTTTAGTCAAGAGTTTGATCCTCAAAGTTTGGAAAGGTAATAATCTGTTGGTAGAGATCAACTCTTTATTTGAGAGTTTGAGGAAAAATCAGTTTCTTTTACCTCAATAAATTTCAGTAACCGATGAAGATTACTAGTCTCTGATTTTCAGTGGAAAGATGGAAGGTACTCTGAATGTCCAAAGAAGTTCTTTCACCATTCACAAAGTGAGGACACCTCCACTTTACATTCCTANACCTAAACTAATTTATAAGACCCTTTGGAGTTGTAAATTTGTTTATAAAGACTACACATGTTAAAGTTAGAGTAGCTAAGTAGGTTCCGAGTGGATTAATGGAAAAAAGTGGCACTTTTTCTTCATGAAATCTGCAAATTGGTAATACGGTGGACCAGTAAATGCCATAGAGAGAAACAACTTTCTCTGCCTTTTGGCTAAGATCAAGTAAATCTCATGGAAAAGAGACAACTAAAAGTTGAATCAAAAGCAGATTTAGCTTTGCAGATTTAGCTGCAAAAGTTGTCTATTTTTAAAAAGAACAATATATTTTATTTAAATAAAAATTTAATGTAATAACTTATTTAATGTAATTTAATGTAATAAAAATTTAAATAAATAATTTACTGTTTCGGAATAAAAGTTATTGGTATTAATCCATTTCTTGTTGACAAAAATATGGGTTTAATAGTATTAAGCATATATGTATTGTATTACTTTTTAACATTTAATATTGACGTACTTTTTTTTTTATAAATAAATGTCAGTTATCATGATAGTGAAAATATAAATCTATAATTTCTCTTATTTTTCTAGTTAAATTCTTTAAATCAATTTTTCCATTTACATGTACACAAATTGGAGCTTAAGATTATGGCTATCCATCTACACCTCCACCATCACAAAGTGAGGACAAAAGTCAATCGTTAGGATGAGATAGCATCCTTAGGATTGGCTATTCAAGGTCCACCAAAGGGGNCTCCCCCGATTGGTGCTAGCACAAAGGGGAGTTGTCCTCTTCCTGAGGAATCAGGGGATGGTGTTGATGTCCCTGTTGATTGTGAGTTGTATGTTGATGATCCCCCGGGCATTTGGTGGCCTTAGGTAAATTCAATTCATTTCTTCATTTTCTCTATGTCTANTACAGNTTGTTCATGTNGTTTTTTAGTCATACAAAAGTCATGTTATTACCAAATTGTTGTGAAGTGTGTGTATTGTTAGTTTAAAATTGCACTTGACACCATACAAAATATGATGAGAATTGTGTTGACTCCTGTAAAGCAAGAAGCGTTTTAGAATGTTGAAGTATAAAGAAAATTATTGTTGATATTTCTATGCATTCATAATTTCTTGTTGCGATTTCAAATTTGAGGTGAATATTGGATCAAAACCTTGGTTGAGGGACCTCATCACCAAACCATTTCCTGTTTATATTGTTTTAGGTGATTTTGGTGTATCTGCTGAAGGGTTTTCACTTTTTCTCNCTTTGTAACTTTGCATGTTTGTACNCTGTAAGGTTATGTGCTTCTTGTCGTGCCTTGATGACCAAGTTTTTTATTTTTACCTTTTAAATGAAAGCGTGCTTTACATTGCTTTTCTTTGGGCAACCTTGTGNAGTTAGGACACATTAATGCTTTTGTGATATTGTTTCTGTTGGAGTTTACATAACTTTTTTATTTCTTCAGTTTATTAAGAATGGATATTCGTTAAGAAATTGTTTGTTGGCATATTTTGGATCATTCCTTGGGAAATTCTTCTGCTGTTTTGGCCACTGTGGTCCCCATCATAAAGCTCCCTTTCCATTCCAAAAGACCTTGTAGGTATACAGACACTATAAATAAAGGACGAAGTCACCTTAGATTGTGCAATTAGTTTGGTTTCCATTCACTTACATTGAATTGTAAAACTTAGTCAGTAGTTACTTATTCAATGGCAAGCTCAGCAGCTTGTAATTCCACCACAATGAATTAGTCTATTTAAATATTTAATTATTCGTCTTTCAGAAATGCCCTTGCTTCACATGGANGGAGTGAGTGAGTGATTGTTGGTTTACCAAAATTGATCAAAGGTACATGGTACAAAGGCTATAGCTAAAGTATAAATATGATCTTNTGNNTCCTTAGTTTGAATGAGTTTTGATTATTTGTGTTTAATTTGCAGTGTCAACGTCAATTGNGCAGCTATGAGTGTGGGTATTACGTAATGAAGCACATGCACACCATTATTTGTACAAACATTACTGATTCATGGGATAAGGTATTAAAANACTAACTTAATACTTATCTAACTGTTNAGTACAAAATTGTTCTAACTTAATTATTTNATTTGTAGATCTTTGATGATTCATCTCCAATGGAAGCTCCAAACATTGAAGACATTAGAACTAAGTGGGCTTCTTTTATTTTAAGTGTTAGTAAATTGTAGAAACTTGATTACAATGTAGTGTAGGTTGATGTTATTTGGATTTAATATGATTTACAAATTATGTATTANATATTATTGAACAATTTAATGTTTGAAATGGATTTCACATTATGTTAATTTAATTGAATATGTTCATTTTATATTATATTGATTATAAATTGATTGATGAAATTATAATACAGGAAATTAATTGAAAATTGAATAGATATGTCAAATGTAATAATGATTTTTTTTTTACAAAAAATTTTTTATGATAGGTGAACAATGTATGTAATAAAAGTTTATTTATGAAAAGTATATATTATGATAGGTGAACAATTACTTGTCATAATATGTTCTACATATTATGATAGGTGAAAAAACTTCGTCATAAAACACTATATATTATGATAGGTAAATTTAGGTGCGTTATAATAAATTCACTATATTATGACGGATAAGTGAAAATTTGTTATAATACACTGGACCTATTATAATAGGTAACAGAAAGTCCGTCATAATACACTGGACCTATTATAATAGGTAACAGAAAGTCTGTCATAATACACTGGACCTATTATAATAGGTAACAGAAAGTCCGTCATAATACACTGGACCTATTATGATGGACTTTTCTGTCCGTCATAAAATGCACAGACTTATTATGACACCCAGAACTATAACGCCAGGTATTTTCTTTTCACACCCCCAAATTATAAAAATTAACTAGTCTGCTCTTATAAAAAACTCTTCATAATCAATTTAAACTAGGTTTAATACCTATTTTGGTCCCTCCTTTGGGAGGGTTTGTTCAAAGTGGTCCCTCCTTTTTTCAAAAGTTCACTTAAGTCCTACCTTTTGCAAAAACTGTTCAAAGTGGTCCCTCCTTTTTTCAAAAGTTCACTTAAGTCCTACCTTTTGCAAA
>NC_028351.1:10338547-10410808 GCF_000741045.1 Vigna radiata var. radiata | reverse complement strand
GTTAACTTTCTTAACGGCACAGCTGCCAGGTGGCTAATATTTGCTGAGGTGTAACGTTTTGGCTGTGCTGGCACTGTTGTGTGTTTTAAAAAAAATAATTAATTGTGACGTGGAATTTAATAAAATTAGGTTTAAATTAAAAATTGAATTTGAGGTTAATTGGGGGGTAATTAATTAAAAATCCCATTAAGAACCTTAATTGTTTCTGGAAATCTAAAATGGAGAAAAATCCCCAATCTGAATCCTAAGAACCCTAAAGTGAAACTAGAACCAGAAACCCTAAATTGGGGAAGAAAACCCTCAAGCTTATGCTTGTTGCTGCCACCACTCCTCTCCTTCTCACTCTTCATCAATGGATCTCTTCGAAGAATTCTCCCTTGACTCACTCAAACTCAAGAAATCCCTCTCCACCCATTTCTCATCCTGATCTTGCTTTTGGTTCCCCACAGCCACCTTCCTCCGAAGACAATCCTGGTCGAAGTATTGTCGGGCACTAAATGTTGTCACCTCTTCTACATAAGAGCAGATCGAAGTTGCTGTATAATATCTTGCACTGTACAGCATTTCCACAATTCATCCCTAGAATGAATAATCAGAACTTACCCTCTCGGTAGAAAATGTTGCTAGCCACCTGCAGGTATCATACTGTTATACTGTCTGTTATTTGGGAAGGACTTGGGTTAAATTTTATCCTTACTTGATTGAAGATCCCTTTTTCTTCATCCTGTTTCTGTTGCAGAAATACCGGTTGTATCTTCGAAGATTGAGTGGAGTTTCTCAACACCAGAATAATATGAGCAACTCCTTTCTCGGCTTTCAAGAGGCAACGTTTGGAACAATTTCTTCAATTAGCGGGATTGATCTTCAAACTCTTGCAGTTGCTGGTCAGCTTCCTGGTTGCAAATCCCAATCCGCAACGCAAATCCCTAATTCATTATCTAATATAACCTTAATTGACTTTTTAATTTAACCCTAACAACATACATTTACACGTCACAATAATTCTTTTTTTTTTAACATTTAACAATGCTAAATCAGCATATGTTAGACACCTAGCAGCTCTGCCGTTAGTGAACTTAACGCCGTTACCAAAAAGGACCACTTTGAACAATTTTTGCAAAAGCTAGGACTTAAGTGAACTTTTGAAAAAAGAAGGGATCACTTTGAACAAACCCTCCCAAAGATGGACCAAAATAGGTATTAAACCTTTAAACTATTATTCTAAACTACTAGAATATGGATTTTGATATCGTAGTTCTAGATTATATAATTGAAAAAACGATTTCGGGTTATATAATTTAAAATATAATTCTCAATGTTTAAATTATATCATCTGTAAATATATTTTAGATTTTAGATTATATAATATAGAACTGTAACATAAATTATACCATCTGAAACTCAAATATGATTCAGATTACGTAGTTTAAAATATATTTTATTCAACTGTGAAATCTAAAACCTTAAATAAAGTTTTATATTAAGTAATCCAAAATATAATTTTGAAAAAGTCATCTTGAATTATTCAATTCATAAATCATTATTGAAACAATAATTACAATGTACATAAGGAATTAGAAGTGAATGAGAAGACTTCATTCCATTCAACAATTCACCAAGACATGCTTTTACCTGCATGGGGTCTCAGAAATCAATTATTACAGTTTCATATGTACCAAAAAGAAACATGCAATTATAAGCTTTCACAACATGTTCTCTGAGTTGGATCCAACACTTATCAATGGCCCTCAATGTTCTCTGGTAGGCTCTTAATTAACACATGGAGTGACTTCATTAATTCAAGAGATTCACTATTTTTAAGAACAGATAACACCAAATTGAGTATTTTTTATAAACATTATTAGAATAGCACAAGGGTATGCTAGGCTCAAATCCTATTTGTTTGAGAATCTTCTTTTTAGAACATCACATTTTCTAATGGAAAAAACAGTTTTTATAGTTATTTTTATATGTTTGTTCAAACTTTTATCAGATACAAGCTGAAAACAGCTTATTTGATACTTTAATAAGCTGTTGCAGCTGTTTCTTGTAAAACTTACTTTTTTGTATCATTTTTTTCAGAAACGTATTACTTATAGGTTTAAGAATTATCTCCCTATACTACACTAGAGAAAAGAAATTGATAAGCCCTAGCACTCAAAAGCAACACTAAAAGAAGCCACAAAGTATTAATCTCAAATCAGCATTCCATAATCCAAAAAAGGAATGGATGCTTTACAAAGTGCTAATAGCAGCAATAAAGTGTTGTAGCACTAGGGAATTTGATGCATTGCATTCATGACAGTTCATTTCTATATTGCTTTTGCTTTTTGTCCATGGTTGGTTGGAAAAAGGTGATTAAACAAAAGGGCATTAACCACAAAACCCAAAAGAAAAGCAAAAACCACAATTGCAGACTATTAGAGAGAATAAATGGCTGAAATGAATAGAAATAGTGATAAAAATCACTTACCTAGACTACAACCAAAGTCCAAGGCATTCACATTCATTCACAGAAAAGCCAGTCCTATGTTAAGGACACAGAAACATGTCATGCCTTAAAGGGTCACCATCACCATTACCATGACCATGAACAAGTGGCCAAACACTAGAAAACTGATGTGGTGTTGATGGTTAAACTAATTCAAGTAAAACTCAAATCAAAGACAGCTACTACAATTCCCCAGTTCTTGAACAATGGCTTCCATGCTTGGCCTCTCAAACTGAGATTCATGGGAGCAAAGTAAAGCCATCTTGGCTAGTTTAGCTGCCTCGTATTCAAAGAACTTGCCACGCAAGTTCGGGTCAATAAATTCTTGGAATGTAAAGGACTCTGCTGCAAGGCGCATTGCACTTGTGATCTTCTGTTTCCCTGTGATAATCTGGAAAAGAAGCACTCCAAATGCATAAACATCACTTTTCTCCGTGAACCGGCCGGTTGTGGTGTATTCTGGAGCCAAGTATCCCTTTGCTGCACTACCCTTTAGTGCAGAGAAGACAATGTCATTGGTGAGAAGCTTGTACAAGCCGGAATCTGAAAGCATTGGGTTGTACCGCCGATCGAGTAGCACTTTCTCAGCTGAGATGTTTTGGTGAACAAGGGCTGGTTTGTTTGATTTGTGTGCATGTAAATATGCTATACCTGGTTAAGAAAACAAGGTTTCTGTTCAGTATACACATGAAGATTGGAAACCATGAGAATATGTCACTTCTTTGTGTTAAGTAATTAAATGATCACTTCATCAAAATGAATGCAAATGGATCACAACAATGTTAAGGGAAATTTAGTCTACAAATTAGGCCATGTTTTGCAACTGAGCATGTGTTTATTTAAAGCATATTATAGGTAATGTAATGTAATATTATGGTGTTAGCTTAGCATCTCTTGAAGCATCTATGAATAGTAGTAGCAAGAAAAGAAATGCTCTCAGTTATTCACCAAACATAGCAATATCATGCTGTTGGTTGTGTATGTATACTTTATATCTTGGAATATTTCAAAGATGCTGATTTTGAAGAATCAAATTATTTTAATAAAAGGTGTGGTAGAAGAGTAACCTTTAGCAATTCCTTTCACAATAGAAACTCTAGTTGACCATTCAAGAACTTCTCCATCACCTTCCTTCACATCAAGGTAGCGTGTAAGATTTCCATTAGGAACAAAATCATAGACCAGAAAGCATTCCCCTCGTCCCCTTGAACAACAAAATCCTCTCAACCTCACTAAATGCTCATTTCTCAGTGAGGTCAAAATGTTCAATCCCTTCAAAAACTCAGCTTCATCTGATTTGCAACTAGTTTTACTGATGCTCTTGATAGCAACAGCAGATCCATCTCTCAAAACCCCTTTATATGTAGCACTAAAGTTGCTCTTCCCCAACAGATTCAACTCTGAGAAATACTGAGTAGCTGACTCCACTTCTTCCAAGTTGAACCTGAAACTCTGGAACAAATCTTGCTTATCCCCGTTGAAATTCCTGCTATCAGCCAAAGGGTCCCACCCATTAGAATACTCAAGGCTAACCAAAGGAGATCCATTTTTCCTGTATATACTCTTGGCTTGATCTGTACTTACTCGGCCTTCAGAAGTATCAAAGGCACTTCCAAGCTTTTGTTTCCGCCGCCTATATACGGTGAAGGTCAAAACACCAATTGCTGATACTGCAATTGTTACTAGAACAATGCCAACTGTGATAGATGTGGCTTGTTTGGATTTAGATGGATTTTGGCAACGAGTTGTATTGCAAGGCAACTTTACATTAGCAGTTTCTGGGATATCTCTAGAGATACTTCCAACTCCTGCTCCATAAGGTTCAGGTCGTGTGAGATTAACATTATTTGAAGCAGTGCAAGCTTTCAAGGATGAAAACCCAACTCCACATAACCCCACATTGTTTTCATACACAAATCCATTCTCTAGTCTCTTCAAAGCTTCATCAAACAAAGGAAAGCAGATTAAACTTATGTTACATAAAAATATCGATAAAGAAATGGACAGAACAGAACCAATAAAATAGCATCATTATACCAGTAGGTACATTCCCAGAGAGAGTGTTGTTGTGAACATCCAGAACTTGCAGTGAAGGAAGATTGGCTAGTTTAGTGGGAATGGAACCAAAGAGATTATTAGAACTCAAATCTAGCCTCGTCAACATTTCCAAATCTCCTAGGGTAGCAGGGATAGCTCCAGCCAACTGGTTTGACTGAAGAGCAAGAACACTGAGCTTTTTCAAATCGCCAAGCTGTGTAGGTATGCTTCCTGTTAACTGATTATAACAGAGCTGCAAAACTGCAAAAACATGTGAAAAGAACAAATAAGCACACTCCCAAAATTAAACCATTAATCAAACACGATTTCAACGAAAAAAGCTAAAGCAAACAGTAAGAATTCAGTTTTAGGGAACAGATACTGATATGAGTTTGGAACTTTTTTGTATGAACAATTTTAGATGCTAGAATTTGGAATGAATTGTAGCATTACATAAATCCTTCTTTATGCAGAAAAAAAAAAAACATTAAGTAGATCTCAGAAACTGGGACAAGAGGTTAAAAATGTTGTTACCCTTTAATTTTCTAGTTCACACCTACCTCTTGCAGTTAACACCAGGTTGTTCAAAATAATCTTAATAGTTGGAAAAACATCCTTCTGGTCCAAAACCATATAGTGCAAAAACATTCAAAGCTACCATTCTTTTTCCTTATCACGTGAACTAACTATTTTGGAACATGACGGTGCAAGAGAACCAACCATTGGATGGAGAAAAAAAGGATAAAAATACCAATCACAGAAAAAGAAACTCAATACCACAGCAAATAAACAAAACAAAGCTCGAATCTTTCGGTAAAACCTGCAATCTCACAACATTTAAAAAACCCAACAAAAGGCCTTTGACAAAAGACCACAAGAAGCCAAATCAAGGTGGGAAATACTGAAAGTTTAAATTTTTAAACCAAAAATGGAATCATTATACCTTGAAGCTTCTCCATCTTGCCAATCTCAGGTGGGATTTCACCAGAAAAATGATTCACATTCAGGTACAAGTCACTGAGCTCAGTCAAGTTTGCAACTTTCCTTGGAATCTCCCCAGACAAAGAATTGTAATGCAAGTAGAGTCCTGTCAAGTGCTTTAGTCCACCGATGGCCGGTGAAAGCCTCCCAGAGAGCCCTTTCCCCTGCAGAGAAACATTTGCCACCTGACCCTTCTCATTGCAAGCGACTCCCTCAAAGTAACCACCACAGGGGCTGCCATCGATGGTCCATGATGACAGAAACCGCCCCTCTGGATCCAAACTGGATTTCAGGTCCATCAGAGCTCTAAGCTCGTCATTGCCACAGACACATGTCGGATTCAAGAGCAAAGCCAGGAGGAAGAGGAAGAGAAGTGGAAGCAGATGCACTGAACAAACCATGTTCAGATGAAAATGGTAACTGATTCAACCAAACACTCCTTGCTATTGTTATTGTTTTGAACTTCTGAAAACTATTTTACTAGATTCTGTAACAGCAGTGTTTGTGTCTGGTTTTGTGCGTTTTTCTTTTCTCTATACTAAGTGGTGGTGGAAGTGACAAAAGGTGCAGGAAAACAGACAGGTCAGAAACTAAAAAGGAAACATAAAACCATAAACAGTAATTTTAAACACAGGTGTAAAAATCAGAGAAATTTTAAGCCAAATTTGGCCAAGCACAAAGGGTGTTAATGTAGCTTATCCTTTACTTAAGCAACATAATTAGTGATTATAATTACAAATATTGAGAGGGGTGAAAAGCAGTGGTGCACATTGCATGGGAGTTATGATGCACATGCAGTGTTGACCGTCAGATTGTTGAAGTTTGAAAAGGTGTGCATGTTGTGGTGTGTTTGGACGTGACATTTGTTCTCTGATATAAGTGCTGTGTATTCATTCTTTGGAAGTGAAAAGAGAGATTTTTTTTTGGGTGGAGAGAAAGTAAGATAGTGTTACAGTCATATTTATTATTTATTATTAGAACTAAAATCAAAGAGATTGTTCCACCAAACAGAGCACAGAGAGATATGTAAACTTGATTCATATTCTTAACTTTGTCTCACTTCATTTAAGTTTCGCTACAATCCAATTATTATGGTTTATCTCACTTAATTTAACTTTCGTTTCAATTACATTTGATTGAAATTTTTGTATTTTTTAAATTTTATTTTTTCAGTTATATTTTTATTACTTTTTTGTTTATTAGGTATTTAAATTTTTTTATACGTTTTAATTAAATTTTTATAGTATAAATTTTTTTATTAATTGTTTTCACTCATTAAAAAATATGTAAAAAATAAACATAAGTATAATTAAATATTTNTCTACGTGATTAATATCCAATATTAAAATAATATATTCTCATTTTTTCAATATCGAATAATTATTTGTTATCAGATTTACTAACATTAAAACAAAAGTTGAAAAAATTTAAATTTTTTTTTAAAAAGTTACAAAATAGAAAATAGATATTCAAATTTAAAATTATTTTAAATAATTTTTTACTCTCATTTTTTAAATTTTAATGAAATCTCTATTTTTTTATACTAATAAAAATTATAATACANTATTATAATGAAATCACAAAAAAAAATAAACTAATAATAGTTAAATTTAACATAATTTTGTTTAGCTTTAATATAAGATAAATGATGATAACCAATATTCGTAATAATAATATTAAATTTATTATATCACAATAAATAAATATTTTTATGCAATTGTAGTAATATAATTATACTTATGATAATGAACTAAGAAATAAAAATAGTTATATGAAAAATATTAAAACAATATTTTACATACTAAAATAAAAAAGAAATATATAAAAACACTGTGTCTTAAAAACATTAAATAAAACCACATAAAAGAAATCAACTATATAACTAAAAATATAATAAAACAAAAAATATCTTAACAATTTAAAAAAATGTAAATATAATGAAAATTATTTTCATAAAACAAAGATAATTTTTCAAATAAATTAAAAAATTAAAAATAAAATGATAAAAAAGATATTTTTATCTAGTAAATAAAAAAAATTGTTATTGAAAGAGTTAAATATTCTAACTTGGAAAATATAATAAATTAAAATATTAGATATTAAAATATTTAATTTATATACATC
This sequence comes from Vigna radiata var. radiata, assembly GCF_000741045.1. Classification (NCBI taxonomy): domain Eukaryota; kingdom Viridiplantae; phylum Streptophyta; class Magnoliopsida; order Fabales; family Fabaceae; genus Vigna; species Vigna radiata. The sequence goes on along the minus strand of NC_028351.1, from coordinate 10,403,175 downwards.
ATTTAAATATAAATTTACATTTTTTTATAAAATAAAAGGATCTTAAATATATAAATTGATTTTATAAATTATGAAACTAAAAATTAAGAATAATATATATATCTATATATATATATATATATAATTATCTATTGAATAATTAATATTTTAATAATTTAAATAGAGGTAAAAAGAAAAACACAAATAAGTATTAAACGAATATAAAAATGAAAACAAAACAAATATATACCTATTTATGTTCGTTAATTAAAAAGTGAAGTTGTACTCATACTCATATTTATAAAAAATAAATACAAAATAAATAAAAGAGTTAAATATATTTTTGATCCATTAACTTTCAATCAAAATTAGAATGAATCTTTTTTCAAAATTTTGGTCTTCAACTCTAGAAATGTATTAATTTAGTTCTTTTAACCATCGAATTTTATTAATTTTCAAACGTGTTTTTAAATTAAAATTGAAGCAAACATACTTCAAACAAGATAAACAACTCAAATACTATTATGAAAAATGCTTGAAACATCAAATAAATTTAATAAAATTTAGTTAAAAGAACTGAATTTATACATTTTTAAAGTTGAAAACTAAATTAGACCAAAATTTAAAAAAAAAATTAATTTCAATTTTTAGTAAAAATGATGAAACTAAAAATATATTTAATCCTAAATAAAAAAAAATTTAGTTAAAATAAAAACTTACTTAAAAAATATCTTCGAGTTTATTTATCATCCGGTTGGCTACAGAATTTGCACTTGTATCCATGAATAATTTATTTTTTCAACTGCTGCATTTATGAGTCCTCTTTTCTCACTTAAAACCTTATTTAATGCTAAAAGCAGTAATGATGACGTTTAATTGATATTTTTATTATTAATTTCAATATTTCATCGCAAAAAGATATTTATATTTAGTTCGCTTCAAAAGCTTAATTTGGTATTTGTCTGCTTTAATTTAAACTTTTCCATCTCACTTGTTCAGTATTTGTCACAAAAATATATAAATCCATTTCTTAAATCAAGTCATACAGAAATTATAATAATAGATTCATAATATTTTAATATAGTCTATGTGTTATTATGTATATGTGTTATTATGTAGTTGATTCATATTAATATTTATAATTATTATTAAATAATGTTAAAATATTGTCTAAAATATATTTATCTAGGAAAATAATCTAAAAGTAAGATTAGACTCTATCATATGTATCCATCTAAAAATTACTTGAAGAATACAAAATTGTTGATTAATATAAAGAAATATTTTTGTAAATAGTTTAGATATAAATATTATTAACATCTAACTAATAAAGTATATATATATATATATATATATATATATATATATATATATATATATATATATATATATATATATATATATATATATATATATATATATACTTTTCAAAATATGTCAAACTAGAATTATTGAGTGAGTTATGTGATTCTTGCTTAACTTCAAAGATTACTTTTTGTTCAAGAAAAAAGCTTTCGAGACGTTTTGTATTAGAAATGTGTTTCGACGTGTTTTTTTAAAATGAATTTTAGAAAAAAAGATATGAAAAAGTAGTTTTATTTTTAAAAGAACAATTTATTTTTTATTTCAAAAAATTTATCGATAAGCTTGTTGTTTAATATAATATAGATACAAAATGTTTACTAAATTTTAGGGTATTTAAATATGTTTTAAAATAATTTATCAATTGAAAAATATTTAAGGTTTTGAAAATTTACATTATCAATTTCGATATTTTTTATTATTCTTGACCAGACGATGCAACGTAGCAAAGATATATGAAGAAAATCAAACGGATGCCATTAATTTGTGTGGGTCCTACTCTGATAATCGGTAACGTCTGTCACATGGGTCGAGTACAGCATGATCCACACGCGCTACGAGCGCGTGGATAAGCCTTCTTGGCGTGGGCACAGATTCCCTCGTTTAATCAAGATTTTTCAAATTCAAACTTGGCCAGAATCCTCTGCTTCATGACCCATCGTAAGCTCAAGCTCGCCTTCCATATTATTCGTCCAAAATTCAAGTTACTCAAAAACAGAACTTTAAAACAAATAATATTCACATAATTATTCTTGAACAATATTTATCCCTCCTTTAATAATAAACTAATAACGTGTGAAAAATTATGATTGAAATTTAATAAAATATTATAGATGACTAACTAATCATATTTCTGATATAAGATCAAACTTGATAGTACATATAAATAAATACTTTACATTTGCAAGATGATAAAATAAATAAATATGTTTATCGAATTATAATGTGATTTTGGATTACAGTCTCTGAACTCTAAAATATTATATATAATTTTGATCTAGTTATCAAATTTACATATTTCATATTTTTTTGATTAATTACATTTCTATATTTAAGTTTTATCATTTAAAAATTATAAATAATTTCTATTTATTTAATTTTATCACGTGGATAAAAAAAGGGAATGAATTTTATTGCCAAATAGTTTCAAATGGAACTAAAATTAATAAAATTTTCAAAATTTGAATACTTTTAGTCTCTATATTTTGGGACGATTTTGGTTTTAATCCCTCTTTCAAATTAAGGTACAGTTTAGTCTTTTAACTTTAGAAAATTCTAGTTTTAGTCCTTTTTACTAAAATTTTTTAATTTTATTTACTATTTCAAACACAATTTTGCTTCAATATTAATTGAAAAACTCGTTTGAAACAGTAAATAAAATTAAAAAATTTAATAAAAAAGAATAAAATCAGAATTTTCTAAAATTAAAAGACTAAATTATATCTTAGTTTAAAATATGAACTAAAATAAAAATCGTCTCAAAATATAGAGACTAAAAATATATTTAATTCAAAATAAATAAAAAAACAAAGAAGACAAAATAATGATTAAAAGACTACAATTCATTTTTAATAATTATATGAATATGAGAATTAATAGCTGGAAATTGATGAAGTTTAATATCTTAAAAGCATGAAAGAAAACCTGAAAAGTGCGTTTTCTCAAAGCACTTTTTCTCAGCTTTTTTGGGTCTCTCCATTTGTGCTGTTTCAGAGGTTGCTGACACCCTTCCCACTCCTTCTTTCTATACTTTCTTCTCTCTCATTCATCTTCACATTACAAACAAAAAATCTCCATTACAATTTTTTTATTATTAAATTGTAATTTTCTATTACAACCTCTCACGACCATGTGCTTCAAAATATTGGACTATTATCATAGAAGATTCCTTTATTTAAATATTTAAATATTTAAATTGTTTTCATTTTGTCCTAATATTATATATAAGTTAAAATATCCATCCCCTTTTGTTTTGTTCCATTGCCCAATAGCCATGGCCTAGAGTATTTCACAATACTATACATATTTCTAAGCCAGACAAAAAATATATAATAAAATGTATTTTCCCACAAAAAAAAATCATTTTTTCAGATGATTCCATTTCAAAAATTTAATTTTTTGGTTAGTGTGATCCTTAATCATGTAAAAGAAGAACAATAATCCAAGTGGTAAGAGAAAAGCATAAGTTGATGATGCAACAACTAACATTAGGTTAAGACAAAGAAGAATATGGAAAGATTGTACCAAAAGAAAGAAAAAGGTGTTATGTGTCATTAGCATTAGTTTAATCACAAATTGTGTGATAAATCACAATTAGTGTTGTTGTTGTTCCTTTATACTTTGTCCTTGTGTTGAATGAGCATAGATTCTTTCACAAAGATTAGGTTTGAAGGATTAGCCTTTTTGAGATTGGAGCATAGTGTGAATGTCTATTGAGATAACCATGTTTTAGTGCTTTGGTTAACTAAAGATAAAGTTAAATTAAGAGGTTCTTAATTATTAATTAATTAGTCACCCAAAAATTACGTTTTTGCACCATAGATAAATATTTCATATGTTGCTACTTTTGAGGCCTTGGATTTGCTATAGCTTGGAATCCTAGACTATTAAACAAGAAAAATAATTGACCTTCGAAACTTTATGTGTATGAATGAACTTAATTAGTTAGGTGCATTCAAATTATAAGTTTGATTTATAATGAAAAAGTAAAATATCTAATTATTAATAAAAAAAATCATATGTTTAACAAGTTCATATATGGTGTCATCTATTAGAGTACATTGATATAAGACATGTATAAGAAGAAATATGATAGTTTTTCAAAATTATAAGACATAATATAAGTAATATAATACTTAAAATTAACACGAAATACGAATTCTTTAATTTAAATAGAACAATATTCCGGGTGAGTATATCATAGTGCAATTTTTTTACAATTAAAGTGATTTTTTAACAAACTTTAATTTAATATCCTTCCTCAAAAATATATTTTTTCTATTCAAAATATTCACCCTAAATCATTTTAAAACAAACATGATTTATCACTAATCTACATATTTAAATTCAACTATGGTTAACAATTTTCTTTCATTTATATTAAATATATGTCTTGTTTAAAAATTAAAAAATAAAATATTAGAATTGATAAACATTTAAAAATAATGAGATAAATTATTTTAATATTAAAAATTCAATAATAAAAATAAAATTTTATAAACACGTCTCATTATTAAAAACATATATTATTTCTCTAAAATTCTTTTCTAAACTTTCTTTCCTATCTATTTAAAGTCTTTAACCCTGAGTCATCTCTTTGACGATAAGGAGATACTTAGATGATTACAGTAGTGAGTTCTTCACTTCATCCGAACAATTTTTCTTATCGAGTAAATTAATTTCTACTCATTTTTCTCATTTAATTTTTAGTTTAAGATATATGCAAATATATTTGTATGCATGGATTATTCAATCTCTTTTTAGTGGTTTTAAGGACTTTACCGTCACCATGATTTTATGGTCTGTAGGTATATATAGAGTTGTCTAAATTGAGACAAAGATAGTGTGTTTTTTAGAGTTATTTAAGCTTTTCAACTAGGTAAGGGAAGCTAATTATTATTTTTTATTTTTGGTCTAAAGATTTTGAGTTCGTGTTCACGGTTGAAATGTAATCTAACTAATGTTTAATTTGACAAGTCATTGATAACATGTATTGGTTTTGGTTATTGGATGATTTATAGATGGAAATTTGGTATTTAAATGATAATATACTTGTTGATTGATGCTTGTTCTAGAGGAATGTTGATATGAATGCTTATGTTTGGTTTGTACTTGTTTGGATTACTTAAGACTACTGTTTTGGAGTATAATTTAGTGGAAATATGATGTTTTTTTAGATTTGTGAATAAATAGAGTTTAGGGTTGGTTTCGAATCAAAGAAGAGGTTTTGATAGGCGAAATTTTGAAATAATGGTTGAAGGAGAAAAACTGAGGTTTAAGGTCTGCTTTTAGGCGATTTAAGACTTGTGTAGCCTTTTAGTTAAACAAAATTTGAGGTGGAACGTATAGAATCTGATATGTGGGTTTTAGAGTTTTGAATTTGGTCAATAGATCGACGCAGGGATCAATCTTAGTAAAAGGAGGGGGGGTGTTTGACAAGACATAAATGGTTTTGTAGTAAAGTTGTTGTTTGGTTACCTTGAGTCCATTTAGGACTTAGTTGGCTAGTTAGAATTTTGATACATGAGTTGTGAGTTGTAATTTGATCAGTTGAACCTTGATTCCTGACTAAATCATCAAATTAGTATCTAATTTAAGTTTTAAAACCTGTTTTTGGATCAATTTCAATATTTAGGATGATATTTTGATCATTTAGATGGGTATTGGGGCCAACCAAAACTACTTTTGAGTTTGTTATCATCTGGATGGAGATAGTTGTTTCACCACTACAAGTGTACAACTCGTCGTAGTCCGACATCAATACATATTTCTGGATTGGTCGAGTCTATAAACCATATGTATGCTGAGATTGAATTTAGTTAGGAAATGAATTATGTTCTACAATTTTTGTAATTGCATGAATGGATTTTTTTGTAACATTAGCTTACCCTTTTTGTGTTATTGTTTGTCTGTACTTATTGTATGCTTTGAAATGATCACTTGATAGAGATGATGCTTATATGGAGCATGCTTTTATAAGGAGATAATACATATATTTAGTGATTAGTACAGTAATATTGTCTTTTGGATTACAAACTAATTTTAACCTTTTGTAAATAAATAAATAACTTATTAAAATTGTGTAATGTGAATTATAGTTATTTTGAATAATTGTATGGGTATTTTATCTTTTTAGTCAATTACTCTAATTTTTATTGATTGTGTGATATTTATTTAATATTATTCATATTATTTAGATGAGAAATTATATTTTAAATAAAATCATTGATGTAATGTGTCGTTTGCTCATGTCAATATATTTATGTTAATGTAACAGTATATTATATTATTTTGAATATATTACTAAGAATTTTATCTCTCGGTATACAATTTTTATTCCAAGCATTTTGAATATTGAAAAGTAAATTTTGAAAGAAAGTACAAAAGGAATTAAAGTGAGTAAAGCATTATCATTCTTATTGCTAATGAAAAAAAAAAAAACTTTTTTTGTTATTCTTTAACAACGAAAGAGTAAATATTAAGAGGATATGTTAAGTTAGTACAAGTTTGATACCGAATGTTATTGAATACTTAATGCACATAATCATTATATAAAAAGGTTCAATTTCGAAGTTAATTTTATTTTTAATAATTATACATATCATACCGACTTTGATATGTTGTCTGGTATTATGTATTGAGGTTGACTACCTGTATAATGTATAAGAATACAAATACAATAATTAACTTTAAGATTATTGTGATAAACCATATTAAAAGTAAATAAATTCTTATTAGACTTTTATTAAGTAAAAAAACTTATAAAGAGGCCGATAAATATACAAACATGAATGTAAATAAAATATTCAATATTTTTACATTTAATATATTTTTATTAGTGACTTTCTCCACGTTAAGGCACATAAAATTATGAATAATAATAGATTAACATAACTACGCTCATTTGAAATAATTTTTACAATAAAAAAAATAAAAAATAACATGTCAAATACTGTAAAACCGTGTCAAAATATTTTTTTTTAGAATTATAGCATTGGTCACTATGATTTTAATGTGGTCTTCAACTTGTCCCCACCACATAATTCTAACCCTTATCCTATCACACCCTCATTTATTCTCCACGTAATAGTTTTTTTGTGATTTTTTTTTCTACAAGATATAAAAATCGATTAAAAATAATTTAAATATATTTTTCTTTTTTAATATTTTAAAATGTCTTTTGAAAACCGTTAAAAATATCTTAAACTTTAAAATACACAATACTTCAAATACTATAATTGACTTTAACAATCGATGTTATCTTAACTGAATTGAAGTCAAAGTCAGAATAATAATAATAATAATAATTAGTATATATTATATTAAGATCGTTATTATATTATTTATAATTATAGTTGATTTGTTTTACTTTCACAATCTCTAAATTAATATTGAACATGTTCTTGAAAGATTCCGACAGAATAATACGCATTTTATTACTTAGTTATGATTAATCAAACTATTTTAAAATAGTATAAAAAAATGGTATAGTAATAATCACGTTAAGATGAACAACTTTAAGTGGGTATCTCATATATTTAAAGACATCATATATACCTCATTCATATGGTCCCAAATTTGAAAACAACGTAGGATGAAAAACTCTATGAATGATATTCTTTAATTACATGTTGTCGAGTGTATACCCTATATTACTTTTTTTTTATAATAAAAATTTTTGTGTGTTTTTTTACACACTAACAAAGCATAAAAATATTAGGTTCAATAATCTTCCTTCTAACATAATAATAATAATAATAATAATAATAATAATAATAATAATAATAATAATGGAAACAATAATCACACTTAAAAAACATGGACGTGATGATTTTAAGGTCATGTGGCTAAAAATTATTAGCCGTCATTCTCTCATTCCTGTTAGGCACAATGGAGCAACTACCAACATAGAAGGAAGGCACAAACATGAAAATTAATTATCATGATTTCATATATATATATATATATATATATATATATATATATATATATAAAGGTAACTTTGCGTCACTATAATTTCCAATGTGTAATTTTATTTTATTTGGGTTAAATTTTTAATTTTGACCATCCTTTTAATTTTCAATGTGTAATTTTATTTTCTAAAAAAGGATGGAATTTTGTTGAAATTATCAAGCTTCCTTTACCTTTAGTCAATTAAACTCTAGATCTAATAACACGTGCAATCAAGGCACCATAAAAATAATTTAGTTAATTAAATTTGAAAATAAATGTACCAAAAACTCAACATGGGATGAAATTGTATTGAGTTTTTTAAAATATGGAAACTACAATAGTTTAAAAGAAAAAGTAAAAAAAAAAAATTATGGATGAAAGTTAAAAATACAAAAATTATAATTTATTCTTGTTTATTTTTTCAAGTGTGAGAAATTGCATGATGATGTAGAGTTGTCTTAATTGGAGAAACTTTCTTGGAAGTTTTCTTTTGTCTAGTATGAGAATTGAAGTGGGTTTGCATGTGTGCTTTGTTTTGTGCATTCCACTTAGAAAAATGGACTCTTTATGAATGGGTCAACATCAAAATCAAGAGCATCTCTTTTTATAGAATATGCAGAAAGCTTAGGCTGTCTTTCATACATTACACTACAAGAAAAGGGTGAAAAGGAAAAAACACAAAACCTAAAAAAAAAAAAAAAAAAACCTAGATTCCAAGCATAAAGTTGGAAATGATGACAATGGACCAAAGTATCCAACTTAAGTAAAAAAATATTAATTAGGGTTTCCTTTATCCCTTTCCATAGAATGTTAACTAATTAATGAGTAACATGCTAAAAGAAGAGGTTTTTATTTTATTATACTAGTTTATCATGCATGCCCATGCTAGTAAATCCATTAAAACAGCTTTAAAGTTTTAAAGAAAGTAGCTTTAAAAGTCAAATATTCTCTTATCTCTCATTAACTCCTTTGTACCATCACTAACATGAAAACTATATATAATTTTTTTTTTGTATTGATTAGTTTAGAAGAAACCACTCTCAACATAGCTAAGCATTGTTCAATGAAGAACATGGTGAGTGACATTAAATGAACTTAGTTTAAGGAAATGAGAAATTAATTGGTTAGACTATTCAAACAATTGGTTTATATATTGTGATAAAATGCAATATATATATATATATATATATATATATATATATATATATATATATATATATATATATATATAGATGACAAATATTAAAATTAATTACTATCCTAATTATATAATTTTTAATTAATAATTAAAAGAAACACAAAAATAAGTAAGTTTATGCAAATACTCTATCTTGAGTGGGATGGTTTATAAGTTCTCTCTTTTTTAGTTATAAAATAGTTTTTGAAAACTTGATTTTCGAAAGGATAATGATATTTTGATAATATTTTCTTGACAACATTTTAACATCATTTATGTATCATTTTGTGATTGGTCTATTAGTGTTTATGATTATTATTGATTATGGAGTAATTTTGGACCAATCACAAAATGACACGTAGATGATGTTAAAATATTGTCAAAAAAATATTATCAAAGTATCATTATCATTTTTAAAATATAAAATATGAAAACGTGTAAATAGAAAAAGAACGAAAAACGGTGAAATATTATCATCGGTTACATAAAGCAACTCATGTGTTAGAGGCCAGCCTTATTTCTACACGGCCCAAGTTCCGAAAAGGTGTTTCTTACTGGATTTACTATTAGAACCCCTTTATTACTACTTGAAATCTCCATATGTTTGATGAAAATATCTTTAAAGAAACAAGTTTTACTCTGTTTTTCCTTTAAGAAAAAACAATACAGCAGAAATAATTTTTTGATGTATTAACTTTTTCTAAAAAAAAAAAAATAACATAATGGACAATACTAACATTAGAAAATAAGTTTCCATTGTGTTATGTTAACTTTTTTGAAAATAAAAATTAACGGTTTTGTTTGTGTTAAACTAATTTTTTTTCTAAAAGATGATTTAAAAAATTAATACGTCAAAAATTTGTTTTTATAGTTTTATTTTTAACGAAAAGAAAAGGTATTGAAAACTTGCTTATTATATTGATTCTTAAAAAAAATATAACATGTCGAAAACTTGTTTTTATTATGTTTTTTTTATTTAAATTAATATAAGGAAAATAAGTTTCATATTTTTTTTCTTCAAAAAAAAAAAGTTATTTATTCATTAAAAACATGTTTATGTCGTAAGTATTTTCAATTAAATTCCAAAAGTTTGACTTTTCACTTTTATTGGGAGTTTAAATAGTAACTTGGGGTGTCAATGACAGGGATCATTTCTTAGGTGCTATGCTTTGCTTCTAGACTGGGCAGCATGACCTTATTTTTGTTTTCATAACAGGCAGCTTCTTTTTGCACCTTCCTGGAATACATAATCTAAAATATACTTATATTCTGTATTATATAATTAAGAATTCATTTTCTATTTTTTATTTAAAAAATTAAATTTTGGAATATATTTTTTTATTTTGTATTTTGAAATATACAATCTAAAATATACAAAATTATACAATCTGAAATATAAAAAATTATGGGAGTGTAGGTCGAAATTATGGAGGAGCAGGATGGAATGGCGTTGAAAACATTGTTTCAAAAGAAGAAAAAACTCAATAATAAATTAATAATTTGAACCGAGAGAAAAGGCAATAAAAAATAGTTACTATAAATTGAGTTTGTCTGATTTTAAGTGTATGATAATTGTGGTTCACTAAACCAATAAATAAACTCATGGGTTGAACTCTGCATGTCTTGGATGCACTAAAGTATTTTTGTTTAAATTTTGTTCTTTAGAAAAAAAAAATGTTTTCTTGTAAAACAATCACATATCATGTTTGGATAAACTTATTTTAAAAAAGAGATTTCGGTTTTTTTATAAGCATTTTGTTGGAACAATCGATACTGTTTTTAGCAATGGAAATATTAAAATAGAGTATGATACGGATTATTGAAAGTAGAGAGCTTATTCGGTCAATTTAAAAAATGGTTCTTTTAATTTTTTTACCAGTGTTTTAACAAACAGTTGTTATGCATAAAATATAAAAAGTTAAGGAGTAGAAAAAATCACACAATTTTTTTTTATACTGATTCGAATAAACAGATTCTACTTCGAGTTGTTAATCACTATAAAGAGTGATTAACAATTTCACTAAAATAGTTTATCAGTTAATATATAGTGAATGAAAATAAGAATAGCAAAACCTTCATTCGACAAACGAATCAAAAGAGTTTTCTTTGATACACGAACCAAAAGCAACAACTCTACCAACTTGAAGAGAACCACTCCGACCTTTGACACACAAAGCGCGAGTTTCTCCTATTCACAAAACTTGACAATTTCCTCAGATTACACTGTATTCTCAAAATGACTTAATACTTTCAAAGGGTTTGGAAGAGAGTGTATATAACCTACTGGTCTGAAACTGAAACGACATATTACAACTACCAGTGATAATCGATTATCTGCGAGACTTGAAACAGATATGATATTAAATCTTCAAATGGTTGGCTCCAGTTCTTCACCTCATTCCATCGTTCGGCTCGAGCCCTCATCGCCTTTGGCTTGGTTCCTCAAAACTTTCCAATGTCTGGTGCTAACTGCTCGGTCTCGATCATACCTCATTTGGTCTCGGTCACACCTCACTTGGTCTCGGTCATGTACGTACATGTGTTGTGTTTATCTGTCTTATTCGGCTTTCAACTATTATACGTCGTTCGACCTTTTAGCTGTGTTTAGCCTTCATTTGTGTTTGGCTTTAAACAGCTATACGCCATTCAACCTTTATTTGATACGACCGTTCGGTCTTCAACTGTGTTCAGCCAGTGTTTGACCTTTAACTGCGTTTGGCCTTTAACTAATAGTGATAGTTTGGTCTTCAACTGTTATATGTTGTTCGATTTGCATTTACGCTCTTGTTCTTTTTCCTCTCAGACCAATATACAGGAATGCTTTTAAACTTAATAGAACAAGGATTTTCATATTCTTCACTTTGTAGCATCATCAAAATTACTATCTTCATGACATCAATGCTCCACATTGATAACATTTATCTCAAAAACGTTTTTTAATAAATAATCATTTAACATGTTTGGATAAACCTGTTTTTTTAAAAAAAAAAGGAAAAGAAAAGTACAGTTGTATTTATTTTTGAAATAGTTATTTCTCATAAAAAATATATATATGCAATAGCAGAGAGAGAAAGTACTTTTAGTCATGACACTAAAATAACAAATACCAAAATTTTACCAGAATTATTTAAAAATAAATCATTCTTTTAACAATCATTTTTCTCATTGTTTTATGACTAGGGTGACAAGAGGAGGTTAGACATGCAGGTACTTGTTTGAAAAATATTCACGGGTATTTTAAAATGGATATTTATAGAATAGTGCTGTCAAAATGGGTTGTAATCCACGGGCCAACCCAACTTACCACGGGTTTGAGCCGGGTTAGGTTTGAAAAAAAATGTAACTTTTTTATGCGAGTTAGTTTTCAACCCGGCTCACCGGGTTGAACCTATGGTGAGCCGGGTTGGCTCGTCAACCCACCTAATTTAATTTAATTATTTTTTTTATGTTTCAATATTATTTTAGTTAACATTTTTTTTATTATATTATAGACGATGATAAAGAAGAAGACGTTTCAAGAGAGAAAAATATTATAGATTTATCTATTCAAGACTCTAATATTATAAATGGACAAGTGATACAAAAATTATTAATATTAAAACCTTATTTATTCGCCTTTCTTACGTGTTTTTAGTTTACGCTTGGATTGTATGATACTTTATTTATTTATTTTGAATTGTCTTTGGAGTTTAACATTATTTTAGTGTGATATTTATTTAGATTTGAATTAAAAATATTGTAATATTTTATTTTTAAAAAAACTTATAATTAAAAGAGTCAGTGAGCCAATCCATTTAACCCACTAATCCGTAGGCCGGGCCGGATAATTATCTATTTTGACAGCTTTAATTTAATTTAATTTTAATTAAATTTAATCTAATAAAATATAAATGAATTTTAATTAAATTTAACTTAATAAAATATAAATTAATTTTTTTGGAAGTAATAAATACTCACGAATACGAGTAATATAATACTTGTATCCAATACGCATTAACCGTGAATGATAAATACTCGCACTTACTAATTGTTGAGTGTAGATTTTATCTGTGATATCTTGGGTGCAGCTTTCTTTCACATCCCTAACTTGGACCATGATTTTGCTTCCTAATGTCACATGAAAGATCACCTCTCTCATTTCTTATGATTAACTTACAACAGATTCTTGAGAGAATACTATAGCTGAAACTCTACATGTTTCTGCAACTAGTTATTGGCAAAAAACTATAGTATTTACTGTGAGTTTAACTTTTCGTGAAGTTAATGATTTTTACTGTACAAAGTTCCTTGTATACTTTTTGTTTTTGTCAAATGATGTCTGTATGAGATTTAACTTAGATATACATGATTGATGTACAGCAGAAAACCTCAATGGCCATGCCCCATTTGAAATAGCTCAAGCACTACGCATATAAGTTTGCAATTGAGAATTTGCTTTTGTGTAGTGTTTTGTGGAATGATTTTACTTAATCAGACACAGAAGAAGTGGAAGAAATTAAATTTTGTGAGTTGAGTTCGAAGGAACAAAGCAAGATATGCCTTAAAATATCTCAGTGATATGTATTGTACATTAAGATTGGAGAAAAAACATGAAGATGAATGGTTTAGAGAGTTGGAGCTCTTTCAGCATTTCCAGCAATGACTGTGAGCAAGTTGTTGCCAAAAGGGTCGCTGAGATGCTTTGCAAGGTTCTCAACAGGGCCTTCTCCAGTCACATAGGCTTGGAAGTAGAAACCAAGCATGGCAAACATAGCAAGTCTACCATTCTTGATTTCCTTCACCTTTAGCAGTGCAGCCTGATCTGGATCATTTGCAAGTCCCAATGGGTCAAATGGACCACCTGGATGAAGTTTGTCTTCGAAATTCTGCTCAAAAATATGTAACAATTTGGTAAATCAAGTGATCAACCACATCTTTGGAGAAAAAGTTATGCAGTTTGTTTCCTGTGATCATAGAACACATTCATCTAACTCTGAAAATATGTAGGTTTGTGTAGGGATGAGGATGTTACACTAAACTTTACTTCAAACTTGCTTTTGAGATAAAGGGTCTAAACATAACTCTTTCAAACTCAATATTAGATGAAATCAATATCATTGAAAATCAAGTTTGCAAAAATACATCGAAAAGTTTTGTTACAGGTTTATGAACATGGTCCTTGTGTGCATTGCTAATTCAAATAGGTTATAAAAAATACAGTGATAAGATGGTTCAGTTGAATAAATAGTAGCCTTGTTGTTGTAATAATCCTGATGCTACAGCAAAGATTAAGAAAGAAGGCAATGAGAACTGCAGCAGTAAATATTCTGATTGAGAAATTTATATACCAGGCCATTAATAATTCTGTAGTACTCTGCACCTCCCACAAGAACTATCTCAGCAATGACAGCCACAATAAGATTGATGGGAATGGGCTTCCCAAAGTAGTTCAACGTACCCCCATCAAGAAGCAGAGCTCCTGTCTGCACCAATTCCATAAAGAAAATTGATCTGGCTTAGTTTAAGCAATATGTAACCACAAAATGATTAGTATGAGCTAAGTTGAAAGGTTGAGATTAACTCTAGTGAATAAAAAGTACATTATTAGCACAAATATCCGGATTTATTTGAGACATGGGTTAAAAATGAGCACTATAATTGAATAAGAGATGGATTAAATACAAGTGAAAGAAACATTCTTACAAGTTGAAGTCTATGTTGAATTTACACCAAAATTGTCATTTTCACAAACAATTTTGTTGGTAATTCAGTATTAACCAGAAATAAGACAAGCAGACACACACAAACATTTCCTTATAGGCCAGTTTTATAAGCTTCAATTAGATTTAAAGTTTACTTCTTGAGGGATTTCAAACTTTGATCTAGAATTTCAAAATTTTGTTTGAACTTGTAAGGTCTGTTTGATTGCATTTGTCTCATGAGAAAAAAAAAGCAATGTATTACTGAAGTTGACACAGTGACAGTTGCTAAAGAACATGCAAACCTTGAACCAAACAGCCTCAGGACCACAGTTTGCTCCATATTTGTTGAAGGCCTCAGGAATGATGAATCCAGCAGCACCAAGCATTGCCCATCTGGCGTGAATCAACTCAAATGCCTGATATCTGCATCAGACCACCAACCAACACCCCAACATTACAACACAAGTAATGTAACACAATACATAAATAGACATCTAAATCACAAGTCTTAGGCATACTTGGCAAAGTCCTCTGGCTTCTTGCTGAGACCAAAAGGGTCATAACCATAACTGCATGGACACACATTACAGAATTAAAACAAAAATCTTCCCAAACATTGTATGTTCAATGACTTGTATATCAATGTAGGAGAAGCCACATACTCTCCGGGGACTTCTCCAGTCAAGTACTCCGGGATCTCAGATCGGTCCAAGAGACCATCTGGCAAGAAGATCCTTCTGTCAGGACCTGCAAGCAAATGGGACAACAAAAGTTTATCAGCAACTGTTTGGAACAGTGTTCAAATCACACTGTAGAGTAACTAAGAAGGGTATGATATGGATGTGAAACCAAACACACTATGTGTTAGAAATTACATTAGGCCTAACTCAATTTCACAAAAACTAGTATATTGTAGGATAAGGTTTGCACCTATTTATATGCACTAAATTGGTCATATATACTAAATTAGTCTTATCTCTAGTTAATGTGAGACTTCAAACACTATCAGTTATCCTTCTTTCAATTACAGTGTTGAAGCGATATAATTGAGATGAAACACAGATAGCTGGAGGACTTACCATACCACTTGGCAAGTTCATCATTGGCAGGAGAAACAGCAGCAGGTTTTTTGGGGGGAGGTGGTGCTGCCTTCTTTTTGGAGAAAAGAGCCACAGTTTTGAAGGAGGCAGGGCTAGAGGGAGATGGAGCAGGCCTTGTGGCACCACTGAGGTTGATGGGGTTTCCAAGCATTTCTGACATGCCAAGGGATGCAGCAGCAGTGGAAGCTGCAAGGGAAGCCATGCTTTGGAAGCCTCAAAAACTCAGATGAATGTGTGACAAGCAGAGGTAAAGGATGAAGGGTTAAGCTAAAGCTGATGCAGATACTATATGCATGGACTGGTGGATGTAAACGTGCCATGTCAGATTCATCAACATGGAGTTTGATTGGTGTAGATGAGAGAATTGCAATCCAATGCAAGGATTTCATTGGTTAAGACTGATGTGTGAAGGATGATGATATCTCATGAGCTGGAAGATTGCTTGGTTTTGGATAACATGTTTTATCCTGAAACCTCTTGGACCTTTTTCCATCAACCATTTGCATTTCCTATACTTCTTTTAACATTATTTTCTTTTACAATTTTTTTCACTCACGCATGTTTTAAATATTTTATTTTTTAAACATAAATTCAAACACACCTATACAGATAACACATATTTTATTGTCAAAAAGTTGTTAAAAAAAATTGTCAAAATATTTCGCAAAAATAATATAAGGGTTAGCAATTGAAGATACAGTGACATGAGTAAAACAGTAAGAGTGAAAGAATTTGTTTTGTTTTGGGAGAGTTCTGTGGGCGGAGTTGTATTTTGAAAGAAGAATCTGAGCAAGTGTGATCTGTGGACCACCAGATTCTGCAAAACAGTTTATGGTTCTTCTTCTATATGCAAAAGTTCATTTATCTTAGATATTAATTTGGTTCTATTTTTGTTATTTCTTTAATTAAGTTATAATATTATTCTATTAATCTTATTTTATTTTATTTTTATCCATTTTATTCCATTGTCTTTTTTTTTTGTTTAAATAATTAACTAAATACTATGTTTATGGTTTTTTTTTTTTGTTTTTTTTTCTAATTTTAAAATAAATGTCTATGGATTAATAGCATGATGTCACTTCTCCGTATACAATATTTTTTAAATTGACTAAATTTAATTTTTATATAAATGTTATATTGATATTTTTATTAAAATTTTCATTTTTATTAAATGTTTTAAATTTAAAATTATGATTGATTTAAAATTAAAATGAAAATTTGAAAAATAAAAACTAAATTTAAAATTTTAAAAAGTTAAAAGTTACATAAAATATTAAAAATCACATAAACTATTAAATAAAAATATCATACAATATTATATTGATCGATTATAAAATAAAATTGTCAAATTTGAATATATATTTTTTACTTTTATAAAAATAACTGTTTTTAGATTTTATTTTCTTTATTTCTTATCACAATAGTAATTACAATTATTTCTTTTAATATAATAAGATGTGTTAAATTTAATTATTTTTAATAACTTTTAAAATTTTAAACTTAATCTGAACACTTAAATTTTCATTATAATTTTAAACTAGTTGTGACTTTAAATAAAAAAATATTTAATAAATATGTAAATTTTAACCAAAATGTTAAAATAATATTTATATGAAAATAAAATTTTGTTTAAATTTTGAAAAAGATAAAATTAATCAACATAAAAAATTTATATCTGAATTGAATAAAGTAATCAATATAAAAATTAAATTAAATATAACATACATACACGTAACATTATAACATGACATTTTTAATCGAGTGACACTATACTGAATGAACATGTAGACATTTTTTTTTTAAATTAAAAAGAAACAAACTAAAAAATGATAAACTGACACGTGTGTTCAAATTAAAAAAAAAAAAACTAAAAGAAACATTGGAAAAATTCAATAATAGCCCCCGCTAAGTATTATTATGAAATTTAGTATCTCGTGTACTTTTACGAGTCTGAATATGTAGAGTTTGCCATGAATTAACATATAGAATGAAATATACTAGTAGAGTTTTTTTCTTTATACTTTATACAATTGTACTTAAATGGCTTCTTCCATTATCTTCTCCACTTGTCAAATTCTTTTGATGTTGCCTTGATAAGCTTTTTAGTATTGATGACAATGTCGTCCACAAGTGCAGTAATATCATCCCTGAAAATAACATGAAATATCCAAATGGCGTTAAAAATAAGATGAATTTTGAAAACCAGCCAGAAGTCACAGAAATCTTTCATGCAATAAGATCTTTGAAGTTATCGTATGGTATATCTGAAGAATAGCGCATAGAGCTCATTATAACCACACAGTGTGACGATGTCATCTTTCATAAAAGTGGCGGAGTGCTATCAAGATATTTTTTTTGAAGCATTAGTCAAATCATGTGAAGCGACAAGCCTTAAGAATTAATACTACTTGA
This sequence comes from Vigna radiata var. radiata, assembly GCF_000741045.1. Taxonomy (NCBI): domain Eukaryota; kingdom Viridiplantae; phylum Streptophyta; class Magnoliopsida; order Fabales; family Fabaceae; genus Vigna; species Vigna radiata. Next base: position 10,384,792 of record NC_028351.1, on the reverse strand, counting down.
ACAGCAAGGCTTCAAGATTTGAATACTACTAAATTTTTTTCTTAAAATTGGCAGCAAAAATCTTAAGAGTTTTATTTCTGGTTCTGGTGTTTTTTATTGGAGCAGTCAATAGGCCTGAATGTGCTAAGTTACTAACACACTAAAGGAATTTTATCTCTTTCGGCAATTAAAAGTATTGGCAAAGAAAATAGAAAGGATTTTCACCAATTATCAGTAAACTAATTGGATGAAATAATTTAACAGGGTTCAGACAGAATGATAATATATCTACACAAAATAACCAAAAAATACGGATAGTTAGATTATTTACTTACTCAGAAACTATGCTTCTAGCTCCACGGAAAGGATTTCCAACGTTAGAGTACTTCTTGTTCTCATCTTGTGCAATTCCTTTCCCCACACCATAGCCAAACCCCAAACCAACACCACATCCAGCACCAAATCCAAAGCCAACTTGTAAACCAGGAATTCCAGGGCCAAAACCCACTCCTGGAATCAAACAAATATTGAGTAAGATTCTATGAAGCATAAAACAGTACAGGAAATATGTTTAAACTTAATGATTAAAACAAGAACAAATCAGTAAGCAACAGAAACTGCATCACCTCACTACAATATCTCCTCAATAGGGCAAGGGATAGTCCTAATTATTAATAGCCGCATCCGAAGAGGCATGTACAAGCCTAAAGCCATGTACAAAAGAATCTACAGCAATGTTGAAACAAAAAGATGAAAAGTAGCACACTACCAATCACTATTATGCTATTTTAGATTTTTAGGGATATTTTCAGTTTTTCACCAATTCCACCGACGAATAAAAAACCATTGGTCAAAAGTTAACAAAGATTTGTCAGAAGGCATAAGGACGTCGACAAAGTATATGGGTTATACCATAACGATCAAACCAACTACCGAGCACCAAAATTTACCTAAATCCTGCACAACTCTCATTGGGAAATTTATTCCTTTGACAAGTAATACAATCAAAAAGTGGATATTGTATTGCTAGAAACTGTAATTTACCAATGACTTGCAGTGCCTTAACGGGCATTTCTTCCAGTACCCCATAAACATCGATCCCTCCCCCCTTTTTTTCCTTCTGGAGTAATGGGTATTCCATAATGTAGTGTTTATATTTCGAAACGAAAAAGGCTGTGAGTAGATTTGTATGGATGTAGAAAGCAGCGACCTGCCTTAGATAGTTGACTCAGTCATATTTGGCCCAACACGGGAGCAGTAGCCCAAAACACAGTAAAACAATCACAATGTGCAACTGAGCAATTGTGGGAGAAGCCCTCTTCCATTCATTTATAGCTAACACAAATTTATTAATCCCAGTCCCACCAATGGTTCCCAAGAATAGTCAGCCCATGCAAGAACTTAATGCCAACATCTCCAAGAAAAAAGTATAATTCCCATTTTCGTTCTTCCCTTTTCTCTCAAACCATCGCACAGAGTTCTCTCCCGAAAGTTCATCGTCTTTAATGGCTTCAATTCATTACTTCTTAGTCAACAACCTAAAAATACCACCTTTTGAGATTTCAATCATTCCACTGCAAACTAGAATTCAAATGACAAAGAAAGGTCTATAAAGGTACAGAATGGTTTCTCTGTTCATTTTTTTGTTCCCCACTTGTATCTTGCTTTGGAGGCAATCTTGTTCAATGCATCGTCAGACACTAAATGTGAACACAACTCCAATAGATATTCAAACCTTGCTTAACCAAATTGTGAAGAACTGGCCATTCCACCACACTCAACACCTTAGTATTTCTGGTTTTATTTCTAACTACAAACTTCACCTTTCTTTTTTACGTTTTCTTTAGCACAGACCAAGCCTATCCTCCAAAGGAGGAAAATACTACTCATGCTAACTTAAGAAAAATATTAATGACAAAGTTCGTCCAATGAGTATTCAACAAAGTTCCAAGTCGGGGGCTTAACTCGACATTTTATTCTTTCTTTTATAGAAAACCTTTTGCAACTTAAACATAAACATAAAGTACAAAAAAATGAAAATGGAAAGCGATTTCTCAATCCAAACAGTCCTTTTCTTCGCCGAGTCATCAAGAATGGGTTTAGACCAACTGATCTTTAAAAAAGAAAATAAAGGTTTTCTCTAATAGTAACTTAACTTACTAAAGAAAATAACTTAAAAGATGATAAGAAATAGTTTCTACAGATTAACTTAATAGACTAATTTTCATTTTTTTTTCTTCTTATTTTCACTGGTAGAAAGACTTACATAAAATCTTGATGCGCTAACTTGATTTTGCAAATAAATTTTGACGATTCACATGCAAGAAAACTCACAATGATTTTTCCTATCGAAATATCGAAGCATCGAGTAACAAGTATGCGAAATTGAAGCAAGTGAAGGGGAGGGTTGAGCAGCAAACCTCCAAGAAAGCCAGCGCCGAAACCAAGGCCGCAGCCGACGCCGACGCCAAAGGCGGGGCCCACCTTGCCGAATTGGTCGGACTTGATTACCGGAAGTTTCCACAGCAAACCCTTGTTGTCATCGCCGTTCATCTTTAGCCGTTGCTATGTATTTGCTTTCAGTTTCTGTCCTAATCTGTGTGATAGAAAAAAGGGAGAGAAAGGTCAATTTCTTTTCTATTTAAATCTCCAAGGGTAAAAAATATTCTATTTCTGATTTTTCTTACAAAAAATTTGAATGCACTGTTAAAATAATTATTATTGACAAAAACATATGTATAAGTATGCATAACTTTTATTATATTAAAATAATACGGTTCTAATAAAAATATATTTTTTTTAAAATAATAGAATTAGAAAAAATATTTAAATTTCATAAAAAAAACATTAAAATAATATGGGTAGTAGCTATTTTTAAATAAAGAATTTATGCAATTATACTTTACTTAAAATAAAAAATTCAATTATTTATTTTATTAAATAATAAGCTTTTTTATTTATTAGAAAGTAAAACTACCTAATTAAAATATATATAGAATGTACTTGCTGAAAAAGAATTATCCTTGTATAGATAAAATTAATAAATTTGTTATATTTTGATTTGAAATATTGATATGGCAAAAGAATGTACATTAGTGCACAAAGGACTTTTAAACGTTAGTTATTTTGGATTTTTAATATCATTTCTCAAACCGACGTATTTATGGGTGACGTTAATGAGACGTCGGATTTTTGCAGGTGCGATGTCGGTTCAATGCAAAGTTCGACGTCTATAAAGATATCAGACATTGCACTAACCGACGTCTAAGGACACTATAGATGTCGGTTCAATAACATGTACGACGTCAATAAAGTTGTCAAATGTTACATTAACCGACGTCTATGAAGTGTTCGTTGTGTTTTGGTACAGTTTTTCTCGTGTCTCGTAGTAGCACCTCCTTCCCTTACTAGTTTCCTTGTAGAAAAAATTGTGTCTTTTGCATCTCTTATGACATTTCAATCCAAAGACGAACTTCGGTCATTGCCTAGGTCCACTCCGACCGCCAATGAAAAAGAATATAGTGACACCGTATTCTCACCGTTTTCTTTTTCATTGGTGGTGGCAATGACATTATGCAAGAACCCATATTCGATTTCGGGTAGGAATGTCATAAGAGATTCAAAAAACGTAAGTTTTTCTTAGGAGGAAACTAGCAAAGGGAGAAGGTGCACTACGCTACCTAAAGACACAAGAAAAACCGCACCAAAACACAACGAAAACTCATTTTAATCGGTTCAAATGAAAGATAATACATCAAAGATTACTTTAATCGGATTAAAAGCAAGTTTAACCAGATCAAAAGATATTAAACGCACCTGTAAATTCAATGGAGCGGAGAGAAAAGCTAAGGAAGACGATGAAGTGCGCGAAACAACTGGTTCGCAATCACTGTTTTAACAAGAAATGAGACGTCGGTTGCCCAAGAGCCTGACGTTTATAATGGAAAAGACGTCGGGGACCTCACTAATATGACGTCTTTCTAATTTAAAAATTAATATTCGCGGGACTTATAGACGTCGATTACTAAGGACACTGACATCTATATAAGATTATATATGTCAGTGTGGAGGTACCCGACGTCTATATGGCGGAAAGGAATGACTTTTCACCTACTTGGCAGACATATAGACGTCAGTTAGGAGGGGCCCCGACGTTTATAATATTATAGACGTCGAGGCCCCTCCTAACTGACGTATATAGGTCTAACAGGTAGGTGAATAGTTATTAATGTCCGCCATATAGACGTCAGTGTCCCTTCTAACTAACGTCTATATACCTACTTATTTACGAAAAATACCACTGGTCATCAAACTACGTCGCGTTACCCATAACCACGTCTAAGGAGTGACGTTAAAAGTGTGTGTTTGGAGTAGTAGTAGTTAGTCTTAGATTCATTACTTTTCATGTTGAGATGTCAACCAATAATAAAATCAAGCCTTAGTTATATTTTTAAGTTATAATTTTTGAATGAATATGATATTGGCCTTCAAAAATTTAAATTTAAATTAAAACATTTTAGTTTCTGAAATCTTAAAAAAATACAATTTCAGAATTTAATTACTAAATTTAATTTAGTTTTTTATTTTCGACGTAGTAAATTTAAAGATTTAAAAACATACTTTGTAAACAATGCGATTTTAATTTCTAATCACTAGATTTGAGAAATGTTTTTTTTTTTTTTTTTAAATTACTTTGAAATGAGTAAAAGTATTTTTTAAATTACTTTTAAATAAAATTTTCAAATTTATAAAATTTGAAAGAATAAAATAACTTTTTTTAATTACGGGAGACAAAAATTGCATCATTTCCAAAATTCAAGAGAAAAAAAAGTAGTCTCCATCCATTTGCCAACTTTATCATACAAGGAAGTACATATTTTTTTTTTGTATGTACATATTTTCTAATATTGACGATATTATATTTTATACTATTACTCAATGATAATATTCGGAAAAAGACAGATTTTAAAAAAATTAGAAAAATAGATAAATCGAACCAAAATAACACCATTTTACTACGAACAAGTTATATTAATGTCACATAATTTTAATTCAAAAAAGTTGAAGTTGTGTCACGACTTTAATTTATAACATTTTAAACTAAAATTATGTTTATGAGAGAATTTATACTAAAATTAAATTAAAGTCTTATTATCTTGTAACGGTTTTATCTTAAAATGTATTAAACTAAAATTACCTTTGAGCGTAAAAATACTTTAAATCACTTTCTTGATAAAGTCAAGATAATATAACTTACTTATATCAATAATTTTTTTCAAATCTATTCATTTTTTAGTAATTTTAAAAAAATAAAATTACAAGTATACGTGTTTTTGTACCATTTTACCAAAATTTACATAATAAACATTATCTTCGTATTATTTGAAATTAACAAAATTAAAAAAAATGTTTTAAAGTAATATATATTTTTAATTATTTTAATATTATAATTAAATAAGTTTACGATAGGATAATAATATTTTAACAATTCTTTTTTAATAATTTTTTAATAATAAGACATGTATGGTCGTAAAAAATTGTCAAAAAAAAGAGAGTTGTTTTTCCTTTATAATAAACCGAACACTGTCTTTTATCAAACATACCTTAACCACCAGCTGTGTTATGTGTTATATCAGTGATTGCGCAAAAAACCTTAGACGAGAGAAAGAATGAATAACGTGATCGAGAAATTGGGCCTTAAGATTATAAGGAACGCTCCGGAAGAGATGCTCACTGAACTTGGTGTTAGGCAATGGACAATGTATGCATCTTTTCTTTGCCCTCTTCATCTTTTTACCCTAAATTTCACCTATTTATTGATTGATCTTCTTCAGTATATTCATTACCAAAGATTGTGTTTGGTTTTATTTATGATGCTTTCTATGTAATGAATCTAATGTTTCTGACGTTAGGAAATTTTAAATTTCACTGTTAAGATCTGGAAATCTGTATTTTGGACGAATTTTGTTCGAGGCCCGTTTTCTTGACATGTCTTGATGGTATAATCTGAATGGATGTGCGGATGGTTTGGATAGTTTATTATTCAAATGCAACCTGATTTAGGCATTGATAAACCTTTCGATAAACAACTATTAAGATGAGATAAGAAAATGCAAAAGGAAGATTGAATTAAACTTTTTTTCCAATGCAGAATCAAACTTTGAAGATGAAGCAGTTACATTTTCTTCTGTTATATATATGTTTGTTCTTTCTTTTATGAAGATCTTTCTCTCTGTGCCTTGCATTCTGATGTATAACAGATGGAGTTGCCCTCCGAGTGAATTCCAATGGATATATGGATCTAAGGAGACATGCTATATCTTGGAAGGAAAAGTGAAGATTATTGTAAAAGATGAGTCAGTGGAAATTGTTGCTGGTGATTTAGTTGTGTTTCCAAAAGGGTTGAGTTGCACTTGGGATATATTAGTTGCTGTTGACAAACATTTTAGCTATGCATAATCTAGTATTTGATATTTCTATTGAATGAGACAATAGGACATTCATGAATAAATGGCTGTGGTTTTGAATGAAATAAGAACTTTGAAATATATATATTTCAGTTTTTGGGTTTGATTTTTCCCATTTGTCCTTAAACATCTGATATACACTTAAGCTCTCTTACCACATTGATCAATTTACTACATTTGTATATCTTCCATATGAAATCTCTAAAACTGACTGCATTATGAAAGAAATGTCATTTTATTGAACACTTTGTGGGCACTATTGAAGTATCCATCAGATGCAAAAGAAACAGAAAAATACTCACAATTTCTACTTCCCATGGTTATCCAAGAGAAACTGTATGACTAAGCATGAAGCTCATAGTGGACAATTTCATCCTGTATTTGATTGCAGCTATTTCTTACATTTCTGCTTTGGTTTCTATATATAATGGAAAGCAAATATAGCAGCAAACGAGATTTGACAATGTTTTTTCTTTAATGTTAAGCTTTAGTGGGCATTGTTGGATGTGTAGATGGAGATCCAAGGCTATCACATAGATATAATTAGGAAAATATTTTTTTAAACAACTTTTTTACAATAATTTATATAGCTTGTGATTGATCTATTTCAAATATACGGATCAATAAAATAATGATATATAATTTATTATAAAAAAAATTGTTAAAAAAATTTATTATCATATCATACCAGTTATGATTAATTCTAGGCAAAATAACTTTTTTGATCTCAGTTTTGGTTGGTAACATTTGAAATTGTCCCAATTTGTTTTTTTTGTTCACTTTAGTCTTAAAAAACGTAATTTGTGTTCAATTTAATCTATTTTACGTAATTTGTGTCCATAAAAAAGGACTAAATTGAACATAAATTACGTTCTTTATAATTACTTTGAACAGAAAAAGAACTAAATTGAACACAAATTACGTTTTCTAAAACTAAAGTGAACAGAAAAAACAAATGGAGACCATTTCGAATGTTACCAACCAAAACTGAAAAAAAAAAAAGTATTTAACCTTAATTCTACTTGAATCACATCCATGTGATCAATTCGCCACAGCTATTCTATTTTTTAAAGATAAATCACGATTCCTTTTATCTATTCAATATACCAAAAAAAATTTATTTGTTTTGCTTGGTAAATTTTTAATTTAAGAAAATGTTTTGATAAAATCTTGAAGAATTAACTTTTATTACTTTATCTATACCATTATAAAAATATTTACTTTTTTGTGTATATATTTTTGTTTTAATTTTACTCATAATTGTTATTTTAAATTAAAATAATTATGTTTTTTATTTTTATCCTTTAAATTATCATTAGTTTAGGTTTTATTAATTTTTAAATCTATATGATTATGTATAACAAACTGTGTGCACATTTCCTTTTCAATTCATTATGTATAAAAAGTTGTTTTCAATAATTAAATTTAAGGGTTAAATATGTTTTTAGTCCCTATACTTTATACCATTTTAGTTTTAGTCTCTCTTTCAAACTAAGGTACAATTTAGTCCTTCAACTTTAGAAAACTCTAGTTTTAGTCCTTTATACCAAATTTTTTAACTTTATTTGCTGTTTCAAACACGTTTCATTATAGCATTTGGATTGTTTACACTGTTTGACACATTTTTGCTTCAATGTTAACTGAGAGACGTGTTTGAAACAACAAATAAAGTTAAAATTTTTTTATAAAAAGGACTAAAACCAGAGTTTTCTAAAGTTGAAGGACTAAATTGTACCTTAGTTTGAAAGAGGGACTAAAACTAAAATCGTTCCAACGTATAGGGACTAAAAACATATTTAACCCTAAATTTAAAAGAAATAATTAAATAAAAAATAGGTTAAATTTAAAGAAAACTCACTTAAAACAAATATCTCAAAATAAAATTGAAAAAAATGTATACACTAAAAATTGAGAATATCTTTATCTATACTTTTTCATAAAAGAATTTGTCTGTCCATAATTTATTTTTCAATTTTATCATTTTTAATAAATAATTATTTTTTAAAATTAAAATAATTAACTTATCAAATTTCATTTTCATTAACCGTTTTTAAATTTAATTATTTTTATTTGCTATATTTATGTTTAATTATTTTTTAAATTTTAAAATAATGATTTGTAATAAAAAAATTATCTACAAAATGTATTTTAATCATAAAAATGATTTATATTTACTTTTATAATTATAATTTTATTATTTTTCGTAATTATAAAACAATGTCAAAACACATGCACCCATGTGATTTTATTACTATAATTTTACGATATAAATAAAAATTTATTGTGAAAATAAAAGTTTACCAAACAAAACAAATAATTTCAAGTTATTTTCAATCTTTTTATCCTTAACATATTTATTTTAAATTTACATATATACTGTGTGTATTATATTTACATAGATAACATATTTTTAATTTCAGTTTGAAATTTGATTTTTTGAAAATCGAATTGTGATTTCTATTTCTGTAAATATTAATGAAAATCCAATTTTTTTTAAAATAAAATTTTGAACTAATTTTTTATTTGGATTAAATATATTTTTAATTTTTTTTTTTTATTTTCTTACTTTGTATACTTTGATCAATTTTTCTTAAGAAAATCATAGATATGCTTCACGGCATTAAAAATCAGCGTGGCTAATTGTGGGGTGCCAAGTTATTTTTCTTTTCTGACACTCATTTTCCCAACTTTTCTCCCTCGGCATGGTCTCCTCCCCACTAATGTTTGTTCAGTTTCTTGATTAGTTGTGTATCTTTTATATTCAATCTCCCAAAAATTCACTGTAAATTTACGCGATTTCAACCCATTGATTTCTTCTTTTAACCCTTCCCTTTGATCTGTTATTGTATTCCATAGAATTTTGGTTTTCAGCTACGGGCGACATGAAAGACAAGGTTAAAGGGTTGAACAACCAATTCTCCTATTCTTCATCTGGAAAATTCAAGGGCCAAGGTAAAGTCTGAGTTCTTCTTTTACACCCGCCAATTCCAATCCTACCCCTCGCCCCATTCATTCGCTCAACCCTAATTCCAAACCTTCCTCAACCAATCCCAAACCCTCACCCCACAATACGGAGTCTAGTAGAAGCACCGAGAGCCCTCGTAAAGATGGTGATGGGTTTGATCTGTTTGATTATTTGGTCACTAATTCTAACATATCTCAAAATGGGTATTCATTGAACGTGTTTGAATGTCTCGTTTGTAAACATGCTTTTGTGTCTAAACATGTGGATGTTTGTTTGAGTAACCTTGTTGAGCATGAGCCTATAGGTGATGATGGAAACGAGGTTTCAAAGAGTGAGATTGGGTTTAACACTAATGGTGAATTAGAGGTCTATGTTGCGACTTACGTTTAAGGGAATCCATCTAAGGGATCAGTCAGTTGATATTGTTCTCAACCTGTTGAGGAATATTGGTAGGGAACCTGAGAATGTGAAGTTTAGGAGAATCAAAACGAGTAATCCCAAGATAAAAGAGGTTGTTGGTGATGTTGCTCGGTGGTTGACTTGCTTAGTTTTCTGGGGGTTTGAACTCAGGGAGGAGAATGGAGAGACATGGGCAGTGATAGAGGTTCCCAGAGAGGAGCAGATAAAATTCATCAAGAAGGCAATTGCGTAACATGTACAGCAAGCATATCCAAAGAGAGAGGATGCGGCGTCTGCAAATTCTGCGCAGAAATCAATGGGGTGATTCGCTCTTGCTTTCTTTATTTCTACCATTGCAAGTGCGATGGTTCTGGTGTTGCGGCGGTGGACGGGGATGAAGATGCAAGGAAAGAGAAGGAGAAAAGCTGGGAAAGATTGACCGAGTGTCATAAAAAAAACTAAGTCAGCCTCCATTCCGAACGAATCCTGGCCGCCTTCACTGTATACACATTTCAATTCACCATCCTCTTCAAGAGCTTCCTCCGCCGTTCCGTTAGCCTTTGCATCCTTGCAATTTTTCACTGCCAATTCCTCCGACGAAGCTCCGCCGGAGGCGAGATCCTCATCGCCATCCACAGTGTGTGCAACTCCCTTGGCATATAAGCCGCGATGACCGTCACCGGAATTGCCTTCTTCGCCGCTCACATTCACCACCTGCTCCTCCGTCATTGTGTTCTTAGGGTTTTATTCAAATTCCTATTAATTTCCCAAATTTCCCCAAATGATTAAAACGTTTTTTCACTCAATTAAACGTTGCGTTTTTAATTCTTAATTGTTTTTAATTTAAAGGTTGCCATTTGAATTATTTTAATTCAATAAAATTTAATTTCAAAATCAAACAAATTCAACTGAGTGTATCATACACAGCCATACAATCCCACATCAGTAATGTCATCCTGCCATACAGACTCACTGTTTTAACGTCGTCATCCACCCAACAAACTCTTAGTTCATCCAATTTTTTCAGAATTAGAGACATTTTACACTGATGTTCTAAATTATTAAACATAATCTTTAATAAATCAAAGTTAGAAAAAATTAACAATTTAAATAAATTGAAAACTATACAAAATCACATAAACAACTTAAAAAAAATTAAACATATAAATACATATCTTCTCACTACAAAAACTTATAATCTCTTTATTTTTTCTTTACTAAATTAAAGAAAAAAAATTAACAATTTAAATAAATTAAAAACTATACAAAATTACAAAAATAACTTTAAAAAATAATTTCAAACATATAAATATATATCTTATCTTCTTATTACAAAATTTATAATTTCTTTTACTAATATTTATTCTCAACTCCTATTTTTTAATAAATCAAAATCTGAAAAATTAACAATTTAAATAAATTAAAAATTATACGAAAATATAAAACAATTTGAAAAAAATTCAAACAAATAAATACATATTTTCTCATTAAAATTCAAAATAATGATAAAAAAAAACTAATTAAAATTCCTTTTTTTGGAATCAAATTCTGACTTATGTTGTCTGTAAATATAATGCAGAATATACTATATAGGTAATTTAGGTAATTTCAAAATGGATATATATGTTAAGGAGGAAAAAAAATCTTCCATTTCCTTTTGTCTGCTGGTATTATTGTGAAGAGAAGTTCCTCTCCAAGTGTGTGACCCCCAAAACACACAGAAGGTGAAAAGGTATGCGCAATTCTCAGCCAAGACACCAAAACGAAGAAGAAAAGAGAGAATGTTATTCCTGAAATATTATGCTATTCCTGCTTCCTTAACCCCTTCTACTAAATCTCCTTTTATTCTCTTTTTTCAATCCAAAGTTGTTAACTTTATATGATTTTAGTGTTACCTTCTTTTTTAATTTTCTTTAGTTTTTTTTTTCTTTTGTTAATGTTGATATTAATATTTAGGGTTTTGTTTCCCCTTTATCAGAATCTCTCTGTCCGGGATCATCGTTAAGTGCCGGAACTTTTTCTGAGGTTTTTTCTGTGGAAGATTGCGTGTTCGAGTTTTGAGCTCTTTTCTGCAATTGGTAATTTGGTTATGCTGTTGCTGGTTTTTCTTCAATTGAGTATATTTGATTTTCAATTTCAGTTACTAAGTTGTGTTGCTCAATGATGAATTATATAGGTTAGTAGGAGGATTGGTTGTGTTTTTCTATTCTGAAAAAAATCTTCTCATTGAATTTGAGGGGGCTGCTGTTAGTGTACTATAGTTGACGAGCTCCATTATATCTATTTTCTTTCTCCCTTTCTTCCTCCTGTGTTGATTCATTGCTGCCAATACAGCATTATTTGATTCTGAAGCCCCTCTTGTTCTAGTTTGCAGTGAGCTACAGGAACAGAGAATAAACATACATGGGGTTGCCCCTACTTTCTTCTGCATTATGGAATCCTTCTCACAGCTGTGAGTTATAATTTTCTCTTAATTTAATTTTGTTATATTTTACTTTTAACAATATTCTTGGATGCCATCCAAAAAGGGAAGCAACAAGCACTCTCTATCTTGTTTTAATGCGATTTTATATTTGCAGGTTCTTCCTCTAGTGTGGAGCTTATCTGGCCCCACCTATCTTCTAAGTCATGTTGTCTTGGGTTGAAGGTTGATTTTACTTTTCTCCCATTTATTTTCACCTAATAATGTACATATTTCTAGAATCATATTGGTTCAGTCCTCGAAAGGAATTAGGTGTACAAGCCTAGGGGAAGGGTCACATTAAATTAAGCTGTTGATATTGGCCAGCCAATAATATTATTATTATATTTGCGTAATGTGTGTGACTGAAATGGTTTCAGTCTCTGTCTTTTGGAGTTCTCTAATCTGAAGTTTACATCTTCATTTTATATTGTTGGCCTTTCAGTGATGGTTGTTGTTGTTGTTGTTGTTTGTCTTTGAGGTTATTATAGACAGTTTAGATGTTTATAAAGCGTTAGCTGCAGATCAGTGATTTATATTAGTACTATCTTTAAGCTGTAGTTCTTGGTTGGTATTACTGTTAGAATTTCCTGGAATACCTTCTATGTTGTTTCAAGGGGTGTCCCGGTATTTCACGTTTTTGTTTTAACCTTTTCTTGTTATTCAATGCAATTTGTTGTTCGTCAATTGAACTTGCTTCTTGTGCTTAAAGGCAGAGTTGTAATAGTCTCGTATCTAATTGCAAAAGTTGTTAATCTTTACACAATATTGTGGGGAATACAAGGTTAGGTCCTGTGCACTTTCATTATTCTCAATCCTCCCGTCATATTCCTAATCTACTAGTTCCAACTTCCACGTGTGAATTGCAATGAGTTCTTTTGGATAAACCTTTTAGAAAATAAGATTCATTTCTAATGTATGGATACTAGTCACTTATGTGATATATATAAAGGATGTGTGTTTGTAACGCTACTGGGCAAGATTCTCAAATTTTTTGTAGTCTAATTTTCTTGAAATCCATTTTGTGTTCGTTATAGTTTAATGTGGTCTTAATCCTACTGATCAGCCGTAGAAAATTCTGAGGGACTTTGCTGTAATCCTTTGTCTGACATTGAAGAAAGTATTTTCAAGTCTTCTAAATAAATAAATTTTCTAAATAAATATATTGTTGTCCTTTTTGTTTTTTCTTTCCAAACATCTTTATTGGAACTTACAGTTTAGTTTTGTTTATGTTGCAGTTTAAGTGCCAACAATTTTACAAAGGTAGATCAACAATGCTGGGAGTTTTAGTTTGTTCTAGTCGAAGGTCCACAAGCAAAGAAACTGTGTGGAGACGAAAAAAATTACCACAAAATGAGGATTTACCGCCAATTTTACCAAAGAATAAGAAAAAACCCTACCCAATTCCCTTTAAGGAAATACAACAGGCTGCAAGGGAGGACAAGAAACTTGCGCAGATGGGAATAGAGAAACCTCTTGAGCCTCCGAAGAATGGATTGCTTGTTGCAGACCTAGTTCCTGTTGCCTATGAAGTGTTTGAAGCTTGGAAGCTTTTGATTAAAGGTCTTGCCCAGCTCTTACATCACATTCCTGTACATGGCTGTAGGTAGATTATATTATATTTTTTAATAAATGTCTTAGTTTCTTTGCATTTGTTTAGTTGATACAAGAGTTATATTCTAACCAATTGAATTCATGCAGCGAATGCTCAGAAGTTCATGTAGCTCAAACTGGTCACAACTTTCGGGATTGCTATGGTCCTAATGGTAGGGAGCGTCGGAGTTCTCATGCTTGGGTAAAGGGTTCAGTCAATGATATACTTGTCCCAATCGAGTCCTATCATCTTTTTGACCCCTTTGGTAGGCGTATTAAACATGATACACGATTTGAATATGACCGGATTCCAGCCATTGTTGAGTTATGCATACAAGCTGGTGTTGATATCCCAGAATATCCTTCACGCAGAAGGACCAATCCCATACGGATGTTAGGGAAGAGAGTAATTGACAGAGGTGGAAATTTAGAGGAACCTAAACCATGGCGCTTTGCAGACCCCTCTTCACTAAATGACTTCGATACTTACAGAGCTTTTGAACGATTTTCTCGACCATCATTGTCAGATCTACCTAAAATTGCCCAAGAAACAATGGCTGCATATGAAATTGTGAAAAAGGGTGTCAGGAAGTTGATGAGGAAGTACACTGTGAAAGCGTGTGGTTATTGCACTGAGGTTCATGTGGGGCCATGGGGCCACAATGCTAAGCTTTGTGGTGAATTTAAGCACCAATGGAGGGATGGGAAACATGGTTGGCAGGATGCTACTGTGGATGAAGTTTTCCCTCCAAATTATGTGTGGCATGTGAGAGACCCTAATGGGCCTCCCCTGGCATCTGCACTAAGGAGATATTACGGAAAGGCTCCAGCTGTTGTTGAAGTGTGCATGCAAGCTGGTGCACAGATACCAGATGAGTACAAGCCCATGATGAGGCTTGACATTATAATTCCGGACCCTGAGGAGGCAAGAATGATTGCATGATGTGATCTGAACGTGCAACTATCTTCGTCTGTTATTATACATGCATATTGCGTGATCCTAGCGTTAGAATGCATTCAATGATCTACCAGAAGGGGAGGCCTTGAAATCAATCTTCAATATTACGTACCGTATTTATTTATTAGGTGCTAGATTCCCATATATCCAATGTTAGTCTACATGTATATAAAGCCAACATAGAGCAAGTAGGTTTTATCAGCTAACTTTGGTTCGCCAGTTTGTAAAATGTCTTAAACTAGTGAAAAATTGTTAGAAGATCAATGCACGTGTTAATTTATTTTGTCACAGTTACAATATAGTCAGATGAGCTTTTATACATGGCCAGTTGCATTTTCTACCATCATAAACATAGAAAAATTCCCTCGTTCACAACCCTTCAGTTAGTAGTAGGGCAAGTCTGTGGTACTCACATAAAATCTAACTGTAATGATTTTCATTGTAAGAGAAAAGTGATTCTGTAGACATGAAATAAGAATATCTACGTCACCATGTTATCACATTGGGTCAGAATTCAGGAGGGGTATCTGGCTATTGTATTGATTTGTTAACCATTTCAATCTTTACTTCATCCTGCTGTGTTAGTTGAATACCACAGGAATTGAAATCAATACAATAGCTAGGGATCAGCAGGGCTTGAAAATTTTTTATTATGTACTGAAAAAGGCTTCTCAATTCCCTTTTTTCTCTCCTTCCAACTTATATTCACTTCCAACTTATATTCACTGTGTTCGTTACTTATTAACAGTGGTTCGTGTATGTGCTTTCTATTTATTTTCTAATTGTTTGACTACCTGGACTCCAGTTAAGACCAATGTTTTATATCTTACGTGGTTTAATAATTCCTTAAGATTAGTTCAATCTTGTATATCTTTGGCCTTCTATGTTGGTGATTAGCTGATTGTAATAGATGGTTTCGTCATCAATGTCTCCCAAATCATAATGAGGAAATTTGTCATACAATCACTTTTAACCGGAATTTCAATTTATTTCTTATTAATATTAAGAGGTCTGCATACACTTTTACAGTTTAGGTAATACTAATCAATAAATTGTTTACATTTCTGTGTTGATAGGTACTTGGTCATGATATTTGGCATGAGTTCCTAAAAATGCAAAGAGAAAAGGAGAGACGAACAACCACTCCACAACCTATTATCAGCAAGTGGCTAGAAAGCAAAGCCAAAATGAAAACTTTAACTGTTAAGAAACGACACAGTTATTTCACTGGCTAGAGTATTGTGATTGTTATTATAGAAGCAAAAAGTCAAATTTGAATTTTATAGAATATACTGATTATGATGTTTTAAAATATACTAAAAGCTTTTTTTAATATACCAACATTAGAATATTTTGAAAGTTTAGCAGAGGATCTTATGAAAAATACTCAGCACAAAGATCAAAGTTCAAATCGAAGTCCAAAATACTAGGTGGAGAAAAAGGTTGGATCATTTCTATCACCCTCTTCTTTGTGTAAGGATCAGTGAACAAAATATCTTGATCGCTACTTTTCTGCTTGAATACATGGATTCCTATTTCTATAGGCATTGAGGCTGCTGCTGTCAAATTAAAAAATATAACCTTCACATGGTTCCATTCATTCTCTATAGGCACTTCATACAGATTGTTGGTGAAAATTAAATTTCGTAGATCGAAAAGAAATGTGTTCTGCTCCCAACTTCAAGAACTTGAGCTTATCAAAGAAACATACATAAACTTTGTCATTGATGAGCGACATGGGTTTAACATAATCACTAATTTCTCTATCCTTCGGTGCAACAAAAAGATAAAGAACTTTGCAATGTTTTGCGAATCCAGAAAGAACTTGATGGTTCATAACTAATGTGATTGAACCATTCAGGGTTCCTAGATCCTGGCAAAAGTAACAGTTTTTTGAATCACATGCAGATCCTGTCAATCAAAAAGAAATTCATAAATTTACAAACATTAGGTACACCATATGTTATTAAATAAATATACGTAAAAAACAAGACAAAACCTGGCTTAGGAACATGCTTATACTCGAGGATGTCAGTGATAAACAGTTTGTTGCGTTGAAAATTTTCAACTTTGGTGGAATTCCTCTGATTTCCCGAAGATGCTTGCAACAACTCACGTCAAGCTTTTTTAAAAATTGACATTCTTTGATGCATTCAGGAAGGTTTGTGAAATTATTGTTCGATAGGTCTAAATCTTTCACATGAACAAACCGTGTGAAACCTATTTCATTGTAAACATCTCTTAACGAGTTGAGTTTAACTTGGGAACATTGTGCTTGTCTCAACTCAGTTATAGCCCTCGCACAATCACACCAGAAAAGGTCCATGATAACCCTTCAAGCTTTTTCAAAGTCCAAGACTTCATTCAGACATAATTATCCCATTACAGGAAGATGTAGCAGTAGACACGTCATCTAATATGGCGATCATCTCACCTACCGGAACATGGAAACTGTTTGTCTCTTTATACCATCTCTCAACGAATGTCAATATTAAACCATTGTAATCGTAAGAAATATCGCATAGAAACATCAAACTATGTTGTAATTAGAGAAGATTTTCGTTGTCCGACCACCGCCACTGCTGTCGTCGCCGGTTGGGGTCGTTGATAGGGCAGAAAGGTGCGCCCAACTCCGACGACCACAACACTGGAAGTCGCTCCGTCAGAGGAGCCGCCACGCGCCGCCACAGTCGCCAGCGCGTGTAGCCCACGCGCCTACCTCCGGCGAGACCCACTCGCCGACGCCACCACAGACAGGGTCACCGGAGTGCCCTGAGTCCATTCCTAGGGTCGGTGACGACTCGTTTGGGCTGTATTTGAGCAAATCTGAGTTTTAAGTTTTGCTCCTTTTTTTCCGGCGAGACCCACTCGCCGTCACCGCCACAAAAGAGTCGCTGGAGACTCCTGAGTCTGTTCCTAGGGTTTGTGACAACCCATTTGACCTTTTCTTGAGTAGATTTGGTTGTTTAAGTTCTGCTCCTTTTTTTTTCGGTGTGACCCATACACCGTCATCTTCTTGGAGACTCCCTCGTTGCGTTTTACGGGATATCTAAAGTAAAAAATTTTCCTTTGAAAGCAATGGATGAATCAATGAGTAAGTCCTCTGGATCATGCACTTTGTCCATAAAAGGTAAGATTTGCCTCAATATTGTTGATCACGTGTCTCAAGGCATTTGGATTCTTGATTCGGGTGCAACTGATCATATGACACCTTTTAGTGTGTCCTTCGACTCATATGGTAAAAGAAATAAAGAACAACTTATTACAGTTGCGAATGGTTAGGGTATACCTATATGCGGCTCCGGGAATATAATTTTGGACTCATCTATTGTATTGAAGGATGTTTTACATGTTCCTCAATTAGCCAACAATCTTATCTCTGTGCAAAAACTCACAAAGGATTTAGATTGCTCAGTAACATTTTTTCCAACTTATTGTGTTTTACAGGACCTTGCCACGGGGAAGACAATTTTAACTGATAAGGAGCATAATGGGTTGTATTTTTTAAAGTTTGATGACCAAAGCAATACGAAAAACATGAGTCAACAAGTAACATCTGAGACATGGGCAAAATCCCAAATATGGTTACATCATCAAAGGCTTGGGCATCCTTCATTCAGTCTTATCAAGTCCTTATTTCCCCACTTGTTTACCAAAGAATCTGTTGAGTCTTTTAATTGTGATATTTGTCAATTTTCAAAACACCATCGTTCATCTTATCCTATTAGTCATAAAAAGAGTATTTCTCCATTTGATTTAATTCATTCTGATGTTTGGGGTCCTGTCATAGATTCTATTTCTGGAGCCAGATGGTTTGTTACCTTTATTGACGATTNTACCCGTGTCACATGGACATACCTTATGAAAAATNAATNNGAAGTTTTTCAAATTTTTGTTAATTTTTTNCATCTTGTCCAAAATCAATTTGGAAAAAATATCAAAAGAATTAGGTCTGATAATGGTACTGAATATGTGAATCATGAATTTCTCAATTTTTTGTCTCATAATGGTATTGTTCATGAACTAACCTGTGTTAATACCCCTCAACAAAATGGGGTTGCAGAAAGAAAAAATCGTCATCTTCTTGAAGTAACCAAAGCCCTTCTTTTTCAAATGTCTGTTCCAAAAAATTACTGGGGAGAAGCTGTGTTAACTGCCACATATCTCATCAACAGGTTACCCACTCGTATCTTAAATGGCATTAGTCCTATAGGGTCTCTATTGTCTTTTGTTCCTTCTTCTTCCTTACTAACTAGTCTACCTAGTCGAGTCTTTGGATGTGTTGTTTTTGTTCACTCTCATCATCCTAACCGTGGTAAATTAGATCCCAGAGTTCTTAAATGTGTCTTTATTGGGTATCCTTCTAATAAAAAAGGGTACAAATGTTATCATCCTTAGAGTCGTCGCGTCTTTATCACCATGGATGTCACTTTTCATGAAACACAATCCTTTTATGTCAGTCCACCACTTCAGGGGGAGAAAACACTTGAAGTGGATGAACTCTCCTTGTCATTACCATGTTTGTCTTTGCAGGATGCCCAAGACCTGAGCAATGAAGGTATCATAGTCCACAGTGAGGAAGAAGATGAAGAAGACAAATTTTTTGGCAAAAAATATGAAAGAAAAGAACAACCCACTTCAACTCTCGAGCAAGAAAAATTGTCTAATCTCGAGGTGAGGATCCCTGAAGATATCAATGAGGAGGAGGTAAGTATTACTGAAGATATCATGTGCTAAATATCCTATTTCTCAGTATGTTTGCACTAACAATCTCTCTGATAAGCACAGAAGTTTTATTGCTGCCATTGATGCCACAAAAATTCCTACCTCAATCCAAGAGGCCATGAAACTTGAACATTGGAATCAAGCCATGAAAGAAGAGATGAATGCATTAGAAAGAAATTCAACTTGGGAGATTGTTGATAAGCCAAGAGACAAGACAATGGGGTGTAGATGGATATTCACAGTGAAACATAAGGCAGATGGGACAATAGAAAGATATAAAGCTAGATTGGTGGCAAAAGGATATACCCAAACATATGGGATTGACTATGAGGAGACATTTGCCCTAGTGGCAAAAATGAATACAGTTCGAGTTATTCTCGCTTTGGCTGCCCATTTTGGATGGGACTTACACCAACTGGATGTGAAGAATGCCTTTCTTCATGGAAATCTACATGAGGAAGTGTACATGGAGATTCCCCCAGGTTTTGAAGTGAAAAATGAAAGAAACAAGGTATGCCTCCTGAAGAAAGCATTGTATGGTCTTAAGCAATCCCCTAGAGCATGGTTTGGAAGATTTACAAAAGCAATAGTTTCCTTGGGATACAAACAAAGCCAAAGAGATCATACTCTATTCATAAAGCACTCTTCTACAGGTAAACTCACTCTATTACTTGTCTATGTGGATGATATGATTATTGCAGGAGATGATGAAACAGAAAAATTGACATTAAAAGATAAATTGGCAACTCAATTTGAAATGAAAGACCTAGGAAAACTCAAATATTTTCTTAGAATAGAGGTTGCCTACTCCAAGAAAGGAATTTTCATCTCCCAAAGGAAATATGTACTTGATCTCCTCAAAGAAACAGGAAAACTGGGATGTAGAACTTCAACCGTTCCTATAGAACAGAATCACAAAATGGGATATGAAGAAAGTGCTCCTGTAGAGAAGGCCCGATATCAAAGATAGGTAGGAAAATTAATTTATCTATCACACACAAGACCAGACATTGCTTATGTAGTTAGTGTTATGAGCCAATTTATGCATGATCCAAAAGAGAGACACATGCAAGCAGTTGACAAAATTCTTCAATACTTGAAGTCAAGTCCAGGAAATGGGCTATTATTCAAAAGGGAAGACACATTGACTATGAAGATATATACTGATGCTGACTATGTAGGTTCTATTACTGACAGAAAATCTACTTCTGGGTATTGTGTATTTCTTGGAGGTAGTCTGGTAACATGGAGAAGTAAAAAGCAAGATAGAGTTTCTCGTTCTAGTGCAGAAGCTGAATTTTGAGCTCTTGCTCAAGGAATGTGTGAAGGACTCTGGATGAAAATTATTTTGGATGATCTTAAAGTCAAAGTGGAGAACCCGATACAACCACACTGTGATAATAAGTCTGCCATGAGCATAGCCCATAATTCAGTACAACATGATAAAACCAAGCACATTGAGATTGACAGACATTTCATCAAAGATAATCTTGACAGAGGCTTTGTGATTACAACTCATGTTCCTACAGAACTTCAAGTAGCAGATATTTTTACAAAAGGACTTCCTCAGGGTAGATTTCAAGATCTTGTAGGCAAATTGAGAATGATTGATATTCATTTACCAACTTGAGGGGNAGTGTTGTAATTAGAGAAGATTTATTTAGAATCTTCCTAATTAGAGAAAGTAGATATACAATCTTTTATTTTATTTTGTTTCCTAGTTTCTCTATTTCCCTTTTTAGGAGAATTAGATTGTTACAATAGAGGATATGAGAATGTATTTTCAATCAATTCTAAATAATAAATTTCAATATTATTTTCTACTAACTATAATTCAACACAATGTTGAATAACCAAATTAGATATGTTCTAAATTTGTTTAATTTTTTCCCATGGGTGACCAACTTGATCTCCCATTGGTCTTAAACAAAACAGATAGATATAATATTCAAATAACTCATCAACCACTAAAATTGAAAAAATATATATTCAAGTACTGTACTGATCTGACTTTGCCACAATGTATATGAAACATGATCCCATAACTCATAAAGAGTGAGATATCATGCAAACCTTCTGGAAATCCACATATTTCATTTTGTTCTTGAACAACATCCTTGTGCTGCTCAACAACATCATCCTGTTGTTCAATAACATCCTCGTTATCCTCGTGAACATCAGGTCATGTAATGTCCCAACTTCTTCACGACGACCTTCTACGAACTGATGTTGTAGGTTTTCTTCTCGTTCACCTTGTAAAGAACTATCACCTCGATACGTAGATGCACATTATGTTCTTGTCATATCTGTAACAAACAAATTCATCAAATATTAAAATACAATATATATATATATATATATATATATATATATATATATAAACTGAATTTCAAAATTTAGTTAAGGGTTTAACTAGATTTTAAAATCCGACAAGGACTTAATCGGATATCAAAATCCAGTTAAGATCTTCACTGGATTTTGAAACCTGGTTAAGAGCTTCTTCGGATAGACTTTTAATCAATTTTCAAAATCCTATAAAAATAATAATCGAATTTCGACCATAATCACACAAATCCCCTATTCTACGTTCATATACATTGTTAAATTGAAATGAAAAGCAACAGATCTCAACGAAAACGAAAACGAATGTGTACCTGGTGTCGTGTGTGCAGGGATGAAGAACAAGCTTGGTTGGTGCAATGAGTAAGAAAGCTTCACCAAATTTGGCAAGTGGAGGCTTGGACCGCAAACAAGTTGGAGAGGAAAGGGGTGCAGGGTGTGGTTCAAGGGTTTACAAAATTTGAAAAATGAGTAAATGTCGTGGGTGTGACTATGGTGCACTTTAATTATAGCATAGATAAAAAGTGCAAAAATCTTTTCACCCCGTCAGAAGCTTAATTTTGCCATTATTCAAAATTTGGTCTTGGTGAAAGGCTTGCATGTATTGGGAAAACCAGTAACCAGAAAGATCAAAGTCCAAAATGTAGTTGGATGTATTGGGAAAACCAGTTAGGATCTTTTCTAGCTTCCTCTTCTTTGTATAAGGATTAGTGAACATAATATCTTCATTGCTACTTTCCCGCTTGAATACATGGATTCCAATTTGTATAGGCACTTGTGTAGGCATTGAGGCTGCTTTCAAATTAAAAAATATAACCTTCACAGGGTTCCATTCATTCTGTAAAGGCACTTCATACAGATTGTTGGTGAAGATTAAATTTCGTAGATCGAAAAGAAATGTGTGTTCTGCTCCCAACTTCAAGAACTTGAGCCTATCAAAGAAACATAAATAAACTTTGTCATTGATGCACAACATGGGTTTAACATAATCTCTAATGTCTCTATCCTCCGGTGCAACAAAATGACAAAGAACTTTGCCAGGGAATTTGTTGCGAATCCAGAAAGAACATGAAGGTCCATAACTTATGTGATCAAACCATTCGGGTTTCCAAGATCCTGGCAAAACTAACATAGTTTTTCTATTCGCATGCAGATCCTGTCAATCAAAAAGGAATTTATAAGTTTACAAACATTAGGTACACCATATGTTATTAAATAAAAATACATAATAAACAAAACAAAACCTGGTTTAGGAACATGCTTATACTCGAGGATGTCAGCGATAAACAGTTTGTTGCGTTGAAATGTTTCAACTTTGGTGGGATTCCTCTGATTTCCCGAAGATGATTGCAACAACTCACGTCAAGCTTTTTTAAAAATTGACATTCTTTGATGCATTCAGGAAGGTGTGTGAAATTATTGTTCGATAGGTCTAAATCTTTAACATGAGCAAACCGTGTGAAACCTATTTGAAAAAAATCATCACGCAGGTTGCATTTTGGCGCCCAAAGCAATTCTACTTTTGAAGATATCATTGAGCCATCTTTTTCTTCGTCCTCTTCCCACTTTATCCACTGCCACCCTTTCCATCCCCAAGCCTCAATAAAAGTCAGTTCTGGCATCATGACAATGCTGCTTTGTAACTGAACAATTCCACAGAATAGCAGGGACAACTTTTTAAGCCGAGTTAGATTTTTAAATGAAAGTGGCAACTCTTTTATGAAAGTTCCTAGCAACCGAAGTTCCCTTATGTTTTCCATCTTTCCTATAATTTCTGGAAAACTCTCAAGACTAGAACAATGTGAAAGTTCAAGTTTTTCAAGAGAAGTCAACTTCAGGGGTGGAAAATTCCTAAGCTTGATGCAACCAGAAGCTTCCAATATCCTAAGTTTCTCCAGCAAACCAACCGAATTATGAACTCTAACTAAATTTACACAATTTTGAAATGAAAGTTCCTCCAAATTTTGGAGATCAGATACGGCTTCGGGTATCTGAGTTAAACATTCACAGCATTCAAAATTCAAAACCCGTAGATTCCTGAGCTTCTGCATAGAAAAAGAGAGAATACAAAGAAGGAAGGTGTGAGTAACCTTAAATGACATAAAGAGACTATGGGGTAACTTGCAAGACGTGGAGAGTGTACAATGTAAACTTGCCTTGCTTAATCCATCCATCTCAAATGACATAAAGAGACTATGGGGTAACTTGCATATTGCAAGTTGTTTTGGTTGAAAATTAGATGGTAAACAATGTGAAGGATATCTCCACCATTCCAACACTCTCAAACTATTTGGAAAACATTTGGGATCATCAGAAAAAATTCCATTTCTAATAATAAGTGTTTTGAGGTTTTGCATCTTCTGGAAAGCCATCCCATTCCATTCTACCATTTTGTTTTCAAACAAGGGGAAATCCAGACATATGATTTTAATTTCACTTGTTCCCTGTGAATGTAGAAGGCTTGAATCAGGCAAAAATTACAATGCAAGTATATACAAGACTTCAATACATTTAGAAAAAGTTCACTCACAGTGTTGTCTTCCAAAACTTGGATTATATCTTTCGGTAACCATAACCTACTGCGCTTCCCTGGTTCTTCTGCTGATTCTTGTCTGACAATTTCCTTGCCCATGTCCTCTACCAAGTCATGCAATGTAACTCTATCATACTGACCAATCTTTATGAGAGATTTTTCAGCCAACACGCCAATATGATATTTCATACAAGCACCATGATGAGCATGAAGTATTTCTTCAACTTCTGTTAATTTATATCCTTTGAAGCAACAAGCAATGTCAAGAAAAACTCTCTTCTCTTCTTCCTGCAACGCATCAAAGCTTACTTTAAGAGTCTCTTGGATTCGATTGTTTGGAATTCTTTTGTATTGATCTATGACAGATATGCATTGTTGTATACTTTTTCCACACAGGTTGGCACCTATTACTTCCAAAGCTAATGGAAGGCCACAAGCATAAGTTACTGCACGATTAAGCACCTCCACGTATGCTGGATAAACATGTTCTGATTTGAAAACTTTCCATGTAAGCAATTGAAGAGCATGGTTCTTATTTAACTTTTTCACCTTATATGTTTTTTGAACATGATGAGATGCCAGCAGTTGTTTGTCCCGAGTGGTGATGACGACTTTGCTTCCAGGACCAAAACAGTCAGGCCTTCCAACAAGTGTCTGCAACTGCTCATGCTTGTCCACATCATCTAGAATCAAAAGAAGCCTCTTGTTTTGGAGCCTGTGTTGTATCCTTGAAATTCCTTGTTGCTCACTTGCAAACATAATTCTCTTATCTCCAAGTATTTCGGAAAGAATGATGCTTTGAAGATGTTCTAACCCGTGTTTGCGTGATTTTTCTCTCACATTTTGAAGAAAACAGGAACCATCAAAATGGCAAGCAATCAAATTATAAACTGCTGAAGAAAGTGACGTTTTCCCCACTCCTCCCATTCCATAGATCCCTATCAAGTGGACACCATCATTAGATCCTACATCCAAAAGATTCATTACTTTTAACACTTGTGAGTCTAATCCAACCGGGTAATCCGCCACATGTAAAGGAGCACGATTAATCTCACTAGAGACCCGCTCAACAATCCTCCCAATAAACTTGTATTCATATCCTTCTCTGTTCCAAACACAAGTTTTAGAGCATGTTTGAATGAATTTCTAGGAAAAGAAGATAAGAAAGAACAACGAAATAAACTTCTCTCTAAATTAAAACAATTTATGTATAAGTTTTGTAAAAGTTTCTCATTGAACTTTTCCAAAATCAGATTTTGAACTTTTGTATAAGTTAGTTTTAACCCAGTGAGAACGTTTTTATTCTTTTAAAAGTGACTAGGGAGAGGTTAAACTGAAAAGCCCTTAATCAAGAATAAAAAGTTGTCAAGGTTAACACTAATCTATATTCTATTTAGATCATAGAAGCAGTGAAACTTAATGAAACAAATAATGGAGTAAAAAATTAGGTAGGTGGGTACCCATATTTGTAATGAAAGCCAGACAAGTTAGCTACTTGATGAAGAGCCATCTTCCATTTCTCCAACTTCTCCATGTGACGGTTTAACCTCTCAATATTATCAGCTTTGAGCCTTTCCTCATGCCTAGCCAATGCTTCACCATAACTTCCTTTTTGGTGCCTCACAAAAGAAGGATCCACGTTATAAAAAACTGGCAAAACCAGCAACTTTTTTTCCTCAGCACGGTCAAGGATGTAAACCAGTTCATCTAAACAAAATGAAGAAGAAGCATAGGTGTGAGAAAGCACAGTGATGGCAATCCTGGACTCTTGAATTGCCTTGACAAGTGCTGGTGCTAGTTCATCTCCACCCTGAAGCTTCTCATCATCAATGAAAGTGTGGATTCCCCTGTCATCAAGAGCTTTGTAGAGATTGCCAGCAAAACCATAGCGTGTGTCTGAGCCTCTGAAGTTGAGGAAGACATCGTAGGTGAATTCTTGGGACTGTGATCTTACAGCCATCAACAAAACTTACTCTGATTACTGTTTACTTATTAGGGCTCTCCAAAACCAAACCTGAATTTGACGATGAATGTGAAACTGATGAGAGTAAAGTCTTCACGTGGAAATATCTCCTTTTTCTTTCTCCATTTACCTATCATAACATAACTTGAGACGACAGGTGTTCTGAATATATATATATATATATATATATATATATATATATATATATATATATATATATATATATATATATATATATATATATATATATATAAACTTTTATAAATTTGAGTATTTTTAGTTGATTCTTTTAAAAGAATTTATTTCTATTAAATATTTATAATTTTTAATTAACTTATTAGCATTTGATTTCGATTTAATTGTTTGATTTTACAATTTTTAAATACAGGATTTCAAGATTAGAGAATAAAAGAAAATATCTAACATATAATTATTTAAATTTTTTTTTACATATTTTGTAATTATATATTAAAATTGAAATAAAATTAACACATTGATTCATAAAATAGTATTGTTTCAGTGAAGATACTTCAGATTTTAAATTTTATCTTTTTTATTATCCGAATTTATAATATTATTCTTGAGTACGTAAAACCAAACATCACTCTAGTTGAGGCAAAAGAGTCGATTATCAATTAAAAATTAAAAAAGTTTCGGACATTTGATAGAACAAAAAATTTAATAGATACTTATTAACAATATTCAAATTCATAAATTTTTTACATTTTACATATAAATTATTGTAACATTTCAAACATTTATTGTGCCAAATCATGACAAATATGTGGAGGTTTCATTTTACAAAAGGAAACAATTTTACTATTGAACTTCTAACTAGAATCAACAAAATGAGCAATCAAACAGATTAATCCTTCTTGATTTATAAAAGTTCAACAATTAGATGTCAAACAAATTCGACTATGAGATTTATTCATTGCAAGTTTCACCTCTCTTTATGTTTGAAATTTCTTTGAAATATTAGACACAGTTGTATTCCTATTTGAAACTCTTATCTTTGGATTTAGATATATGAGCAATTCTTTAATCCACTCATATTCAACAAAATTATATGAAAACTCGTGTTAAATAATAACCATTGAAATAAGGTCATCTACAACTTTTTTTTGCCAATTTTCTATATCTTAATTTCCTAATTTGATCAAATATCATTCTTCCCATATCATTGTCTTTTAATTTCTTTAGGACCAAACACTTTTACAAATGATGCAACATTGTTGATGTTCCTATTTTTGTACCACCAACAACATATTATGCACCACATGCATTATATTTTGCCTTTTCTTTACCATCTTTAATACTTGAAACTCTTATTTGTGGATTTAGATAAGTAATTCTTTAATCTACTTATATTAAAAAAAATCTATGGAAGCCCATGTTGAATAATAGTCATTAAAATAAGGTCATCTACAACTTTTTTGTCAATTTTCCTAGATCTTAATTTTCCAGCATGATCAATTATCATTTTTCCCACGTCGTCGTCTTTTAATTTCTTTAGGACGAAACACTTTGGCAAATGATGCAACATTGTTGAGGTCCCTATTTTTGTACCACCAACAATATACTATGCACCACATGCATTACATTTTACCTTTTCTTTACCATCTTTAATACCAATTTTCATAAAACGATCTCAAACTTTGGAAGTACTTACCCTAGGTCTCTTACTTTCTTTATCAAAATGTTTATCCTCATTCTCAATCTCTTATATGGTTGGTGGCAAATAATTATTGAAATTATCATGAACACATTGATCATCTATGATTTCAGAATTTATTTTGTTTTATAATAATTGTACAATACAATGTTTTAGAATTCATTGGTTCAAGTCTAAAATAAAATAATTGACTAACTAATGTGCAAAAACAAAAATTGATTGTGACGTGAGAAAATAAATAAAGAATCTTGCACACCACACCGCAGTCTATGAAGTGAAGGAATCGTGCACACCACACCATGGTTTGTGAAACGAACTGCACTGAAATCGTGCACACCATGGTCTACATTGTTCATCATAGTCTGAAGAGCTCAAAATTTTCCAAACCACGACTTATGCTATGTTGGAATCATGCACATTGTTCACCACGATATGCACTTTGCAGCTTGGTCTACAAAGGGTGGAGAGGTCAGATAGCATATAGCTTGATCTGCTTTTGAGGAAGAGCATAGTTTGCGATGTTATGCACTGATTAAACTCAAAGAAGTGATGAGAGCCTTTATATTTTAGGTGTAGGGCTTCATAACTTAAAAAAGTTAAGTGGGCTGGTAAGCCAACTCGGTTCACCACAAGTGGAGTCAAATTCTTATTTAATTAGGCTTAAAGTTGGTTTGTAACGAAATTTCAACTTTTTTTAAACCTAATCTGACCCGAACCCGGGGTAGGTCAGGTTAGCTCACGAGTTCGAATTCGTTTTAATAACATTAATACTTAGGG
The DNA here is from genome assembly GCF_000741045.1 of Vigna radiata var. radiata. NCBI lineage: Eukaryota > Viridiplantae > Streptophyta > Magnoliopsida > Fabales > Fabaceae > Vigna > Vigna radiata. Next base: position 10,355,957 of record NC_028351.1, on the reverse strand, counting down.
ATGATAAAAACATTTGTGTCCGCAAATATTTACGAATAAAATCTATAGTTGATACATTACTTACAAGTAGTAAATATTTTAATACCCGTTTATAAATTAAAATTTAATTTATATTTTATTAAGTTAAATATACTTAAAATTAAAATTGATTTATATTTTATTAAATTAATCTAATTCACGTTAAATTTTAATTTATATTATATCTTATATTATTTTGTAATTTTATTTAGATTTTATTTTAAAAATTTATAAAATATTATTTTTAAATATTTGCTTACAAATTTTAAAAGACCAATAAATATATTTTTTAAAAATGAATAAAAATTATTCGTGACTTATTCCGCAATCACGTGATTTGAATAATGTCTAAAAAATTTCTTTATAGAAAATAGTTCCCAAATGGGAATTAAAATTAAAATATTCTGCCATGAGAAAAAGTGGAAATTCTTTTCATTCCACACTCGTCAGAACACTACTTTTTGTTAAAACACAGAAACTGCAATTTGGTAAAGCAATGAAGCCTTCTGTGCGGGGTTTGTCACTTGTTCTTGTTCCTCTGCTTCTCTCCCTCTTCTTTGTTGCACTCATGCCTAAGGAATCCGCCATGAAAACCTATGAGGTGTTTGGAGTAAAGATAGAGAAGAACCCACCTCAGTCCAAACTCACTGAACTTGGAGTCTCAACTTGGAACAAGTACCGTCTCTTTCTTTTCACTTCTTTTGTTTTTTCAAGTATGATCTTGTTTCTCAGTTTTTCACTGCTGCCCATGATTTGTTTCCTTCAAAGTTTCAACCTTTTCTGCTCTGCAAATTTTGGGTGTTGCTCATGTCTGTGTACACTCCTGTCTCAGAAGTTACTGTAGGGGTTAGGTAGTGGGAATTAGCTCATTGAAATGAACAATTCACTTTGAAGGTATAGGTCAAATCAGTAACTTTCATCATTGATCAGAAAATCAAGGCAAATGATGTGTTAGAATATCAAATGTTGATCTTCTCCTTAAAGCTAAAAGTAAGTAAATTCTTTCATTGACAAGAACATCATCAGTTGGTGGTAGTATACTGATGTAACTATCATGGATGTATTGGAAAGTCTATAATTAATTTTCACTTTGATATTCTATTTATTGCCATTTGTATAATTATACCATCTTCTGACTGGGAAAATTAACCATTGATTATTTGTTATGCATATATACATAGGTACAGTAGGGTATGTTAAGACAAACTTCTATGTAAACATTTTTAGAAGGGAAAAATAAGAAAAACAAATGAAATTTTAGTTTATCCATAAGCTAAATTGTAGAAGTTCTTTCCTGTAGCTTCTCTAAATTCTTATTTTTAATTTATCACGTTAGTTTTAGTTTGTGAAGAAATCAATTTTATTTTTTCTTCTTATTTTTCACTCCTAAAAGTGCTTTGTATGATTGTATTGTACCCAAAGGGTGGGTCTGGGTTTAATAATGACTCTGTTTCCTATCTTTGCTGGAAGCGACACCTGTGGTTTAGCTACTAAGTTTTTGCGCTGTTGATTTTTCTGTTTTGTTTCCTTGTGTGTCTTAAAGCAAGGAGAAAGAGGAACGCCTATATAATTTAAAAAATACACATCTTGACACCATGTGATAGTGAAGCTTTTTGTAATACTGTCATCCTTTGTTTAATATAAAAGTTAAAAAAAATTATTACCATATCATATTTATACTGTGTAGGTCTTCAATTTAAATCGTATAAAGAGAGTAAAATTGATCTAAATATTGACAAATTGTTATGATGGTGATATTTTAATCCTTTTTTAATCATATAGGTGTTGGTTAAACAAAGAAATTAGTGTGAAGGCATCCTGATGGCTAGTATTGGTGTTTCTTTTCTATTCTTTTGTATTTACATTTTTTGCAGTAAACCATTAGCATACAGAAGATGAGATGAAATTTTAAGAATACTGTATATTTTGAATTTTTTACGTGTTACTCGATTCTTATGTTGATGCAAGCAATAACTTAGTTCTTAATTATCTGTCTGCACTTGCAAATTTTTACCATTGATGGAAAATCATAGATTCCATTGCTTATTCTCAGAAACACTTTGCACATGTGTCAATACTAGCATTGACTATTGACACATGGGTCTAAATATTGAACAGGTGGGAAGGTGGTCCGACCAAAATTCCATGGTCCTTTAAAGAAGAAGAGACTATGTATCTGCTGGAGGGAAAAGTGAGAGTTACTGTTGAAGGATCTGTTGGGTCTTTTGAAATTGGGGGTGGTGATTTAGTTGTCTTCCCAAAAGGAATGAACATTACTTGGGAAGTGATTGAAGCTGTGAAGAAGCACTACAGCTTGAAAAAATAATCTGTACCAATGAATCTTCTACTGTTGTGGACTAATGATATGCCATGTATATGAACTTGATCAAGTAATTACTACTTACTATTAGCTATAATCACTAGTTGTTACTGGGATACCAAAGTCTTCGCTTCCATAACATTGTACCTTGACAATGATCCTATTGAAAGTAATATCTCATCACTATGTTTAAGATGAACACGGAGGGAGCACATTCTCATCTCCTGATTGGATTCTCTGCATTATCTACATAGTTGGTTGAATCCATTGTTGCAGATTCATTGTCCATGAGGACAAGATATTCTGCTAATAGATTCTTCTGAATGGTTTGTAGCTATACAATATGTTGTTAGCCATTTCAGTTGGAATTGCTCTAAGTCAATGAATTTAATGCAAAAGAATGCACCTGTCATGTACATGACAGAGAACTAAGAGACAACCTTAAACAACCGTTCAAGGTTTTTTACAAGATCGCTGGAGAGCAACACTAAAATATGAGGATATATCAGCAATAATTGATAGACTCCTGATGTAATTTGTTCAGAATTGACTAAGGAAATCTTAAACCAGAATATACACCAAAATGTCAAGGAGACTTTATCACAAATCTATCCATAGTAGTTGAGAATGTAAAAATCTCAACCAAGTTCAGAAAAATTAGAATGTCTGCCATGTACTAATACGTCCAGTGCTTAAAGAATAGCATGACTGATGTTTTTAATCTTCAAAAGTTATTGTTTATGTTTGAATCACGTGATCTAACGCTTCAGAAACTATAAGAAAGTCCTAGAATGCATGCTTTGAGTTTACGATAATTTCAGTTTACTGATTGTCATAAGCATCCACATGAACGAGAGGAAGCTTTGAGAATATGTGGAAGTTTATGCATGCCATATTGCTTAACAAGCAGATACAATTTTTAACAATGTACAGAATTTCACTATCAGTACTACTTTGAATGTATTCTAGGGCGTCACTTTTTAGAAACCCAATTTAAGTTATCACTGAATGTAAAAACACTTTAGTAATAATCTTATAACTTTTTTCACCAATCTCATATGCCATCTTAGAATGTTTATTATGGGTGTAATGTAAATTCCAAACTAGAAAGGAAAGCAACAATCAGCCTTTTCTATGGTTTGTCAGGATAACATAGCAATCAATTTTATCTAAGAAGCCATGGTGATCCTATCAAAAAAGTAGAAACGGGTTATTTATTATTTTTTAGCTTCACCATAAAAATATTTAATTCATGAGAACTGACTAATTTGGAGCTTCTGAATTTTGAATATCTGGTGTTGCTCCGGTATATATATGTGGGATTTCGCAGTTAATGATTTTGGTGGTGTCAACTTTCTAGTATTTTGAGGCTGTAAGGTTACAGTTTTAATCAATATTGAAGATCATGAATTAGCTTTCTATATATCATATAGCCGCTGATTTTTATTTTTTTTTGCCCAATGCAATCTAAAAATCTTACAACAGAAACACTTACTGTACCGAACAAATGCAAAAGTAATATTTTCAATAGTATTAGGATTGCATCCATGAATACCTCAATTTGCTTCATGTAAGCTAGATTTTTGCATTCCATCAGTAAATATTTAGAGAGGTGTGCATTTTCTTCTGTAACAACAAAGTTATGCATAAAGACCTACAAAATAGCCTTTTCCTTCATGTAATGGTCCATCCAAGAAATGATTGTCACATGATTTGTTTGTAAGATGGCTTTTTATGTCACTTCCTAGGGGCAATTACTAAGATTAGTGTATCATGTCACATGTGAAGAGGTCACAAGTTCAAGTTGTGAAATCAGTAAAAATTAAATCCATAATAGGTAATTGCTCAGGAGGCACAGTAGTAGAAAGTAAAAAAATGTCTTCATTGAGACTTCCTAAAAAATAATTGAAAATTTTGTATAATGTGCTGCCTAAATTAGCAATGCTACACTATACCTTTCTTTTTTTCTTCTATTATTTTTTTCCTATCCAGTGAACTTAGATATCAGTAGCTATGCTGTTATACAAGGGATAATTACAGCAACTCTTTTTTAAGAGTTTTATACAAATAACAATAACAAATTATACACTGATTTATGATATTACAAGCTCATGGCTCTTGATGAAAGCTCCAAATCCCCCTCATTTAAGTCTGATTCCCCCACGTCAACATTAACCTGTAAAAGATCAAGCAGGTTTAGTCCAAACTCAATACAGCATCCTCATAGCTCATAATGCATCAAATGAAGGAAAACATCTCCTGTAGGGGGCATGTTATTATTACATAAGCAGGGACAACTACAAGGTAACAGGAACAATTGATAGTTTTTATAACCAACCCTCCAACATAAAATCCAATGCATTCACCAGTACATGGAGATCATACCGCTGAATCTTTCATCTTAGCTAGGTACTGCTCCAAAGCACCATCTCCCCGAAGAATTTTCCCCCCACATCCGAGGGAAGTTAGTGATCCTACTGACTCTTCATCAACAACAACTGCATCAATTCGATCACTTCCTGTCTTAATATCAGGAATCTGGTGCACATGAGCATGGTATGTGTTAGTAAAAATCTGTAGAGAATTATGACAGTTTCTGATAGATATATACGAATAAGCAAACCGTTCAATACCTCAAACATCGCCTCAGTTAAAATGCTTTCCAGTAGGGATCTTAAACCTCTAGCACCAGTATTTTTGGACATTGCTTTCTTTGCTATCAGCCTTAGAGCTTTCTCTGTAAAGTGTAACTTGACCTGGACAATAGCAAATGGACACACCCGGGACAATTTTAATATTTTTAGCAAAAGGCAAAAACAAGTTCACAAGTTTGACCACAAAGAAGAAACACCAAATGGCCCAAAAACAATGGCAGACTAAATCAACCAAGGTTAGTTTTGATCAGTCTTCTATGTCAGGTTTCCGATATAGGAAGGCAAAAATGGTTTTAAGACAAGCTCCAGGCATCATCAACAGGTGGAAAAGGGATACTTTTATGTCATGGAGAGAATAGGAACAGGGAAATAAAAGTGATTAATTATACAAAAATTTGAAACAAAAGATATATGAAATGAGTGACTAAATAGAAGTTTAAATTAGTCTGTCTAAATCCTTTTAACCAAGGTAAAGTTTGAACAGTTTGCTTCTCAGTATGCCTAAATTTTGTTCCTTAGATATGGATCTGGTGGCCACATGAGTTCAGGTTTTCACAGCAAATAGTAGTCACATGCAGAGTCAGGCACTCCAACCGCCATAGACCCAAAAACACACAATGAGAGGCACAGAGAGAGAGAGGGAGAGAGGGAGAGAGGGAGAGAGAGAGAGAGAGAGAGAGAGAGAGAGAGAGAGAGAGAGAGCCTTACATTATTCATGCTAAATAATTTCTTGTACTGCTTGCCAAGAGCATTTTTTGGTTCAGTGAGGACCTGCAAACCCAATAGTCATATTTCAAAAACTATATTTCAAAATCTAAATATGAAGTAACATACTAGAAAGAAAGGGATTCCCATCTTTCAAAATCTTTTCTACTTTCCCAAACACGTTTATAACTGAAAAGAGAGGACAAAGTGTCAACATCAAAATCAAATAAAAAGAGACCACCTTTTTTAGATGGGTGTTTCAATAATTCTATGAAAACGCAATTAGGGAAATCATACAATCAAAGAACTATTGCTAAGTATCAAGTACTTGAGGAACCCAACCTCAAAAGCCAGCTATTAAGGAGGAAGAACCAAACACTTAAAATACTCTACCGAGCATCCCATACTACACAGTATGGGACTTGGGCACACCACAATACTCACGTCTTCTCACTTTTATAACTACCTTGAGGAACTTCTTCCAATTTTGCTATAATTATAAATTAAAACCAGTTCAGACCATTTTTAAGATTTAAATATTATATATATGTACACACACACAGAGAGACGAGGGATAGGGCCACTGATGGAAACCCCAACAAGGATTTCACTGCAACTGTATTATTTGATGAAAAATAGAATGTACCAGTCATTGCATTGAATGAAAAAAATAATCCAGAGCCTATGACTCATATCCAGAGAGACATCCACCAAACTACCCTTGTTCAATATTCTTTTCTGCCTTCCCTCATTCCCCTGCTGTTCTATTAAAGCAAGCTGTAAAACGGAAATGCTAATAGAATTCCTTCTGCAAATGCAGTAACTGTGTTCCACCTCACCAACTAATTCTGTCTTTTGAACACTCTTTCTTCCTTCTACAGTATACTTTCATGTGATGGGCTTTTTCAGAGTTAAGTCCAACATCTGATCCCATTCTTGCTCATTATCATAATTGCGCTCGAGGATCCTATCAGACACATCCTTTCTAACACTTTTTCCCATTGATTAAAATGTATACAAAACTACAAAATCAAGAACTTTATTAAATAAGATGTGAGACAAAAAATTGCAATTTCAAAGAAGCAACGATAGAGAATGTCCCTAACATTCCTCTCTCTGTGACATGCACAGTATTGACTTTTCCTTTTACATTTCATACCCATATCATAAGTGCCTATTCTAGTCAGTAAAATTTTTCAAAAATCCAATTGCTTTCCATGCTGTTAAATATGAACCGTGCACCTTCGTAAAAAGACCATAAGACTATATGTTATTTTCTTTATCAAATTTATTATTATTTTTATAAAAGTATTGAAGTTCATTTTTAAATGTATAACAAAAGCCTTGATCCTTGAGAGAAAAATATAAATTAAAGCTTTAAGGAGGCTGAAGACCCATATGGATTCTCAAGTCTTTATAATTTAGAAAGCATCATAAATCATAAATGACAGAACAGAATTATCATAGGATGGACCACTCGACAGGGAAGCAGAATCAGTCATTTGAGCACTAAATGGTTTAGAGAAATCGGGAAGTAATAGATATGACATGATTAAAAGACAAACAAGGTAAGAATACCATCATAAGTTGGTCTTCAGTTAAAGCAGACAAGCTGACTAAGATGGGGAATCGTCCAATAAACTCTGGTATGAGGCCAAATGCAATAAGATCAGCACTTTCCACCTGGAAAGTGTTAAACGCAACATTTTAGTCTCACTAGATAGTTATCAGCTACAACAGTTCATTATCTTATTATTGTGTCTTAATCTGGTGTTGGAATATAGGAGAAAGCACACACCAACATCGTACCTAAAATGTATTATTTACAAGCTTCAATTAAAAAAAAAGGCCAGTATTTCAGATAATAAGAGGCAATACTCACGGACTCAAGTAAAGATGATGTTACTACAGAATCTGTTATTCCACCAGTTCTCATATTGGCACGAACTGGTGCTCCAAAACCAATTGAAGAATCTTGTCGTCTGGTTAAATAATAAAAGTTAGTGAACACTCTGGCAGAAACCAAAGCACATGTAAAGCATCTATGATTTGTAAATAGTAACTCCTGCAAGACAAAAGCCAAAAAATCTACCTTTCTGAAATGGTTTTTTCAAGATCAATAAATGCTCCACCACATATAAAAAGGATATTTTTTGTGTCCATCTGTATAAGATAAAAAATGAATGGAATATTACTGAAGGAATTAACAAGTGTTACTAGCCATATGCAAAACTGTACTAGCCACTAAGTCACTATTGAAAAGTACTATGTTGGGAGAAACAAGAGTTTTCAAAACAAACTCCAGCTATCTATGTAGCTTTTAAAGCAAAGGTTTCGTCATTATTAACCAACCACTGAGGTTATTGTACCATTTTCCTTTTTTTTCTTTATTTTTCCAATAAGGAAAAGATACATTAATCATAAAAATAGAAACATGTTTATAAGTTATACACAAGGTAGTATCTTAGCATGTGGAACGGTCATTATAAATATTTATTTTATATAACTAAGATTTATAATAAATAAACATTTTTCAATATATAAATTACACTTTTTAACATAAAAATTTGTTAGGAATATATCTTTTAACATATAAAATTATTTTAAATTCATAATAAACAATTTATATCATAAGGCTAATTTTAATTTTGATAACTTATTCTAAAAACTATTAAAACTCAATTTACAAACAAAGATAAAAAGGATAGATTGTAAGATATAAGAGATGAAGAAAAAAAAAATTCTAAAAATGCTCTTGTCGAACAATAACTCCTAAACATGCTGTTCCAGATAGCTAATCTAGAGTATGTAGAAAGAGGATATCTAGGATTCAAGACAATGACAAAATAACATGAAAACATTTGTTAATCACACCCTGGTGCATGGATGAATAACATGACTAGTGATGTTATTCTTCCAAAACAACATACCTGAATGTTATCCCCCCTTGGATGCTTCCTGGCTCCTTTCTCAGGAACATTTACTATCTAGACAAAAAGAAATAAGTACAAGTTTAGGATACTGCAAGTAGTAATGGCACTAACCAATTTAGCACCTACCTATTCAAAACCTTCAGAACAAATAATCATCTATAAGAGAAAAGATGAAAATGTTCCACAAAACAGAAAGGTGATGTTACCCAAAAAAAAATCTATTAAATTTGGAATATGAGAACTTGCATTTATATTGCAAGCAAAAACTACAAATAAATCTAAAAATACAATGAATCTTAGAAAAGTCACTAAAAAGGACTAAAGAAAATTTAGAATCATAGAAGCAAATAAAACTAGCGTAACAGACCAGGGAGCAAATTTCGTCTCTCCTCAAATAATTCTAATTTTTTCATTTATCATCATGATTTTGTTTACCATGTAGTTCCTAGGCAAAAAGGATGTTATGATAATTAATGTTTGTTCAGTATTGCTGTGGGTGCTTTGATGGTCTAAATAAAGGCATATTTTTCTCTTAACAAGAGACTACTTGGTAAAAACTGCACATTTTCCTCAGATGTCAAGCTAGAATACCAAGTTCTTTTGGTTTGCCCCCAGGCCTCCAACAAAAGTTCGGGAACACAATCTTTGGAAGAACAAAAGCAAGTGAGCTATATTACTGTTTAGTTTATTTTAATTGGACAGAAGAAATTGGGAATACACAGGTTTCCTATGTAGAAAACAAAATTATACTCCAATTACCTTTCCTTTTACTAAACCCAATAACCAACACCATTGCATCAATTCAAAAATCTTGCCTCACGTTCCAACATCTCAGTCCTCGGTACACAAGAATTATAAAGCATGTCCACTTCATCTCACTGAATATATTACAGTTTGTCCTAGGAATCTCAAAATCATATCCTACCATGCAAAAATAAATATATATAATGTACTTTCTCAACCTAATTGAAATTACCATTAATGTATCAATGCTATTTGCTACTACCGATCAATTACCAGTTAAATACCCTAGGCACAAGATTAAATACCTATGTGAATAAATTGCTTGTCAAAAATGAAGATTTCAGTTCGAGAATGAGTGAGGTATACCACACCAGTTAGCAACAACTGTATTTAGGATCTTTTACTTACAGTTCCTTCCAGCATTTTTAATAATGCCTGTTGAACACCCTCACCAGAAACATCCCTGCTGATATTTAAGCTCTCAGCCTGTAACAATATTTACCATAACATTTAAAATCTTTAGTGGGTAAGAAGTATGAACTTATCAAATTAAATTAGTAAAGAAACCTTCTTAGTTATTTTGTCAACTTCATCAATGTAAATTATTCCTTGTTGAGCTGCTGCAACATTGAAATCTGCTGCCTGTATAGCAAAAATAATCAGTATAACAATGATATGGGAGACAGGTGAGACAAGTGAGATAGAAAGAACAATTTGCAGCATAAGAACAGTAGATGAGGAGATTCAAACACTAGCTTTCCTCCCTGACATGCATAATAATACCAATGAGGGAAGAAATCCAACATAACAAGCATCTCACTAGATAACAACCTATATACATACAACGATAAAAGGACTAAAATTTAGAAAAATTAAGAATATTTCAATTTTTACCATTTAGAAATTTTCTAACCAGACAACACAAGTCTATAGTTATTGATTATTATATAAGAAAATAGATGTCCACAAAATAATGAGGGAACAGAGTAATATTTTCTTGTCTATAACTAATGTAAATTGCTTAGAATTTGGGCTGACCTTTATCATTTTTAATTAAGTTTATAAAGCAAGGAAGTTTCCCTGAATGTAACAAACTCTATTGTGAGAAAATCCATTCATCATCAACTGTACAGTATAAGTGACCATACAAAAGGAAAACCTAAGAATTTCTAGGACACTGAAAATTGATAAACAGGGCAATTCATAGAAGTTAAAGAATTGATAATTTAATAAAACATAGTAATTGTGTAGAACAACACATACCGCTAGTAGTTTGTACAATATCGATTCAACATCTTCTCCAACATAACCAGCCTGCAAATTAAAATGCTCTTTTAGGTTTTGTCCAAGAAGAAATGAGCCAAACACAAAACCAAATCAGATATAGTTACTAATACTTAATACCCAAAGTTTCAGCTGTAAAAAACACATTGAATCCAACACAACATACCAAACACATTCTTATCTCTAAAATAAGAAGAAGAAAAATCAGATATTTGCCACAGGAAAATTGACAAATTTGCATCATTTACTTGCCTATGTCGTACTTTGTTTTCCGAATTCTAATATTACCTCATCAATGAATACTTGCCTGTGTTAAGGTTGTTGCATCAGCAATGACAAAAGGCACATTCACAAATCGAGCCAGTGTTTTGGCAAGTAATGTCTTCCCTATTTGATAAAATGTAGATTAGCATAGCACGCACACTGTAATTTCAGATGCTGGTATAAAAGAGCAAGCAATGTGGACACAATAAATTCTCATCTTACAAGAAAAGAAGAAAATAAATGAGTCAATGAATGTCATACCTGAACCTGTTGGACCCATCAAGAGAACATTACTCTTTTCTAGATCCACATTATCGTCATCATCTAATACTTCTGAATCTACAGTTGACCTAGTATCGAACTCCACCAATTCAATCATGGAAAAAAGATAATGTGAAAGAACAAACTATGATTTTGACATTTGGTAAAGTCCTCATACATCTATCATGACATATAGATTGGTTTATACATGAAGCGATCTGTATAAAAACGAGGAAATAAGGAATCAAAAGAACCAGCTGCAGTTCCACCAAGGGGTAGTAAAAGAACTAACCCTTTCTGTAAAGTGGCATGGTATATTCTTTTATAGTGGTTATAAACAGCTACAGAAAGCACCTTCAACAGAAACACGAACCATTAATGAGGTACAGTCAAAAAAATGCATTTACAGTATTTTGTAAGATATCAGCAAGTTTAATTGTTTCATACAATGAATGAATGAAAAAAAAAAAAAAAAAACATTGGAATCAAATTCAAAACTATGAGAATGAATATAGAATAGACACACATTTCAACTAATTTTCTTTCTGTCCTCATTCTGCATCCTAAACTATCTAAAAGGGGCACATTGACACATAATTACACATCAGCAAGGCAAACAAAACTCAATAAAACAGGATACCTTCTTGGCTCTCTCTTGGCCAATAACAAACTTGTCAAGACCCTTACATATCTCTTTCGGTGAGGGCAAATCCTTCCCCAAATTAGACCCTCCCCAGGCAGTCTTCTCACCATTGCCTCCACCACCACCTGAACCACCATTCCGCGGCCCCGTAGCCCGGATAACATTAATCCCAGGTGCAAAAGGCGGCCCTGGAGGAGTATGCACAGCCAACCCATTCTCATTCCCATTAACACCAGGCCACGACTCAGGTGGCTCCCCATTATTACCATTACCACCACCACCACCATTGTATGACATCAAAGTCTCCCACAATGACACTTCAAGCCATTTACTTGCGTTACTATTACTCTTAGGGCCAGACTCCTCTCCTCCATGAATACCCCTACTAGTACTACTACTACCTTCTTTGCCACCACCTTTCCCATGTGTGATCCTCCTAGGAGAATGTCCCTTACCACTTACATTATTAAGACCATTATTGTTAGTGCTACTGACCCTACCAATCTCCACGAAAGTACCTTGCAAAGGTGTAGTGTCATAAGGGCGAAAGTAATAAGCAGTTTTGCAACTCGGGCAAAGGTTAACCGCTTGGTAACCCTTTTCTCTCTCTCCCTCGCCATCCAATTCAGAATTAGACTCACTTTGTGGGGTGGGAAAATGGCGATTAGAGAAAACAAGGTTCATGTCCTTAGTACAACGTGGACAATTAGCCTCAGCCCGGATCTTCCGGGTCGGGTTGTCGTCCGACCCGCCGCGGTCCCACTTATACCGCTCCTGAACCCCCACCTGAGCCTCCCACCGCCGGTGGCCGGATATCATATTCAGCTGGGTCGAAATTGGGCAAAAATTTAACCCGATTCGCTGGTGCCCACGTGGCAGAAACCCCGAAAGCGATGCCATTTCCTTCGCCTTCTTCCATCTACCAAAGAGTCGCGACATGGGTCGAAGATTTTGATCCGAAAAGCCAAAATCGAGAACTTGGGATTAGGTTTGCGTTAATTAGTAAAGTAATGCTATGAATTTGGATAACCCAGTTGAGAAATTAGCGAGGAATGGTGAAAAAGAGAATAATTTTGGATCTGTGTGGGCGGATAAGAAAATGGGTGCGCGTGAATTTATGGGAGGGAGAAGAATACGGGAAGAAAGAGAGAGAATGAAGGAGAAGTTGGATTGGAGGGGAGAGGATTGAGCAAGAAGATAGAGCTAAGGAGTGTTTCTCGGTGAAGGAAAGAAAACTGCCAACACAAAGAACATGACACACGTTTGTGTCTCTCTCTATCTGTGATTTGAGGAAGTGTATGAAGTGGGTGGGTGATGGTTAAAGTGTTGTATTTTTTATTCTATTTTTAACTTTTTGACCATATACGATCTGCAATCCATTTTCTTAATGCTAAATTCTTAACACTCATCATCTTCTTCTTCTTCTTCTTCACTTCATCCTGTGTTGGATTGCAGCCATTTCCTACATTTCTGGTTTGGTTTCTATAAATAATGGAAAGCAAATATAGCAGCAAAAAGAGAGTTTTCAATGTTTATTTTTGAATGTTTATCTTTTTAATGAGCATTTATTGTCGGGTTTGTATGCAAGAAGATGTAGATGCAGATCCAAGACTATCATATAGATATAAATAATTCCACGTGGATGACATTCATTGATGAAAGTCATCACTGCTATTCTGTTGTTTAAAGATAAATCACCATCCCTTTATCTATTCAGTATACCAAATACTTCTTATTCATTTTGTTTGGTAAATTTTAATTTTATAGAAATGTTTTCATAAAATCTTTGAAGAGTTCACTTTTGTATTCCTTCGTTAAATTGAATAATTATATTTTTAATTTATAATTACAGTTAATTTATTTAATTATTTTCTAAATTGATATTATTTGTGTATATATACTCTGTTTTTCTTTTAATTTTATCTTTTAAATAAATATTATTTTGGACTAAAATAATTATATTCTTATTTTTTAAATGATAGTTAATTTAATTATTTTTTAAATTAAAAAATTGTTTAATTATTTATTATTTATTATTTTTATTTATTTAAATTTATAAACTTTTTAAATTAAATTCATTATCTACAAAAAAGACGCACAAGTATATAATATATGTTTTTCATTAATATATAAAGAAAATGATATGTATTCCTTATTGAGGAAAACCTTGTCCATGCCATGCACACAATTCTTATAACATTTAAATTTAATTATTCTATTCTCATTACATTAAACATTTATTATAGTGAGTATTTCTCCAACAACATAACTATTTCTAATATATTACATTCTAATACTCAAAGTATTAATTTACCAAAATCATACTTTGAATACAAAACATGCCTAATACTTAGACAAAGAGCTTCCTTAGAAAAAATTTCAAACTTGCACCAAACGAGTTAATATTGTGGTCCAACATGTTATTTATCACACGATAGTAAATATGATGCTTAACATCTCAAGTCCCTAAAGCTCTCTGGAATTTAAATTCCAATTAGCGTCCAACAGAACCTAAGTAGCGCCCAACAACAGTTAAGTAGCATCCAACACCGATCACTTATGAAGTTCACTGTCAAGTGAGCAGCCAACAGTTCTCACATAGCGCTCATCACTCTAGACAGTTGAAACTTATTGTCAAGTGAGTGCCCAACAGTATCAACCCACTGCCCAATGCAATATCAGAAAACCAATGAATATGAGCATCTCAACTTACTCGGTTAAGCCTACACATCCAAATTAACATAATTATCATTCACCATAATTTCATTCAATAGTTCTTTACATATTAGACCAATCAAGCAACTCAAACCAAATCATCATACAATCTAATCAAGTATAAACATGCAATCCAACAATAAGCACAATAAGCAATAACTAATACTAGTTTCCCCTACTTGAAGTAGATAATTTTTATTCAAAGTTGTTCCTTAGAGTTATACTCCTCGCATGATGACCTAACTATACAAAAAAAATTCTAATTAGAAATCTAAACATATCCTTATGATCGTGGACAAACAAAGATTCATTTTAAACTATTTTAACTCACATGCATTGAATCACAACTCACATGCGACTCAAAATGCCAATTGACCTAAAAAAAAGGTAAAAAAGTAAACTTACTTTATTCTTAAGTTTAATCAAATGGATTTGTAAATATTTTTGTTATGATCACTTTTATGGTCTTTGATCTTCAAATGAGGAAGAACGACATAAAAAATAAAATATAAAAATAAATTAGAGGAAAGTTTTAGAAAGAAAATATAGAGAGATAATGTTTTTTTTTATAAAATAAAACTTTATTAATAGAAATTCTATTTATAACTTTGTCCTTTTATTGATAAAAAAATTGAGTCTCATATTTAAAAATCACCAATACTTTTATACTATTTTTTGGATCTTATAATTATAATTTTATATTTTTATAATTTTATAACTTTATAATTTTATACTTTTAGTTCAATTTAAAAATAGTTTTCATTAAATATAATAAATCCTAAAGAAAAAATCCTCATAATTGTAAATGTTTAGAAAATAATATTTTAGAATTGATAGTTATTTAAAAATATTGATATTCTATTTTAATATTAAAATGCTACAGTATAAATAAAAGTTTTATAAAAGAATTTCATTATTTAAAAACATATAATCTTTTTAGAAACCACTTTTATAAAGCTTTTTTACTTCTCTCTAAACTTTCTCACTCTCTATTTCTATATTTGAAGATTGGATATTGTAATTCAAGTTGCAAGTCAAAGTTGTTTGATGAAATTTGAGAATATTGTCTGAATTGTATCGCAAGTGTGATGAATTGAGTTCAGGTATATGGTATAATTTGTAATTTGTGTGGTTTGAACTCTATATATGGTATTAGCTTGAACTAATATGATTAGAATAACATAAAACTACGGATTTTTGTTTTCTTCAGATCATGCAGACTCGTTGGGTGAGGGGTTGCGTTGTTGGGTGATGCCAAAGTCAGAGAGTCATTGACTTGGTAGTCATTAGGCGAGAATATTCTCATTGAACGACTACAAAGTCAGAGAGTTCGTTAACTTGGTTGTCGTTGAACACGTCTAGACTTCGTTGGAGGAATTTTGGGTAATTTAATTCGTATGAGTCCTAGTGTTGGTGTTGTTGATAAAGACCTCTAGTCATTGGCAAGTGGGCCTATAAGAATTATTTTTTGAGCGAGTGGATGCTTTCATTAAGTGAGACAAAATGTTTTCAGCCATTTCTATTTCACTGTTTTTGTGTGCAGATGTAATCTTATAGGTTATTAAGAGAATTATTTGTGTAGGTGATCTGCATAAGGATGGTTGGTATTGATTCAATGAGGATTAAGGTTTTTTTTTTATTAGTGTATGCATTGATATAAGGATTTAGTATTGAAAGTTATAATGCTTTAATATTTATTCAGTCTCATGTAAAGAAGGATGAGGTATGCGGTAAGAGGAACACGAGGTTCGTCAAGGGGCTTTACGTTGGCCTAATATGTTATTAGACTAACCTAAATCCATTGACAATGACTATATAATGTAGTAAATGTCACCTCAAGTGCAAAACTTGTTAGAGAATATGATATTAATGCATGTATCTAGATAATTAAGTCTTGCTCTAGTTTTTATATGTGATATATTTGTCTTTATGAAGGACTATGTGATGTTAATATTATTTCCATTATATGAAAACTCTTTCACACATTAACTTATCCTTTTTTGTGTTGTTGTTTTGTGTTTGTTTACTTCTTGTTCAATGATTACTTTCATTGATGTGAGTAAATAAAAAATAAATAAGAGTTTATCCAACTTAGAATGAGAGAAATGGAATTGTTTAGTTTAGGGTTTGAGTGTGTTAAACCTTTTTTAAAAGACTTTAAATTGTTATTTTTTTTTATCTCCAGTTCCTTTTGTATAAACCTTTAGTACATGCACTAGTAAAAAAAAAGCAATATACAGCGCACATTATGACACGGTTCATCCGAAACCGCAGCATAATGTTGCGCGGTGGCAGTTTTGTAAATAAAACTAACTTATATGTCGCGGTTCCCCACTTAACCTCGGCATATACCCCAGTCAACCAACCCCTTTGACGCCACGTCAGAAAAAAAATTTAATGCAGGGGGAATAGGCCGCGGTTCTCTGGCCAACCGCGGCGTAGTCCCCTGTCAATTTATTGCAGGGGCTGACTCTTGGGGAATGTCAGCAGGTGGCAGGGGGAATAGGCCGTAGTTGGTCAATGTCAGCAGGTGGCAGGGGGAATAGGCCGCGGTTGGTCAGAGAACCGCGGCCTATTCTCCCTGCAACCTGCTGACATTCCCCAAATGGCAGTTGGGAGCAGTTGGGGGGATTCTGAACGTTAGGGAATAGGCAGCGGTTCCCTGGACAACTGCGGCCTATTCCCTGGTCAGAGTAATTTTTTATAATTTTCAAAGCATATGTCGCGGTTCAGCGCCCAACCGCGGCATATAAGTTAAATAAATTTTCAAAAATGCCATTTTGGATAATTTTTTTTAAAGGAATAGGCCGCGGTTAAGTGTAGAACCGCGGCGGATTCACTTCTGAAGGCTAAAAAACAAAAAGTCTGA
>NC_028351.1:10332846-10334167 GCF_000741045.1 Vigna radiata var. radiata | reverse complement strand
GCACGAGAGATTTCTGAAAGAATTGTAAGTTATCACTGTTCCTAAAATAATAAGTATTGTCAATTTACATACTACATTAAACTAATGGTGTTTTGTAATGTTACAGGACGCCTTGGTTGAGCAGAGCTCCCAAGGCCAATTCACTCCAGAGGGTCGCCAGGATATTTTTGCTCCTGCGATTGGACGACCTGAGCACCCTGGACATGTACGTGCTGCAGGTCCTGGAGTAGGAATTAAAGATTATTTTGGGAGCTCTTCTCGTCAGCGTTCATATTCATACAGCGATACACAATGGATGACAGAAGAGATCACCAAAAAGGTCCGAGAAGACCTTAGAGAGGAGATCAGGGCCGAGGTTAGATCAGAGATGAGGGCTGAATTCCAAAGCATGTTCTAGCAGCAGTTTCAGAACATGCGCTCGGTGCCATCTCCTATAGAGGAACATGTTATCCCTGCCCCTCCCANAGGTAAACTTAATAAACATTTATGTGCAATTATTTCTATCTTTTGTATAATCTAACATTTACTCTAACAGGGAGAAGCGGGAAAGGAAGTTGTTCNGCATCAGCCATCCCAGAGGATGACATGGACGATGGTAGTCCATGTCTGCTATATATTTTAGATGATACTGAGATGGTGCTGGTAGCTCGCGAAATAGAGTTTAGGTCAGCGACTGTATGTCATGGNATGCAACTATTAGAGGATGAGGTGAAGGTCTCAGTGGATGAGATGATCATACCAGATGCCATGGTTCCTCTGTCCACGGAAGAGATTTTCACTGTGGAACAAGCATATAAGTCGTTTATGAGTTGGCCTAAATTTTTGGTTAAACCAGTTTCTGACCTCTCGGTATGAAATTCATCTTTACACTTCTCAATTTTAAAGGTTTTTAATGCTCTATATTACTTATCTTATCTTTTCATGTAACAACAGACGCAGGCACAAGAGAAGATTCCTCTATCTGAGGAAGATCCTCTTGCTTCATTGCATCTACTTGCTGACATCCTTGATGAGAAGCCTTTGGAGGTTGAGTATGATGCTGATGTATTTGGGAGAGGCTTTGAGGTCCCAATATACCTTCATAGCCAAGATGTCCGTGAGCTTGCGTCGGGAACACAAGAGTTGAATATTTCAATTATTCAGCTATGGATCATGTAAGTCTATGAGCAATTATTTATATATAAAATTGATTTATATATCAAGTATCCTTATATCAAAGTTAATTTTTGATTTCAGGTATATGTNTGGGGTCAGTAACAAGTTGGGGCGTTCGGCTGATTATGAATTCGTTGATCCCCAATTAATTCATGAATCAAATGAT
>NC_028351.1:10326790-10331322 GCF_000741045.1 Vigna radiata var. radiata | reverse complement strand
TTATGATTATACTATGAATAATTTTGGATGGTAAAATCCCCTCGCTGCACTAGTGATGTTTTGTGATTATGATTATACTATGAATAATTTTGGATTATCCGTTTTTTAATATAAATTATGTGATGTTTTATTTCAGTAAAATTATTCATGGAATGTTATAGTCATCATAATTTTTTATAATAAAAATATTAATGTGATATGATATGTTAAATAGATGACATGACACGATAATTGTCACATTTTATTTTTAGAATTACAAATTTAATAAAAACACAGTTGAAAATTTTCAAATTTATTAACCAAATAAAGTTTCACTTTTCCATTAAAGAAGAAGACAATCACACATGCATTTACTCACATCTTGCCATGTGTGAAGGGGAATTGAATATTATGATTTATTGTGCTTTTGCTATATTTATATTATTAAATAATAACTTGGTAATTATGATTTATTTTAATTGAAACACATGGGCTTTTAATGAATAAAATAGTCAATAATGTTTTTATGTGTTTCAAATTAAGAAAATCATCTACGATGAAAATAAATAAATGGTGGGGACGCTGAATTTATCTTAATTATTCAATACGCTAAAGCTCAATTTAGAAATAATTAGTAATTTTTTTTTTCGTTTTCATAATATGCTAAAGAGGAAATGGTTAATTTTTATTTTAAGATCTAGAAATTTATCTAATATTTACAGAAAATTAATAAAGGGTTAGGATACCAAATTTTTCTTAATATGTCGGAGGACAAATTACAAGAAATAAATAGTTTTTTTTTAATTTAGAAAATAAAATCTTTAAGAGTTGATAAAGTTTTAAATAACAAGACCATGTTATTTTAATATTAGAAGTAAAATGTATAAATAGAAATTCTATCAAGGAGCTTCACTACTTAAAACATCTATCATTTCTTTAGAATTCAATATGTGAGCATTTCTTTTATTTTTGTCTTCAAGTTCTAACCATTGAGTTATCTCTTTGAAGATTAGGAAATGTCTATGTGATCACAAGGTCTTCATTTTTATTCGGTCAGTTTTTTCAAAAGAATAAGTTATGTTTTACTCTTTTCTTGAGTTGTACGTTTTTTTCATGTGAGCAATCTTTTGTCGCGTGTGTCTTTCTAGTCTTTTTAGTATTTTCCTATTGATCAATGGTTCTAACCACGTACCCTGATCATGATTTCATGATATGTAGGTGCATATAGAGTTTTCTGAATTGAGGGGATAATTATTTTATCTCTTAGAGTTGTTTTTTCTAACAGGTAAGGAAAGTCATATGTTTGTTTATAAAACTTTTAAGAAGATCTGTTAAATTTTAATTGGTGTGCTTTAATTAAGACAATTGATTAAATTATGGAGTTAGGATATATAACTTGTTGATAAATCCAATGATGTGGCAGTATGATTGTTTGAAATTGATCTAAATGCATGTTATCTGAAATTAGAAAAGTATTACTATGAATGCTTGTTGGATATTATCTGTTTTGATCACTTGAGCTATTATGTTTAAGGTTATAATTGGTTAGAAATTGTTGTTGGTTTTGAAATAGTGAAAAGGGAGAATCTTGGGTTGGTTTTTGGTCTAATTTAGGGGTTTTAACAGGTGAAATTCTATAGGAATTGGTTTAAGAAGGAACTTGGGATATGAAGTCTGTTTTTGAGTCATTTAAGACTTATTTAGCCACTTAGTTCACAAAAATCTGGTTTGTAAAATATAAAATCTGTTTGGTTGTATTTTGGGATAGTTGGTTTGATTAGATGGGATAAGTTCTTGAACAAGTGAGAAAATTGGTATTCTCTTTGAGTTAAAAACCTATTTTCAAATAAATTATTGTGCCAAGAATTCTAGTTTGATCATTTGGAAAGGTATTGAGTGCATCTAGATCAGGTTTCATAATTTTGCATCTTCTGGTAAATGGTTAAGCGTCACCCTGGGCATTAAGCACCACAAAGTTAGTGAGCTCTCTGACTTTTAGGCATTGAGTGCCACTTTTCCCTATAGGTCTAGATGTGGTTTTTCCTTGTATTTCGCTGGGCGATGGATCTTGCTCTCTGAGCAAGCCCTATTCTAGCAACTTTATGATGATTTTCTACACTCTTTGATTTATGTTTTGTTTAAGATATGTTGTATGAATTTTACCTTGTTTATATTGGAAATTTAATGTAAGTTCAATGAATGATATATATGAATTTGATTTAAAGTTGGTATGAGATGAGTTTGTGAGTATGAAATGGTATGTGATGTTAGGATTTCAAGGAGAAATCCTTAAGATGTTTGTGTATAGTGTATGTATTGATATAGGATGCTTGTGATTAGGGGTTATTATGAGATTTTTAATAACTTTCAATCTCAAGAAGAGAAGGATAATTATGTCGTGAAGAGTAGCAAGAGATCCTTAGTTTGATGGTCATTTATTGACCATAGATGTTTGACAGATTAACCTTAGAGTGTGGTAGTTGGTGTGGGTAAGTTGTTGTACCACCTCCGAGTGTAGGGCTCTTAGAGTTTGATATCAATACTTGTATTCGAATGAAGTCTAGAGTAAATAGTTAGATATTTATGACATTGTTAGTTATCGATGATTAATTATAATTTGATGTTTGTAAATGATTATATGTGTATTGTTTGATAAAATTACCTTATCCTTTTTTTCTGTGTTTTGTGTTTCTTTGTTTTCTTGTTTGTAGTGATCATCTTTATGATGTGAGCAAATGAGGAACTCTCTTTGGATCACGTTTTAGGAGATGGAGATGAAACATTAGCTTAGATTAGGATTTTAGTTTAATTGGTTCTATATATATATTTATATGAAAATATATGTATATGCTCTTTTGACAAACTTTTGATTTCACTTTAATTCTTAAGTGAAAAGAATTTGTTGGACTTCCCTTTCTTCTATATATTTTACTATTATAGTTATATTTGAATAACTATAACGATTTCATACAAGAATTTTTGTTTAATTATTCTAATTTATTAAATATGTGATGATTCAAATAATAGTTTTAAATATTATTAAAAATTTTAAATGTCTTATGTGAGAGCCATGAAATGTGGAGAAAAAGAAAGGTGTTAGGTGTGTGTGCAAAAAGATGTCATGTATATAAGTAAACAATTTAAAACCGTGAACTCTCTCTGCATGCGCCACCACCTTTCAGCTTTTCCTGGAATTCTTTTCTACCTCACCTTTCCTTCCCACAATTCTTCCTTTCCTTTGAAGATCTCACTTCAATCTTCTATTTTTCTTCAAACAGATAGTGCTTGAAGGGTGAGAATCCTCCAATTTTACCAGCCAAATTGGTATTCCCATCTGGTAAGTGTTTCTCCCCTTCTCCAATTCATTCTAGGGCAATGATCATGGAATACGTCTGTTGCATGTAGCCCATTGTGCCTTCTCTCCAATTTTAGCTTCAACTAAGTTCTTAAGTTTGTATTCTATCACAAAATGGTGATTTATATGTGATTCTAGTGTTTCCGGAAGCACAAGTGTTCGGTTGGGGTTTTCCGGAGTTTAGCTACTTGAATAAGAGGTAAGGGAAGCTAGGTTGAATTCTGAATTTATAGAACTTTAAATTATATTTATTGAGTTTATATTTTTGAGTTTAAAATTTCTGCATGTATGACTTGTGTGATAGAATAGGTTTTATGAAATTGAATTGATGAATTATGTACTGGAGTGTGATTTCTATTGTCATGAATTTGTATTTTCTGAACTGTAACTTGAATGAGTAACTATGAGTTAAATTAAGAATTTGAAATGCATAAGAGTATGAAAAAGAATTAAGAGTTGGAGTGGAAATTTCAGTTAGGCAGTAGCTAGTTAATCCACATATAGAAATTAGAGTGTTTAAATCAATTTGAGGGGAAGAGGAGGAGTGATTTTGTAAGATAGAGGTGAGGTGCATATTTAGACTGCTAGTACCACTTAGTCAAGCCACTTTAGACTTGTTAGAAACATTAAACCAACCAAAAATAGAATACAAATGGTAGATTTGAATTTGACCCCATGAGTAAAGGAAATTGAGTTATTTGATCCAAATTTTCTGCATAATTGTTAGAGATTAGTGTTTGGATTGGAATTGGACCCTTAGGCAAGTTAGATTCAACCTATACTTCGAATTAGGGTCATTAGAATTCCATCAAAGTGCCTAGAACAAGTTTGGAGTGGTGGAGTTCTGCAAAACTGCAGAATTGGGAATCTGCAGAAGTGCAGATTCGCTGAGCGAGGGTTCTCGCACAACGAGAACCCAAAATTAATTGGATTTTTCAGCAGAAATTCGCACAACGCACTAGGAAGTGTGCGCTCAGCGAATTTTCTGTGATAAAAGGAGTATTTTTTATGTTTTTGATGTTTTGGGAATTCCGGACGTCCGTTTTGGACGTTCTTTAGGTCGTTTTGGGGGTTTTTGACCCTCCCGGAGCCATTGGTGAGGGTTTCCAAGCTATTTGAATTACTTAAGTATTGGTAATTAAAGATTATAAAGATATTTGTATTAATAAGTGATGTTTTTCTGAAAATATGTAATTCT
>NC_028351.1:10315180-10326489 GCF_000741045.1 Vigna radiata var. radiata | reverse complement strand
AAAGCAGTAGAGGCCACCACAAGTGCATAACCCGCCATAGCTCGATATTCATTCCGGGTCCGGACGAGTCTAAGTCTAATACCACTTAATAAAACTCTAATTTATAACTTAGTAAAACTGTTCTGTATAATATTGTTTGCTTGACCTTGTATGCTAGTTTAATTTTGTTTACTTGTAATATTTTAGACATCTAGCTTACCCTTGCAATTGTGTGTTTTGTATGTGTTTGATTTCTCTTGCAATGATCATCCAAATTGGATGTGAGTAGAGGTAGGAGAGGCCCCTCTGGAGCAGATATTAGATAGAGTTGATGCTGCTGAGGGTCCAGACACTGTAGGGTAGTTTAGACTAGATAGGATCCCTTATGTATATAACTTAGTTTCTCTCCTTTTCTTCCTTTTGAAAGACTTTATAACTATATGTAAAGCTTTTAAATTTCCCCTCTCTTTTGGATGACTGTATTATAATATATACTTCATTTGATAATTTCTCCTAACTGCTTTACTTTATTATACATGTTGCATTCCATATTATATATATATATATATATATGTATATATATATATATATATATATATATATTTTGGGATGTTACATCTTATTTTTTTTCTCTTATAAAAATATCAAATTGGAAAATATTTAATAAAAAAATAAACCTTTTTTTTAACTCATACATACGCTTTGGTGGCACATCTTTTGTGCATTTTTTTTCTATATACATTTTGTTTTATGAAATTTTAAAAGTACACATAAAAGATTAATACATGGATTATGATACCTACCTACATAGTTCTTTTTAGGTTTACGAGGGAGTCTTATGATTTTAGTGCTTCTGCGTTTTGGATGCTTCTAGGTTTATGGGTTGAAAGAGATTGAGTTGAGTTTCTACAGGTCTAGAATTTGGGTGTGAGAAGGGAGAAGAGAACTCACTCACTGGTGACATAATTTTAGGGTTGCTAAATTGGGGATTTTTCTGAAATTCTGTAGGTTCAGACTTACGGTGCTTGTGATTTGGGTTGCTTCATGGCATGAGAATGAAGAGCAAATGAACCTGGTTCACGGTAATGGCGCAGGGACCTTGGCTGACCATGGTGGCTCTGCTAATGCTTTGCGGGTTTCACGATTGTGCATGGAAGATGAACATGGTTTTGTGATGGTGGTGGTTGTGTGGCGACACATGAAGGCTAGTGGTAGCATTTTTCGATGGCCACCATGGACTGTTAAGGTTTTTTATTTGGGAAAAGATTGAAGATGATGACGTGGTAGAATGTGGTGACAAATCAACTTAATGTGATGACCTGTATCTGTTGCGTCAATTAATGAATCCAACTAGACAACTGAACTTAATTTTAACTTCGTTAATTCAATTTAACCCTAATAATTTTTTTATATTTAAGAATCCTAGACAAAAATAAATAAATAAAAGAATTTATTTGAGAAAACCCAACATAAATATTAAACCTTTTTATAGTAATAAATTTGTTTCTCTCTTAATATATAATTTTACCTTTTAAGTAATTATTATTTTAAATTAAAATAATTACGTTTCCACTTTTATCCTGTGTTATCTAAATTTAATTTATTTCATAAAAAAATAATAATTTAATAACCATTTTATCTTTTTAATAATTATCTTTTAAAATTCAAATAATTATATAATAAAAAATTTGATAATAAAATATGTACAAATTATTTATATTTATAATTAACTTTAATAAAAATTATTTTATAGTTTAATAAAATTTTGCTAAAATAAAAAAGGTGGAAATAATTTTACTAATGTAAAATAAACATAATATCATAAAAAAAATATAGAAATTTGTGATATTTTGGGCTCTATATGTAGTAACTTTTTGGACGAAGGTTATGGATTATAAAGTTTTTAAGTTTAAGATTTAGGATTTAGGTTTTAAATTTTATTAAAGAAGTTTTCCTAGTTTTTAATTGAAGGGAATTATTTTTGCGGTCTATATTTGTTTTTTAATTTAACCTTTAAATATATATTTCTAAATTTAATATATATTTTATTAATATTATCTTTCAAGTGATTATTTATTTAAATTTAACTGTTTTTTTATTTGTTAATTTTTTAAACTCAACATTTTTTTAATTAATTACCTGCAAAATTAATAAAAACTAATTACAATAAAATTATAAAAAATAAATTTATTACAATAATTATAATAAAAACAAAAGTAATCATATTATTTTTGTTTATTGTCAAAATATTATGATACACTATTAATTGAACTTACAACTAAAACAAAATTACCATACCAGACTAAATTGAACAATATATTAACATACTGTGCACCTTTTTGTAATTTAAAAAAAAAAAGTTAGAGAATCAATTAAATTACAAAATGGGAAAGTATAATATAAAATCCATCATTTTAAAGGTCTTAATTTTCTTTTATACCTTTGTCTTCTTTTATATCTATCTTTACTGTAAATAAATTATTGTCCAAGTTCATAAACACAAATACCCCTATATATATTCACACACTTATTTATGTTTATTCTTTCCAATAATATATCCACTAAATAAATTTTCCTAACAACTTAAAATGAATGCATCATGTTAAATATTATATAAATCCCACAACAATACATTATAAATTTGATTTTCTGTCATCAAATTAAAATTTTCTCCTTTTTTGTAACAATACCCATCACAAAATATATATATATATATATATATATATATATATATATATATATATATATATATATATATATATATATATATATATTCTCTTTTATTTATGAAGTTCATTTTCATCAAAATGTAATGATTTTCTTCATAAAAAGTTGTGTTTATTTTCTATGGTAAATATAAAAACAAGGAAATTCCTAATTTTAACTACACAAATATTTTTTTTTTGTCTAAAATTAAAATAACATTAGTTAGTTATCATAAAAACCTGTGGTCATATTTATCAGTTTTTGATCGAAGTTTTTGACATTGAAGAGCATTGATGCTTGAAAGACAAACTTTAAATCAATATGTGGTGGTTGATATGATGGAATCTAGAACAACTTTTTGATTGATTTTTTTTTGGCATAAAAATGAAAAAAAAAATTCAGTTGGAGTTTATAAAATCATATTCATGAATATATTATTATTTTTTGTATGTATGTGATATAATTCAATAAAAAATAGGAGAGCTTACTTAAAAACTTCATAATTCATATCCATTCAACTAAAATTTTACAATATTCCAACTTTTTACTAATTTTTGTAAATATTAGATAAATTTCTAAATGCTAAAATAAAAATTAATCATTTTCTTATATAGTATATAACATTTTAAAAATGGAAAAAATAATTACTAATATTTTCTATTTTGAGCTTTGGCATATTGAACAATTAAGATAAATTCAGCATTCCTACCATTTATTTATTTTCATCATAAATATTAGATAATTTTCTGAAACACACAAAATTTTATTCCTTAAAAGTCCATGTCTTTTCATAAAAAAAAAATCATAATTATCAATTTATCATTAAATCACCAATAAATCACACCTAATCTCAATACTCCTTGACACATGGCAACAGGTGAGTGGATGCATGTGTGACTGTCTTCTGCTTTAATGTAAAAATTAATTATATTTAATTTAATAGGCGAAGCTTTAATATTATAAAATTTATCTCAGCCAAACTATTTATAATAGTATTTGTAACTGTTCACATGCTCATTAAATACTTTATTTTAAAGTAACTGTTTAAAAATATAATTACATAATTAAATAACTTTTTATTATGCGTTTTTTATTTTTACATTTGAATTTAAAAAATAGCTACTAAAAATAAAATTAGAATTTTTTTTACTATGACTAATTATTTGAATTCAAACAAATAATTATTAAGTAAATTAAAAAAAGATGTTTACTTGAATTTTGAAAAATAATTTTTTTATTATGAGTAATTATATAAATTTAAAAAATTAGTTATTAAAAAAGAAAAATTGAAAAAAAATATTTATTTGGATTTTAAAAATAATTATTAAGGGAAAAAAACTGAAAAAAGAAATTATGTACCCCAACAATATAAATTTCTTTTATTAATAGTATAAATTATATTTTTTAATTCTATACTTAATTTAAAAATTTAGAAATGACCTAGTTTTTGTAGAATGAACATGAAGAGAAATTTGCATAAGTTGCCACTAAATATTATAAATTGTCCCAAATCTATTACAAAATTCATTCAAGAAAGTAAAAAAAACATATTATTGTGAAGAGAAGTTCTTCTCCAAGTGTGACCCTAAAAAGAGAGAAGGTGAAAAGGTTTGAGCAATTCTCAGCAAAGACACCAAAACAAAGAAGAAAAGAGAGAATGAAACCAAACTGATCTCTAGCAAATTCATTTATTCTTTCTTCTTCAACGATCCTTGATTCTTTTGTAAGTCTTCACTTTTCTCGTTCTTTACTTCCAAACACAACCTGAAAAAATTCTGCTATTCCTGCTTCCTTAACCCCTTTTACTAAATTCTCTCTTTTCAATCAAAAGTTGTTACCTTTATCTGATATTAGGGTTGCCCTTTTTTTAATTTTCCTTCATTTTTATATTTATTTTTGTTAATGTTGATATTAATATTTAGGGTTTTGTTTCCCCTTTATCAGAATCTCGCTTTCCGCGACCATAGTCAAGTGCCAGAAGGTTTTTGGGCGTGTTCGAATTTTGAGTTCTTTCCTGCAATTGGTAATTTGGTTATGCTGTTGCTGTTTTTTTCTTCAATTGAGTATATTTGATTCTCATTTTCAGTTACGAGGTTGCGTTGCTCAATGATGAATTATATAGATTAGTAGGACTGGTTATGTTTTTGTTTTTGGATTTTGTTTCGGTGCTTATTTCATTTAGTGTTACTTGCTGTTTTGATCTTTCAATGTTGATTCTATTTCCGTGTGATGTCCTGTGTCCTAATAACATAATTCTATTCCTGTGTGATGTACTGTGCCTAATAACATAAACATATAGTGCAATTTGTTTCAAATAGAAGTGCCGACCAATACCTTTAGTTTACATATTGATTGGTTTAATAAGTTAAGTTGATGGTAAGGAAATAGGTTAAGTTGATGTTAGTAAGGAATAATGGGAATTGACAGGAGAAACAACGGAATCATGATCTGACTGCTAGAACTGGTTGGTTTGGTCAGGGCTTTAAAACATCAATGTAATTTAATGAAAGCTTTCCATTTGTTTTTTCTGGAAGCTGTAAATGTAACTGAGATTCTTCTTAATGAAAATTTTATGCAATTTTGTGTGCTGCATTGTTTATCAAAACTTTTAGGTCCCACTGTAGCATTACTCAAATACTATCACCCTTGTATTTTCTATAATTGAGTTTCACTGAATTTAATTTGCTGTGCAAGTTGTTAATTTAACTTGACTAGTTGAGGGAATGTTGTGAATTTGTTCCCTTTTAGTTCTCGGTCTGGGTGTTCTCCTCCCTTTACTTTTTCTCTTTTAATTTATAACTTTGAGTGCTTCGGGGTTTTTGAATTGTTGAACATTTATAATTTATAATTATGTGATGTACTCATAAATTACTTAACATATATGTTAAGTTATTTTAACATATTGGTCATCCTGCTACCATTAAGAGGATTTGGGGTCGGCTGCTCTGTGCTGGTATTTTGTGATTGGCAATTTTTATTAAATTCTAATAACGCCAAGATTTTATTCTACTCATTTTAAGTACTTTATTAGTGACGCTTGTTAATTTTTTATAACATTAATGGTCTTGTCACATCTTGATGCTTGTTGCTGCTTTGGTTATTTTCTAAAACTTGTACAGGGTCCATTATTTTAAACTGTGTAGCTCCTTGTATTTTGTAAGTGCTGACCATTGGCTGTTATGATTTTAAGCTTGAGACTACTGTTGCATTGCCCAAATAATATTGCATGCGTATTTTCTGCATTTGAATTCTGTTGAATTCAATTTGCCTCTTGGGTTAATTTATTGACTTAAAACTTGTTCTGTCTTTGCAGGTTCGGTTGCCATTGACAAATTTCTTTTCAAAGCTTTATGGGAGCTCAAACTATGTAGAAATGTTTAAAGAATAGGATATTTTTAGATTGAAATGTTGATATTGTTATATCACAACAAATTATTGAGATAGTAGACAAGGAAATTGAGAAGCCCGGGTGACAAAAATGGAGTGCAATAAGGACGAGGCTACCAGGGCTAAAGAAATTGCGGAGAGGAAGTTTGCTGCAAAGGATATATCAGGTGCAAAGAAATTTGCTTTGAAGGCCCTACATCTATATCCTGAACTTGAGGGTATTTCTCAAATGGTAGCAACACTTGATGTATATATTTCTGCTGAGAATAAAGCAAACGGAGAAGCAGATTGGTACGGTGTACTTGGGGTGGATTCCCTTGCTGACGATGATACAGTAAGGAGACAATACAGGAAGTTAGCTCTCATGCTTCACCCTGATAA
Organism: Vigna radiata var. radiata; assembly: GCF_000741045.1. NCBI lineage: Eukaryota > Viridiplantae > Streptophyta > Magnoliopsida > Fabales > Fabaceae > Vigna > Vigna radiata. The sequence goes on along the minus strand of NC_028351.1, from coordinate 10,320,036 downwards.
GAACAAGTCCATCGGTGCTGATGGGGCCTTTAAACTTGTGTCAGAGGCATGGAGTTTACTGTCAGATAGGGCTAAAAGAGCAGCATATGATAAGAGAAGTGGAAAAGAACGGAAAGTTTCTGCCAAGTTTGGAGGTTCATCAGCACAAAAAAGCACTAATGGTAGTTACAATTTTACTAAGACTACCCCTTCAAGTGCAACTGCTCAGAAGAATACTGCTAAAGAACACACTTCATCTTCTGCTCATAAGTCAAAATCAAATACATTTTGGACTGTTTGCAATAGGTGCAAAATGCAGTACGAGTATCTTAGAGTTTATCTTAACCTTAAGCTCTTATGTCCCTGCTGCCGTACAGCATTTGTTGCTGTAGAGACTGCTCCTCCACCTGCAAGTGGTATTAGGCCTGCAACTCAATGGGATTTTTCACAGAAGAAGCAAAGTTCCAATCGCCAATTACCTAGTAAAAGCAAATCAAATGCAGGAAAGCATGACATGGCTCCTCCAAATGTTGGAGCAGGGTCTTATAATAATACTGAAACAGCCAGTTTCCAATGGGCTCCATTCTCAAAATCATCTGGTGTTTCCAACGTTGCTCAAGCTGCAAGTGTGGTTCAGCAGGCATATGACAAAGTGAGGCGAGATCGTGAGGAGGCACAAGCTGCTAGCAAAAGGGAAGAAGCCTTAAAAAGGAAGCAGCATGCTTCTAAAAAGGGTTACTATAATCCTGCTAAGAAAAGAAGAGGGGGCACGGAGGATGCAAGTGCAAGTGGTGGTAAGGAAAACCAAATGGGTGGGGGAACAAACCCATCTAAACAGGCTAATTTTGAGTATAATAGGGTTAATGGAACCAACAAGACCGACAGTGTGGGGGATATCTCCCTAGTTGAACTTCGGAATCTTCTTATGGAGAAAGCTAGAAAAGAAATTAGCAATAAGCTCAGGGAAAATCAGTCAAATGCTGTTGATAAAACAGTGATGAAAGACAGTGGAAATAACTTCAATAAAGTGAACGATAAAGGAGAAAAAGTCCTAAGAAATTCTGAAATGTGTGCTCAAGATAACATCGCCATCAAATCGTTTGCAGGCTCTACAATCGCTAAAGGTAATAGAAAATTTCTAGAAACAACAGCTATAGATGTACCAGATCCTGACTTCCATGATTTTTACAAAGATCGAACTGAAGTATCTTTCACTCAAAATCAAGTATGGGCTGTATATGATAATGATGATGGGATGCCACGATGTTATGCAATGATTTGTGGCATCATCTCCCTGAATCCATTCAAGATAAAGATCAGTTGGCTCAACCCAAACAACACCAACAGTAAACTGGGCCCCATTAAATGGGTTGCTTCAGGATTTTCAATAATTTGTGGGGATTTCAGATTGAGCAGACCTGAAATCTGTAGGTCGCCCAACTTTTTCTCCCACAAGGTCAGGTGGAGAACAGGTGCTGATGGGGCTATTTGTATATATCCCAGGAAAGGGGATGTTTGGGCCATATATAGGAATTGGTCTCCTGTCTGGGATGAGCTAACACCGGATGAGGTTATACACAAGTTTGATGTGGTTGAAGTACTTGAGGATTTTATTGAAGGGCATGGCACAAATGTTATCCCACTGGTCAAAGTGGCTGGATTCAGGACGGTATTTCACCACCACTTAGATCCAACAGAAATCAGGATCATTCCGATGGAAGAGATGTTTCGATTCTCTCATCAAATACCTTCATATGTACTCACAGGTCAAGAAGCTCCAGATGCTCCAAAGGGTTGCAGGGTGTTGGACCCAGCTGCTACTCCAATTGAGTTTCTTCAGCTAATAGAAGTTGTGAAGGAGGAAGACATGGCATACAAAGATGATACTGATGTCAAAGAACTAAGTGATAACATAAAAAAAGATAGAATTGAGGAAATGATAAACTATATAGGAAAAATTGAGGAAGAAAAGGAGGGGAAGGATGAAGACGTGCAGGAAGTAGATACAAGTGTAAACATGACCAAAGCTAATAGTGAGGAAATGATCAATGATGTGGGGAAACATGGGGAAGGAAAGCAGGAAAAGAACAAAGATATGCAGTCAGTAGAAACTTTGGAAGAGGACAGAGAGAAACAAAATTTGCAGTAGCTTGAAGCAGCGAAGGAATGTAGCATGCTAGATGGGATGGCTTTTGGAATCTCTGGCTCGTGCAAGAATGAAGAATACTAGAAAGCCAGATTTAATTTGACAAAACAGGATCCAGATAGAGTTGACATTGTGGTTAGTTATTATACAAAGGTAAATTTTGTCAAAGCTATATGTTATTTGCTGTCACAAATTCAGGGATTTCACTTCTTTTCAAACATTGCGATAGCTCGTGCTCATACACCTATTCACATTTTAGTGTCTTACTCAATTTTGTTTTTTGTAAATCAGAGTAGTGGTATGATCTTCAACTGCTGTGCATAAGTTTGTAAGATATTTAGCTCCGTTCAAAATTAATACAGACATTACAAATTGATTCCAGTTTCTTAAATCATTTTTTTTTAAATAAGGATCGATATGTTGTGTTACCCCGATTTCTCTCATTTAGTACATGCTGCGTCTAATATGCATATTTACTAAACAATATATTTTATGCAGATTATAGGATCTTCATCTTCTTCTCTTTACTAATTAAAAAGTTACTTAAAACAATATATTTTATGCAGATTATAGGATCTTCATCTCCTTCTCTTTACTAATTAAAAAGTTACTTCAAGTTTCGGCTAGTTATTACTTAGCGTGATTTGAAGCCTATCTAAATACCATATTCTTCACTGCATACCAATTTCAAGCATACTGGGTTTTATGAAATACTATATATATAATTTATTATATATAGATCTCGTTGTAGGCTTTAAAATCGAAGTAAAATGCTTTAGGTTTAGCATAGTAGCAATGTCAAAAAATTGTTAACAAAACAGGTTTCTGTCTAAAGGGGTGAGATTTGAGAATTCATTAACTAGATATGTTTTCTGCCTAAGATTTTGTACTGTCTTTGCTTTTTTATATGTTAGATTTTAAAAACAAATTTACGGAAATTAAAAAGAACAGTTATTTTGTTAAGGACATTACATTATGTTAATTATTTTTTGGAAAGTTACATGTAAAAGGAAAAAAAAAACTTTTTATACTTTTGTCGCTGGTTGGGAAACTTGTATTTAGTTTTAATACTTTAAATCTTGGAATACGTCATTTCAAATAATTTTATAATTAGACTTAACACTTAATAGACTATTATTAGCTGCCACAATGTATATGTATATATGCTTCAAAAAATTATTTGTGATAATATCATCACTTTTATTAGCTAATTAAATAATACGGAAATGTTAATATTTTGTTCCAGTCTCTATACACAATTTATAAAACTAATAATTCATTTACTAACAAGTTCTAAAATAATTAAAGGTATTTTGATAAAAAAGAGTAAAAAGTCTTAAACACTTTTATAAAAAACCATCATTAATTTCTTGAAAGAGTTTCATAGACAAATTCTGAGATAGGTAATGATAAAAAAGTAATGATAAAAAAGTTACTCATTCTTATTGTATATAGACTTAATACCGCTTTTGGTCTCTAGTTTGGGAGGTTTTGTTCAATATGGTCCTACCTTTTCTTTTTAGTAACAATTGATCCCACTTTTTGAAAAAACTGTTCAATTGACTCCTTTTTGGTTTCGACGTCAATTTTCTAATGGTTCTGGTTACGACATCAATAAGTTCTTTCATGCATTCACCTATCCAAATGTTATTTTAACAGTCCTCACATAATGTTATGTTAAAAATCATGTCATCATCGTATACAATAAGGACTACAATAAACAATTTAAACTTGAATATGGGACGATAATAAACAATTTAAACTTGAATATGGGACGACTATGAACAAAAGAAAAATAAAAGGCTTAATACCGCTTTTGGTCCCTAGTTTGGGAGTCAATTGAACAGTTTTTTCAAAAAGTGGGATCAATTGTTACTAAAAAAAAAGTAGGACCATATTGAACAAAACCTCCTAAACTAGGGACCAAAAGTGGTATTAAGTCTTGTATATATTATGGGCTGAACAGTCAACAACGCCGCTTGATCCATCTTTTTCAGCAATTAGGAAAAACAGTTTGGTTGTTTCATCCTACACCTCCAAGCCTTCATCCTGCACCTTCAAAAATTTCATTTTTGACCTTCTGACAACTGATCTTGCACCTCTAACTTTTTCAAAAAGTTTTATTTTTAACTCTAATAAATATCTTTTCATAGTTTTTGTCTTTCTTATTAAAAATCTACACCACCTTAATAATAATTTAATTTAATTTAAAATTCAAATATTATTTAATATAATTTTATATTTTAATAATTATTAAAGTATGATTTATATTATAATAATAATTATATTAAATAATTAAAATAAAAATAATAATAGTAAAAATAAAAAATTAAAATAGTAATAATCATTTTGATTTACTATATTAAATTATATTAAAATATAAAATTAAATTAAATAATTATTAAATTAAATAAAAAACAAAATTTTAAAAACAACTACATCGGATATCTATATCCGAAGTATGAATCAGATTTCTATATCTTATTAATAAATTTTCTTAAATTTTGTTTTTTCTTTTAATTACAATAATCCGATTAACAAATTTTCTTAAATTTTTTTTTAATTACAATAATTATTTAATTTAATATTTTAATATATTTAAATACATGTAATTTTAAATANTATTTTTATTTTCATTATTATCACTCCTATTTTAGATTTTAGTTATTGTTATTTTAATCTTTTAATAAAACTATTATAAAAATATAAATCATATTATAATAATTATTAA
>NC_028351.1:10313323-10315130 GCF_000741045.1 Vigna radiata var. radiata | reverse complement strand
TAATATAATTTAATATATTTTTAATATAGTAAATCAAATTAATTATTATTATTTTATTTTTATTTTTACTATTATTATTTTTATTTTAATTATTTAATATAATTATTATTATAATATAAATCTTACTTTAATAATTATTAAAATATAAAATTATATTAAATAATATTTGAATTTTAAATTAAATTAAATTATTATTAAGGTNGTGCAGAGTGTTTTTAATAAGAAAGAGAAAAATATGGAAAGATATTTATTGGAGTTAAAAATGAAACTTTTGAAAAAGTTAGAGGTGCAAGATCAGTTGTCAAAAGGTCAAAAGTGAAATTTTTGGAGGTGCAGGATGGAGGCTTGGAGGTGTAGGATGAAACACCCAAACAGTTTTAATGATGTTAGGTATAATTGGGCTAGTGTTCAAATTATTATTATTGGGCCAATAGTTTGGCAAATAATAAAATAATAGTATAGTGATTAAATATGTTATGAATAACTAATCGAATTCAAGTATCTGACTGAAGATATGTGGTAAGCTGTATTTATGAGTAACTAGACGAATTTAAGGGTAAGTTTGTTTTTATTTTATTGGATCTGTATTAATTTAGGACTCATGAGGCAACCTATAAATATAAGATTAGAGCCAAAGGCTAGGTATGTTCCAGTCACACTTCAGAGTACTTAATAGTGATAACAATTAACTAAATATTCACTTATGAGCAAAAACTCCTCAACACACGCCTAACTTGAGCGTCAAAGTACCAGGTATCTCCCTCCCTTTTCCCAGACTGAAGGCAACCAAGCAGTCAGACTTGAGGCAGCCAAGCAGTCAGACTAAAGGCAACCAAGTGGTCTAAACTGAAGGCAAGAGAAAAGAGCACGCGATTCGACATCGAAAAGCGGTAAAGTCACGTCAGAAATGTTAGTCTCTCAGCCCTACAAATCCCTACCGAAACATTTTGGCGCCCTGGTGTTCACAAGTTCTATGGGTGTTAGCTATTGTACACCATGCAGGCACAGGCACGAGTATGCATCCAACCGAGTATAAGAGTTAACACCTGCAAAACTTGTGAACACTAGGGCGCCAAAATGTTTCGGTAGGAGTTTGTAGGGTTGAGAGACTAACCTTTCTGACGTGACTTTATCGCTTTCCGATGTCTAAATTGCATGCTCTGCTCTATTGCTTCATTTTGGAAGGTTCGGTTGCCTTTAGTTTGATCGCTCGACTGCCTCAAGTCTGACTGCTCAATTGCCTTCAGTCTGGGGAAAGGGTAGAGGTACCTGCAAAAGACACTCCTCTGAATACTACTGGTCCGCCAACCCTCAGTGGTTGGACTCTCTGGCTCTGCTGCACTTCAGGTTCTCCCTTGGTTTTCTCCATGTCCCTAGCCATTTCCACCAAGGCGGGAAACTCTCGGATGCGTAATCCCTTCACCATAAGCTTGACATCCTTCCTCAAACCATTCTCAAACTTCCGGCACTGCCAATCTTCATTCACTTGCACCGTGCTGAAGCGAAGAAGGTGTTTAAAGCGGTCGACATATTTAGTCACCGACCTGTTTCCTTGTGTTAGCTCAAGAAACTCCACTTCTTTTGCAAAGCGGACACTATCAGGGAAGTATTCTGTGTAGAATTTGGTCTTGAATAACTCCCAAGTAATAGGAGTTCCACGTCTCTCAAGGATGGCTCTCATGCTATTCCACCAATGGCCAGCTTCTCCCGTTAGCAGATATTGAGTATAGGCCAGTTTCCTATCATCTGGACACCCCTTTGCCTCAAAAATACGTTCCATGTCTTGGAACCAATGGTCGGCTTCATC
>NC_028351.1:10305261-10311048 GCF_000741045.1 Vigna radiata var. radiata | reverse complement strand
TTTAAGAATTGCACCTCAATCCTGTCACTGCAACCAATTTTCTTTCATCTTCTTCATCCATGATCACACACACCCAACACGTAGCTCCCAAGCAACTCTCCCTTGCTCTCTTCATTAGGTCTCACGCATACACACCACCCCAAATCAAAGACCAATTTCAGCAAATCAATTCAAATAGAGATAACTTATATATTCAATCCACATATACCAGTCAAATATTTAAACGCACAATATTTAAGCACAATTTCCCAGTCAATAAATTCATCATTTTCAAACTTCAGTTCATACCAAACAGGTAAATATCAGTTCAAATCAACACATCAGTTTAAGAAATCAACATGCATATATTTTATAAAATATATTCAAACAAAACAATTAGCTCCCCTTACTTGAAAAGCTCACAACTAAAAATTCAGGAAACGCTCCAACAGTAACCTTTACACCGTGCTGAACAGGACAGGACCTATAAATGACCAATTTTGATGATAGAAACAACATTTTTAGAGCTGGAACAAATTGGAAGGAAAATACAATATGGAAAGTACATGCAACCAGAAAAAATTGGTTGCCTTAGGTTAGGACAGTGGAGGGAAAAGGGGAAACTTACTTACCAACTGAAACTGAGAAGTGTTCGGTTCAAATGGAAGCCCTCTCCGCCAGGAAGGGTTTGGCAGCACTCAATTAAAATTTGCACGGTTCAGATTTCTGGAATTTTAGAGAGAAGATGGAGGAACTTGGTTAGGGCATAAGAACTTCTTCTTTTAGAGAGAGAGAGAGGGAAAATACAGAAATGAAAATGCTGACTAAGGGAAAGACCCCTCTCAAGGCCAAGAGCCAACTCTGATGGGCCTTGCTGCTTTCCCTGAGGACCAATAGCCTTAAAATTTTAAGGGCTTTACATTCTCCCCAACAAATAAAATTATCGTCCGCGAAAATAGACTTACCAGAGAATAGGTGAGGGTAAGAGCTTCACATCTCATCTTCGACTTCCCAAGTAGAGTCGCCGGTCCTCTCATCCCATACAACCTTGACGAGTTTGACACTCCTCCCATTCTTCTCTTTCGTCTGATTCTCATTGACTCGTACAGGTTGTACTTCTATGGACAGGTCTTCCCTCAGCTGGATGTCTTCAACCTCTAACACATGGGATGGGTCAGGTACATATTTCCTCAGCTGGGAAACATGGAATACTGGGTGAAGATTAGCCAACTAAGGTGGCATGGCAACCTCATAAGCTACTGGTCCGATACGCCGTAGAATCTGGTAAGGACCAAGATACTTGGGAGACAACTTCTTAGCTCTAATGGCCCTTCCCACACCAGTGGTAGGAGTCACTCTGAGGAACATGTGATCTCTTACTGCGAACTCTAAGGGCTTTCGCCTCTTATCCGCATATGATTTCTGCCGTCTTTGAGATGCCTTTAATCTCTCCTGAATCAACTTCACCTTCTCGGTGGTCTGCTGCACTAATTCAGGTCCTGTCAACACCGCCTCTCCGTCCTGGAACCAACAAAGAGGGGTTCTGCAGCGTCTCCCATACAAGGCCTCAAATGGTGCCATACCGATACTGGCTTGATAGCTGTTATTATAAGTAAACTCTACTAGCGGCAACACCTCGTCCCAAGCTCCTAGATGATCCAGTATACACGTCCTCAACAAGTCTTCTAAGGACTGAATCGTTCTCTTAGATTGTCCATCGGTCTGAGGATGATAAGCCGAGCTCATCTGCAACCTGTTACCCATCTCATCCTGTAATGTTTGCCAAAATCTGGAGGTGAATCTCGGATCTCTATCAGATATGATGCTGGAAGGCACCTCATGTAGTCTCACAATCTCCTTAATGTATAGCTGCGCTAGTTTTGCCATAGACATTCTCAAGTCAATTGCCAAGAAGTGGGCACTCTTGGTCAATCTATCCACTATCACCCATATGGCATCATGTTTCCTGAAAGTGCGTGGCAAATAGGTAACAAAGTCCATAGCTATGCTATCCCATTTCCACTCTGGAATCTCTAAAGGCTGCAATAGACCTCCAGGTCTCTGATGCTCTACTTTGGCTTTTTGGCAAGTTAAGCAAGAAGCCACGAACTGAGCCACATCTTTCTTCATACCCGACCACCATAAGGACTTCTTAAGGTCTTGATACATTTTAGTCATACCTGGATGTATGCTAAAACGACTTCGGTGACCTTCTTCCAAGATTACTCTCTTCAGCTCTCCATTATTTGGAACACAGGTTCTACCGTTGAACCGTAGAAGACCATTTGTACCTGTGTTAAAGTATTTCCCTTGTTCAGTGCCAATCAAAGACCTTGACTTCAGAAGTTCTGGGTCTACTAATTGTCCTTCATAAATCTTTTCAAAGATGTCACTGGATATGACCAATTTGCAGCACCTAATGCCATCAGGTTCGAACTCCACATCTAGCTTCAGATCACTGAAGTTCTCCGCTAATTCATACTCTTTGACCATCAATGAGGACATATGCACCGTCTTCCTGCTAAGGGCATCCGCCACCACATTTGCTTTCCCAGGGTGGTATAAGAGCTCAAAATCATAGTCTTTAAGGAACTCCATCCATCTTCTTTGCCTCATGTTTAGTTCTTTCTGATCAAATAAGTACTTCAAGCTCTTGTGATCGCTAAACACTTGAAATTGAGCCCCATATAGATAATGCTCCAAATCTTCAAGGCAAAGACAACCGCAGCTAACTCTAGGTCATGAGTGGGGTAGTTCTTCTCATGCACCTTGAGTTGTCTTGAGGCATAGGCAACAACTCTTCTTTCTTGCATCAACACGCACCCTAGACCTTGGTGAGAGGCATCACAGTAAACCTCAAAAGGTCTACCTGTGTCTGGAATAACTAGCACTCGGGCGCTAGTCAACTTCTCCTTTAACTCTTGGAAACCAGCCTCGCATTTTTCAGTCTACACAAAGGGCTGATCCTTCCTGGTCAACTGAGTCAACGGGGCTACTATCCGAGAAAAATTCTCAATGAAGCGACGATAGTAACCCGCCAATCCCACAAAGCTTCGTACCTTAGTGATCGTCTTCGGTCTCTCCCACTCCATCACAGCCTGTACCTTGGCTGGATCAACAGCAATCCCACCAGCCGAGATAACATGTCCCAAGAAGTGGACCTCTTCCATCCAAAAGTCACACTTGGATAGCTTGGCATACAACTTTCTCTCTCTCAACACGCCAAGCACGGTTCTAAGGTGCTCTTCGTGCTCTTCTTGGGTCTTGGAATAAACCAGGATGTCATCAATGAAGACAACCACAAATTTATCGAAGAAGGGTCTGAAAATTATGTTCATGTAGTCCATAAAGATGGCTGGAGCATTAGTCACACCAAAAGGCATGACTACATACTCGTAGTGGCCATACCTGGACCTGAAAGCTGTCTTCTGTATATCATCTGGTTTCACCAAGATCTGATGGTATCCCAATCTCAAGTCTATCTTAGAGAATACCTTAGCTCCATGCAGTTGGTCCATTANATCATCTATCCTCGGCAATGGATACTTGTTCTTGATTGTGAGCTTGTTCAGTTGCCGGTAATCTACACAAAGTCGGGAAGTGTCATCCTTCTTCTTCACCAATAACACCGGAGCACCCCATGGCGAGACACTAGGTCTAATAAACTTCTTCTCTAGCAGCTCTTCAATCTGCTTCTTCAATTCTGCTAGCTCCGCTGGAGCCATTCTATAGGGAGCNATAGACACTGGTCCTGCACTTGACACCAAGTCTATAGAGAATTCTACCTCACGGGGAGGAGGTAGACCGGGAACCTCTTCGGAAAAGACATCCAAGAACTCATTCACCACCTGCATATTCATCCTTTGATCTCCTTGAGTCGAGGAGTTCGAGTCTTGAGTTGCATCTAGGTGAGTCATGATTATGAAGCAACTCGCGCCATCCCAGATGTCTTGCACAATCATGCTAAGTGTCAAAAGTGCGACTTCGTCGTCATTAGGAAAGATGAGCTTCTTCCTTCCGCAATCAAGAAGAATGCGATTGGTGGCTAACCAATCCATTCCCAGAATGACTTCTAACCCTTGTAAGGGTAGACAGATAAGGTTCACCCTGAACCTTCGGCCCTCAACCTCTATAAGACATCTAGAACATATCGAAGACGTCCCGACTAGCCCAGTTGCTGGTGTAGAAACCACCAGATCACACTGGAGCTCTCTGACAGCTAACCCAAGCCTCTCCACACACGCCTTTGACACAAAAGAGTGTGTCGCTCCTGAATCAAATAAGGTCACGCAGGAAGCTCCAAATAACAAGCAGCTACTGACTATCAAGTTACCTGCACTGACTGCTTCGGCTCCAGTCAATGCGTAAACTCTCCCTGCAGCCTGTGGTCTGGCACCAGCTCTCTGAATAGCTCTACCTGCTGGACGCGATGGTGGCATTGTCCTCCTGACTATAGGACAGTCTCTAGCATAATGGCCATCCCTCCTGCAGATGTTACACCTCTTGTACCCTATCAGCTGAGGGCACACAGACTGGAGGTGTGGTCCTCCACACATGTAGCATCGAACTGGGCTGATGTAACTGGACTGCCCCTGCTGCAATGAAGGCTGTGAGGAGGAGGAATCCCTGGACCCAAAAGACGTGGGCCTAGAGAAAGGGATCGTCCTGGAACTGGATCCCCCTCTGGATACTACTGGTCCGCCAACCCTCAGTGGTTGGACTCTCTGGCTCTGCTGCACTTCAGGTTCTCCCTTGGTTTTCTCCATGTCCCTAGCCATTTCCACCAAGGTGGGAAACTCTCGGATGCGTAATCCCTTCACCATAAGCTTGACATCCTTCCTCAAACCATTCTCAAACTTCCGGCACTGCTAATCTTCATTCACTTGCACCGTGCTGAAGCGAAGAAGGTGTTTAAAACGGTCGACATATTCAGTCACCGACCTGTTTCCTTGTGTTAGCTCAAGAAACTCCACTTCTTTTGCAAAGCGGACACTATCAGGGAAGTATTCTGTGTAGCATTTGGTCTTGAATAACTCCCAAGTAATAGGAGTTCCACGTCTCTCAAGGATGGCTCTCATGCTGTTCCACCAATGGCCAGCTTCTCCTGTCAGGAGATATTGAGTATAGGCCAGCTTCCTATCATCTGGACACCCCTTTGCCTCAAAAATACGTTCCATGTCTTGGAACCAATGGTCGACTTCATCTGGGCTGCATTTGCCGTTGAACCTGGCAGGATGGTGTTGGAGAAAGCTCTCCAAAGTCCACTCTTGAACTGGGGCAACAGAGGAGGTAGCACCCTGAGTGGGTATGCCTCAGGCCAACGTGTCCATCAGCTACCTCTGGGTGTGATCAGACTCCATTCTAGCATTCTCGGCTGATATCCTGGCATTTTCAGCGGCTATTCTAGCAACTTCTAGGTTTTGGAGGGCAACAGTATTTTGTTGCACAAGAGCAGTATTCTGCTGCTGAAGAGCCTCAAGCACAGCTTCCAATCTTGCGTTGGACTTAGAGGGTTCATTTTGAGGAGGTGGAGGAGGTGGAAGTATAGGTGTCATGGTATCGTTTCACAAAGATAAACAGAACATCAATCGAATCTAGGAAATAAGGCAATTATTTGGAAATGCTAAGAGTACACAGACAAGAGCATGACACACACACAACCTAAGGGATATTCCTAAGAAAGAAACTGCTCTGATACCATAAATGTGACATCCCTATTTTATAACATACATGTATATAAAAATCAAGACGTCACCATAGATGATATAATAAAGCAGTTAGAGTGTTAAGGTACTTAAGTTAGGATTA
>NC_028351.1:10294908-10303766 GCF_000741045.1 Vigna radiata var. radiata | reverse complement strand
TATTTAAGAATTGCACCTCAATCCTGTCACTGCAACCAATTTTCTTTCATCTTCTTCATCCATGATCACACACACCCAACACGTAGCTCCCAAGCAATTCTCCCTTGCTCTCTTCATTAGGTCTCACACATACACACCACCCCAAATCAAAGACCAATTTCAGCAAATCAATTCAAAGAGAGATAACTTATATATTCAATCCACATATACCTGTCAAATATTTAAACACACAATATTTAAGCACAATTTCCCAGTCAATAAATTCATCATTTTCAAACTTCAGTTCATACCAAACAGATAAATATCAGTTCAAATCAACACATCAGTTTAAGAAATCAACATGCATATATTTTATAAAATATATTCAAACAAAACAATTAGCTCCCCTTACCTCGAAAACTCACAACTAAAAATTCAGGAAACGCTCCAATAGTAACCCTTACACTGTGCTGAACAGGACAGGACCTATAAATCACCAATTTTGATGATAGAAACAACATTTTTAGAGCTGGAACAAATTGGAAGGAAAAGACAATATGGAAAGTACATGCAACCAGAAAAAATTGGTTGCCTTAGGTTAGGACAGTAGAGGGAAAAGAGGAAACTTACTTACCAACTGAAATTGAGAAGTGTTCGGTTCAAATGGAAGCCTTCTCCGCCAGGAAGGGTTTGGCAACACTCAATTAAAATTTGCACGATTCAGATTTCTGGAATTTTAGAGAGAAGATGGAGGAACTTGGTTAGGGCATAAGAACTTCTTCTTTTAGAGAGAGAGGGAAAATGCAGAAATGAAAATGCTGACTAAGGGAAAGACCCCTCTCAAGACCAAGAGCTAACTCTGATGGGCTTGGCTGCTTTCCCTGAGGCCCAATAGCCTTAAAATTTTAAGGGCTTTACATTTGCCCTAATTGCTAAAGAGAATGCATTAAGAGAATGCACCAAGCGACGATGCTGAACACTGACTATTCGATTCATAATATGCGCTGTAAAACTCATATTTCTATTTCTTTATCTAGATAATTTTCTAAAGCAAAGAAAGAGGAGGGGATAGTTTCATCAAATATCTCAAATTTAAGAAAAATGCACAATATATATAATAATTTTAAAGGTTTTTTTTATTATAAATCTTTTTGTATTTTTCTATTTATCTTTTTCTTTCCCATGACATTTCTTTTATGTATGTTTGTTTTCTCCTTCCCATCCTTCTCACTACTTAAGACGAATACATTTTGAAGAAAATATACCATCAATTTCACTTCATTTTATATTAAAGTTTATACATATTTTGTTCTTTAATTTTATTTGTATAAATTTATTCTTGGTTGTTTCTTATTTTGTTAAGAAAGACCAACAACTTTAAGTCTATTATTATATTATTAGATGATATGTCACAGTTCTTTGTAAAATTACATAACGAATTTTCGAACACGAATTTGTGAATGCAATTCACGAGACAAAAAAAGAGAGACTAATATCCATTAGAAACATATTATTCTCACTTAAATAGATTAATAAAAAACTAAATACTTCGTATTAACATTTAAACTAAAACATATATAAATGGTATAAATATAAACAACTCAAAATACTATTTTTAAAGACATTTAATATATTAAAAGAATTTAAAATACATTGTTATATCTATTTGATTTTAAAATTTAGAGGCAAAACTATATCAATATTTACACCAAACACAAATTCTAATTTTGTTACTAAATAGATATTTATCCCAAAATTTACTCATAACATATCAAATGTGATTGGTGTTGATCAAACACAGTATCACGAACTCGTGTTTTATAAGTATTTGATGTTCTTCGTCTTAAGAAAACAAGCAAATGAAGCGAAACCTGAACGAACATGTATTGGAAACACTGAGCAAGTGCAATCATCTGAATCATCTGAAGCAACTTCAGGGTTACCTCACCACTCTTGGCCACGCCCATACCCACTTCTACGCCTTCAAGCTTCTTCGCTTCTGCGCCCTCGCTCTCTCCGACCTCTCCTATGCACGCCTCATCTTCCACCACCACCCGTCCCCCAACACCCACCTCTTCACCGCAATCATCACCGCCTACGCTTCTCATCCTTCCAACCACTCCTCCGTCCTCATCCTCTTCCGCCACATGCTACGCTCTCAGACCGCCCGCCCCAACCAATTCATCTTTCCCCACGCGCTCAAAGCATGTCCGGACTCATGCGCCGTTGATTCACTGCATGCCCAGATCGTTAAATCCGGGTTTCTCCACTACCCTGTCGTGCAAACGGCGCTGGTTGACTCTTACTCCAAGGTTTCCGGTGGGTTGCCGGATGCAAAGAAGGTGTTTGATGAAATGTCCGAGAGAAATGTGGTGTCTTTTACCGTTATGGTTTCTGGGTTTGCTAGGGTGGGGGATGTTGAGAGTGCGGTGAGGGTGTTTGATCAGATGCCCGAGAGAGATGTGCCGTCTTGGAATGCTCTCATTGCTGGGTGCGCCCAGAATGGGGCTTTCACTCTGGGGATTGAGTTGTTTAAGAGAATGGTTTGGGAGCGTAATATGCCGAATGGGGTTACTGTGGTCTGTGCACTTTCGGCTTGCGGCCACACGGGGATGCTCCAGCTTGGGAGATGGATACATGGTTTTGTGTACAAGAATGGGTTTGTATGGGACTCGTTTGTCTCGAATGCCCTTGTTGATATGTATGGGAAATGTGGAAGCCTTGGAAAAGCAAGGAAGGTTTTTGGGATGAATCCGGAGAAGGGGTTGACTTCATGGAACTCGATGATTAACTGTTTTGCGTTGCACGGGCAGAGTGAGAGTGCAATTGCCATTTTTGAGCAAATGGTGGGGTCTGGTGGTGGCGTGAGACCGGATGAGGTCACCTTCATTGGTTTGTTGAATGCTTGTACTCATGGTGGATTGGTTGAGCAGGGTTATAGATATTTTGAGATGATGGGTCGGGAATATGGGATAGAGCCGAGGATCGAGCACTACGGGTGTTTGATAGACCTTCTTGGTCGAGCAGGGAGGTTTGATGAGGCAATGGAAGTTGTCAATGGTATGAGCATGGAACCAGATGAGGTTGTGTGGGGTTCTTTGCTTAATGGATGTAAGGTGCACGGCCGGACTGATTTGGCTGAATTTGCGGCCAAAAAACTGCTTGAAAAAGATCCACACAATGGAGGTTACGGTATAATGTTGGCCAATGTATACGGGGAGTTGGGACGGTGGGATGAAGTGAGGAATTTGAGGAGGACACTGAAGCAGCAAAAGTCTTATAAAGTTCCAGGGTGCAGTTGGATTGAGGTTGATGACCAGGTTCATCAGTTCTATTCTCTTGACGAATCGAATCCAAAGATAGAAGAGTTGTACGGGCTCTTGGAAAGTCTCGTTGGTTTTAAAAATGAAGTCGTGGTTGATCTGTAGTCCTGGTGACCTCAACAGTTTTGAACTCACCATACTACATTTGGAGGATTAAACAAAAGAAAAATCAATTGAAACCCAAATTTTTGACAAAAGCCAGTGCTGACCTTGCAAAACAGCCACATCACATGACCAAGGATTTTTCTAGTGACACCAAATTGTATGACGTAATTATTCTCTTGTGTCCTCGCAACTCCAAAGATTTATCAAGAACAGAGAAACAGAAGGAAAAAACCAGCCATGTCTATATTTTATTTATTTTGGTTTGACCACTGTATCATATCAACATGCTGTCTAAACCTAGTCCAGTTTTTTTATTCCTGGGCTGTTTTTTGGCAACATAAACTACAAAGGGAAGACATACCCACAATCTTTGAATTTCGTTTCTCTGAAAGATGTAATTGAAGAATGCTTTAGTATATCTGATTCTTATGCAAACATGACAAAATGCTTCAGCCACGTTATACGACCAAAGGTTTGCAGTTTAACCCGTGTAAATGATATTGAATGCTAGAATATATATTTTGTACATCATGTGGTGACATAATCTGTCATATCTGTTTTAAGTATGTCTCACATTGTCTTGATGGAAGCGAAGATTTTGAAAGCTTTAACAAATGGATAACACATTCTCCACTAATGGACCTCGTACTTTGTTATGTATTTTCTTGTCATTCCCTTACTACTTTATTTAATAATCAAAGGCTAAAATTTGAGTTAGACCACAATAAAATCAACAAGCTAATCAGACAAGACCAGTGTTACATGATAACAAGCAAAGATCTTTTGTAGAACTCTTTTATCCACAAAATCCTTGCCCAGAGTACATACCCTTTTTTTTTATCGATCATTTATTAGCACACAAAAAGTCCACGGGAGTATAGTTATTATCATTTATTAATAATTCAAAGATCTTGCTTGAGCTCATCATCCCCTGCAATGTTAACCACCCTTGAAGCTTTGGTCTTTTCAGGTGACAACTTGGCCATGGTGAGAGTAAGCACTCCATTCTCTAACCTAGCCTTGAGAGAATCAAAATCTACATTGTCTGGTAACTTGAACTGCCTCCAGAATTTGCCATAAGATCTCTCCACTCTATGCCAGTGATCCCCTTCCTTCTCCTCCTCCTTCTTCCTTTCTCCACTCACTCTCAGCACTGTATTCCCCTCCACTTCTATCTTTATCTCATTTTTCTTCAACCCTGGCACATCTATCATTATAACATGTCCCTCTGGTGTCTCCTTCCAATCTACTCGTGCAGGTGACACAGCCATGGATGCCTGATCTTTGCCAAGCCCAAATGGGATTTGCTCTAACGCACGAAATGGATCAAGGAAACGATCAGACAACATGTCAGCCCAGAGTGCATCAGGACGTTCTGTAAATGGTTGCATAAACCCTTTTGCCTTGGATGGAAAACCAGCAAGAACAAGCAAGATCAGTGGTACAAGTACTAAGTTTCTCATTTTTGTTTTGAAATGTGTATGTGCCTCCTGTTTTGGTACGACAAAAGAATTGGAAAATTGAGAGAAACAAATTGTGTTTGATTTTGGCTATATCTGAAGTTTGTCTTGAAGCTTTATTTAAACTAATCCAGTTTTACCAATTCATCTTATTTTGTTCCCCTTTATTTATGGGTTTCCATTAGATTTAAGAGGTAGCCATAATTTTCTTATTTATTTTAATTATTTAATGTATTTTATGAAGCCTGTCTAAAGACTTTTACGTATATTCCGTAACACCAGAAATGATGATTTATTAAATCATGTTTTAAGAAGTTCTATTCCTTATTTCATGCTTTTGATTGAGTGTAAATTTTATTCTAGTATTGTAATGGTCGGTATCAGAACTATTAGATGTGACATTAATTGCTATTGTAAGCTTGAGAGAGTGAGTTAAAAAATAGATAGATAGAAAAAAAAATTATAGTCAGTGAGAAACAAGAGTTTTCGTAGTCATAAAAAATAGATTACAAGAGGGAGTTATGATAATAGATTATAATATTATATGGTCGGATTCCAACTAAATGGAAAACTTGATTATAAATATAAGGAGTTGTTAATAACTTACCATTTAAAGACTTCCAAAATTTGAAGCTAACGAAAAAAATAAAAGGAAAGATAAATTGATACTATCCCTTACAAGGAGTAGATTATTTTATTTCGGAAAAATTATGAATTACAAAATTGTTAAAAATGTGTGGAAAATTTTAAACTTATCATAAAAAGGAATAAAGAAAATAAAAAAAAAATCAAAATAGCAATCAATGCACAGATATTATGACAAATTTGAGATGAATATTTCACTTACATCATTGGTCTTATTAATAAAACGTAGATAAAGGAGAGGTACTTAACAAAAACAATAAAGTAGTAGAGAGAATTTTCCTTACCGTTTCAGTTTAATATAATTATGTGATGACCACGATGCTGGCAAAAGAAGATGATAAAGACCAGTATTAAATATGTGATTAAATTTTTGTAATAGGTTTTATACTAGTGAATAAATTATATGTAAGCTGCTTATAGGATCACAGCATGCACAATTTATCGAAGATTATATTTTTCATATAACCTGAATGATAATTGGTTATTTAAATGAAATGAAGATTTCATAAAAGATTATGTGATAATCGATTACTCACTTATGGTAATTGATTATCATAATAATAAAAAGTTTTTAGAAAAGCTAATGTGATAATAAGTTATTTTTTAAAATTAAAATAATCAATTATTAACGACAATTTTGACTTGACACTTTAGGTTCTTGATCTAATTTTAAAAAGAAAAAGTTTATATATTTGGTTAAATCTAATTTTGAAAACAATTTTTTCATTCGAAGGTTTAAAGTCGTGATTGTTAGAGAAACTTTATGTTTGTGAAAAGGGGTTTTGAAAAACTTAGTATGAGTAGAGCGATAACTTTCACTAAGTGGATTCTTGGGTATTGACTACCGTTGGTAGGAGAAGTTGTTCATTTGTGTGACTCAAAGGAGGTGGTTTATTCCTTGCGTGATTCAAAGAAAATGTCTTTCATCTATTATGTCTTCAAGAGTTTTTAAACCTTAAGCTTTTTCTTTTTATGATTATAAATTTGGTTTATTTTATTATTTGAGTTAATCTCTCTTTAGAGAGATTAAAAATTGTACATAAAGTCTTTTTACCAGAACCAATATAAAATACCTTGCATAATCTTCAATCTTTAAATTTTGTTGTTCTTAAAAAAGAAAAGATATTAATTGAACTTTGATCTTAGAAAGGGGATTTTTTTTTTTAAAAGTACAATTTTATATTAATAAACCAATTCACTCCCCTTCTTAGTTTTATCCAACATAAACATTCTATTACACGATTCTAACACATGACAATAAATTCCCACAACACATATTTTAGAGGAAAAAGATGTGGCAATTTCAATCAATGGAGAAATCCCAATTTAAGTCCATTTGTAACACCCAAATTTAAGTTTAGAGACATTCGTCCTCTGACTTTGACACTCTAAAGGCTCTTGGTCTAGAGACTTTTATCCTCTAACCTCAACACTTAAGAACTGAGTATCAAACACCAATCAATAGACTTTTTTGCCTAGAGAAATTCGTCCTCTAACTTTGATACTCCAAAGACCCTCAATAACAAGTATCACTTTATTGAGTTCTCAGTTTAAAGACATTCATCCTCTATCCTCAACACTTAAGAACCAAGTATTAAACACCAGTCAACATAATTCTCTATCAAAAGAAACATGTCTTGTGGCTTTAACACTCCAAAGACCCTACACACACAATCACACCCAAACATAGTTCACGGAGTTCTCTACTCAGAAACATCTGTCCTTTAACTTTGACACTCTAAGAACCATCCATTCCATCAAGCTACTCACCGCAAGGAATCCTCTCAAGGACACCCACTCGAGGAGCATGCTTTGAACAAAGCCCATACAAGGCTAAAAAAAGCCTAGCCCTAACAAACAACATATACCTCTAACCCGAGCTCACACAATACTCACATGGAGCTACTCACATGCATTCGTTGAAAGACTGAGTCTTTTCCACTCTTACCCAATAAAGCTAACAAGTGAAGTCTTATCAAGTTCATAGTCCAATCTAATCAAAATTGAATTGTCTGATGAGAAATTTCCAAACAAGGCTTAGTTGGCTTCTCATGGTTAATAATTCAATACCATAAAAGAATGTTGGTAGTATGTTTAGAAGTTGTGGAGTTGTTTAAAAGAAGAAGTAATAATAGTTTTTTCTTCAGGAGATGAATGTTTTCAAATCCTCTAATGCTATTATAGATTTTGAAGATGAAATGTTTGTCTTTTGTACTTTTCCAAATGGGGTTACTATAAGCCATATGTGTTGTATCATTAGAAGTCATTTATTGGGATAATGAGAGCTAGAGTTAATTCATTTGTAGTACCATATCCCTCCCTAATTTGTTGAAGAAGGAACTTCTGACTTTGTTTTCTTAAACATTGAAGAAGATGTTCAACATGTGATTTATTGACATTCAATAATGGTCTTCATGGAGTTTATGTGAATTTCATGAAGGTTGAGAAGTTTGACTATGTTTGTGGTCCATCATCCATTGATGATGATGGAGTGACTAATGTTAGTCTTTGAGATGTTTTGTAAGTAAACAAATGTAATCTCCTTTTCTTTATTTGTGTTTTATGACAACCTTATAATGGTTCAAGTTAGAGTAATGAAATTTCTATTTCTGTTTTATGACAAACTTGAAATGGTTTAAATAAGAGTAATGAAATTTTTATCTGTTTTATATACTTATACATTTTTTTAATTTTTATTCTCATCCCCTAAATAAATGAAAATGAAACAAATTATTTCTAAAGTATAATTTAACAAAATTTAAACATATAAGTAAATATTTTCTCATTTCAAAAACATATAACTTCTTTTTTTTCCCTTCCTCTATTTATTTTAATGAAATTTATAAAGAGAGAGTAAAAAACCAACTTGAAAATTGGTTTCCTGAGAATTGAGTTCTAACTAGTAACCCAACCAATGTTAACAAAAAAAGAAGGCTGGAATTTGGCTCTTCAGGGACCGAATTCTGAACTGTAATAAAGAAAAATAATAAACTAGCTTCAAATTCGGTTATTTGAGAACTGACTTCCTACTAGTAGCCCGATTGTTCACAAAAATGAAGGTTTGAATTCAGGTTCACGAGGATCAAATTCTGACATCTAATAAAAAAAAGAGTTAAATATGATTTTGGTCCTTTAATTTTTGATGAAAATTTGAATTAATTTCTCTTTCAAACTTTGACCTAATTTAGTCTTTTAACTCTAGAAATGTATGAATTTAATCATTCTAACCAAAATTTGTTAAGATTATTAACAACATTTCATAATAATATTTGAGTTGTTTACAATATTTGACATACTTTTTCTTTAATATTAGTTGAGAAACACATTTAACAAAATTTGATTAAAA
>NC_028351.1:10255166-10294883 GCF_000741045.1 Vigna radiata var. radiata | reverse complement strand
ACTTTTTCTTTAATATTAGTTGAGAAACACATTTAACAAAATTTGATTAAAAGGATTAAATTCACACAAAGATAAGAGACTAAATCAGTCTAAAATTAAAAAAAAAAAACCTAATTTTAATTTTCATTAAAAGTTAAAAGAACAAAAACATATTTAATCTTAAAAAAAAGTAGAAACCAATTTAGAAATCGATAAAAGAACAAAAACATATTTAATCTAAAAAAAAAAGAGTAAAAACCAATTTAGAAATCGATTCGACGAGAATCGAGTTCTGAAATAAAAAGTGGATTATAAGCCTAACTCAATTCCACAAAATCGACTTATATGACCTTATCTCTAATGGATATGAGACTTCCAATATTCCGAATAGTCACTCAACCAATGTTAACGAAAAAAATGTTAACGAAAAAAAGGTTAGATTTCAGCTCTCGAGAAACCAAATTATGACCTATAATAAATAAAAAGGAAAATGATATTTTGACACCATTTTTTGACACCATTTTGGCACTGCACACGTGTCAAAATGTGATTGAACGATTTCAAATTAAAAAAAAAAACTTTGGTTTTTCTCTTCCAAATATACCCTTGTCTCAACTTTTTTAATTTGAAATCGTCCAATCACATTTTGACACGTGTACAGTGTCAAAATGGTGTCAAAAAATGGTGTTAAAATTTTATTTTCCAAATAAAAAATACAAAACTAGGAGAAATTAGATTCCTCAGAAACCAAGTTCCGACTGGTATCTCGACTGATGTTATTGAAGAAGAGTGTAAACATTCGACTCTTAGGGACCGAATTCTGACTTGTAATATAAAAAATATATACAAAACCAAGTTAGAATCATTACAATAAAAACAAGTACTATTGATGACTAAAAATTTGTTGAAAACGTACAAAATTTGAATCTTAATTACTTCGTATAAGAAATATATATATATATATATATATAATTCTGTACTAAAATTTCTTCTATTACCATAAAATTAAAAATGTCTTTAGTCCGACCAAACTATCATTTCGTGACAGTGAAAGAGAGGTTTGTTGTTTAACAAAAAGAAACCACTGGAACACTTTGGAACATTCTTGCACCTCTTTCACTTCCAGAACCCTCTTTTCCTCTTCCAATTATCAAAAACTAGAACCTTCTTCTTTTCTCTACATTATACTATGACACTTCGATTTCACCATTGATGTTTCAAGAACAACGTTAACCCTTTGCCACACTCTCTCTCCCTGTATATATAGAACCAACATCTACCTTATATCTTCAACCAGTTTCAAAACAAACTTCAGATATAGCCAAAATCAAACACACAATCCGTTTCTCTGAATTCTCCAATTCATCTGTGAGCACCCATTCTCACATTTCAAAACACAAATGAGAAACTCAGTGCTAGTGCCACTGATCTTGCTTGTTCTTGCTGGTTTTCCATCCAAGGCAAAAGGGTATCTGCAACCATTAACAGATCGTCCTGGTGCACTCTGGGCTGACATATGGTCTGATCGTTTCCTTGATCCATATCGTGTGTTGGAGCAAATCCCATTTGGGGTTGGCAAAGATCAGGCATCCATGGCTGTGTCACCTGCGCGAGTAGATTGGAAGGAGACACCAGAGGGACATGTTATAATGATCGACGTGCCAGGGTTGAAGAAAGATGAGATAAAGATAGAAATTGAGGGTAATAGAGTGCTGAGAGTGAGTGGAGAAAGGAAGAAGGAGGAGGAGAAGGAAGGGGATCACTGGCATAGAGTGGAGAGATCTTATGGAAAATTTTGGAGGCAGTTCAAGGTACCAGAGAATGTGGATTTTGATTCTCTCAAGGCTAAGTTAGAGAATGGAGTGCTTACTCTCACCATGGCCAAGTTGTCACCTGATAAGATCAAAGTTTCAAGGGTGGTTAGCATTGCAGAGGATGATCAAGGGAAACAGGATCTTTGAATTGCAGATAAATGGTAATAGCTATGTATACTGTTATGAAATTCTTCTGTGTTAGAAAATGATTCATCAAAAAGGGTTGGATTGTGTGGATAAAACATGTTCTACTGTACTAAGGTCTTTTTGTTGTGATCATGTAACAAGTTACTGGTCTTGTTTGATTTACTTACTTGATCTTATTTTCTGGTCCCTCTCTTAAATTTTTAGCCTTTTATATTATGAAATAAGGTTGTTATAATTTTTTTTTTTTTAGTTTTGCATATTTTCCATTGCACTAGTTTCAGCTTTTAAATTATAGTGATGAATAGATTGTTCTTTTTCATAACTTAGAGGGTAGTTATACTCAATGCTATAATATATATGTCACCTTTTGTTTTCTGTATAACAATCTTTACTGCAATAACAAAATTTACTAAACTCGTTTTTCTAATATGCTGTGAATAATTATGGAAGTGTAAGATATATATATATATATATATATATATATATATATATATATATATATATATATATATATTCTAGTATGTTTTACAGCTAAATTAATATAAATAACTATATTGAATGAGGTTAGTTTTGTGTCCAAATGGGAGACGTATTTGCTTAAAGATCTACATCCTTGTGTTCAATAAGCCTTTATGGTGATAGCCATCCCAAGATACATCCTCTCATTGCTAACTTTCATAAATAAACAAAACATGTAGACATTATGATCTGAAAGAAGCTTCGACAATAGTTATTGCATCTTGTATTATAATGAAAAAAAAAATTCAAATCATGGAATCAATTTATTAGTAATTCAAATTTACATAAATATATATTTGAATTAATTTATTTCAAAATAAATTTATCATTTAATTAGTTTTAGATTAAATAATTTTTTAATTTTGAACAACTAAAAGTGCATATGAACCAAGAAAGTTTATAACCAAGTTAATCCAAACATGCACCAAGAAAGTTTATAACCAAGTTAATCCAAACTAACTAAAAAAAAAGTAAAGTAAAATCAATTTAGACTAAAGGTTAATCAAGAATTGATATGAACCAAACATTGAGTTAAGTCGACTCAGAATAAAAGTTTAATCAAATCAGTTTAATTATGTTAAATCTAGTTAGTCCTAAATAGACTAAACCTATTTAGTTGGAATTAAAGATTAAATCGAATTAGTTTGAATCAAAAGTGAAAAATGAAATTTTGTGTTAAAGGTTAACATATGTTGATCTAGATTTTGAGACGATTCAGATCAAAAGTCAAGCTATTGAAGGTTAAAAGAATAAAGTCAAGTTAAATTGGTCTGAAGATTGGGCAAATCATTCTGATTCTAAAGATAAAGTCAATGTAAGTAGTTCAAAGTCAAAGGTTGAGCCAAAATGATCAAAGTCAAAAAGTCAAAGTGAGTTTTCCCGAGCCTTAGGATTAGTGGAGTCAGTTTAAGCTGAAGATTGAGTTGAATTTGTCAAAACTAAATGTTGAGCCGAGTAGGTCCAAACAAAAATTCAAGATGGGCATTCTTATGCTAAGGTCAATACAAGTTAGCTCAAGTAAAAGGTTGAGTTAATTTAACTCAAACCAAAAACAAGAGAAAGGTCGAGTTAAGTAGCTCGAGTCAGAGAATGAAGTAGAGTAAAGTCATCTTAAGCCTGGGTCAAGCCAACTCAGTTGGATCAAAGGTCAATTTAAGTTAATTCATTTCAAAGGTTGAACCGAGTCAACAAGAGTCTAAACAAGTTGAGTCAACCCTCGCTTAAATTAAGTTGAGTTGGCTCAATCCTATGTCAAACAAAGTCATCGCAGGCCAAGTCGAGTCAAGTTAATATAAGTTTTAGATCGAGTTGAGTTGGTTTGAGCTTAAGTTGGCTCTATATTTTAGTAAGTTTTAGCCAAGGTTGATATAACACAATTCAGACCCAAGTCAAGCCTATTAAATCAAATTCAAGTCAAAACGAATCATTTTGAATTTAGTTAGGTCAAGTTGACTCAAAACAAAGGTCAAGTCGAAAGTCCATTCGATTCATATTTAAGTTGACTCAAAACACCGCTTTTCCCCACAACTCGCGTGGCACTTCCTTCTCCTTTAGCAGACACCTGGCCATATTTATTATGGTCATGTTTATTCGTTCCGCTAAGCCATTGTGTTCAGGTGTGTAAGGTGCGATCACCTCGTGAGCTATTCCACATTCTTGAAAAAAGATTTCGAAGTAAAATGAGGTGGTCCTGAGAGCTTTAACTTGCCTTCCTGTCTCTCTTTCTACATGTTCTTTGAATCTTTTGAGTGTCTTAAGAGCTTCACTCTTCTTCTTTATGAGATATACCCATGTCATTCGGCTGAACTCATCAACGAAAGTGATAAAGTACCTGTTTCCCGCCAGCATTGGTACCTCTAGTGGCCCACATATGTCTGAATGAATTGCCTCAAGACGTCTTTAGACCTCATCTCCAATTGTGCTTGAAATGATTTTTTGGTTTACTTCCCAACAATGCAGGATTCACATGATTTCTCTGATATGATAATACCTGGTAAACCAGAAACCATTGTCTTTTTGCTCAGTTGCTGTAAGTTTCAAAAATTTAGATGCCCGAACCTAAGATGCCATTTCCAGTTCTCATCTTCTTTCACAGTGGGCAAGCAACGCAGGTTCTCAACCATATCCATGTAAACCTGAAAAGTACGATTTTAAGAGATCTTGCTTCTCAAGATCAATTTCTTACTTCTGCCAAATACTTTCGCTTGACCATTGTTGCCCATAATCACCGTGAAGCCTTTTTCCACAATCTGACCAAGACTCAGCAAATTACACTTCATCTCTAGCACAAGAAAAACGTTTTCTACTGTTTCATGCAACCCATCCTTTTCCAATTCCTTCAACTCTTAACGTGTTGTTGTTTGCAACTCTAACCTTGCTTTTCTTTGATTAATCTAAGTTGATAAACCATTCTCTATTATAAGTCATGTGGTTTGAGCACCCTAAGTATAGATACCACGATTTGTTCAAAGACACAGAGCTCTCGGAAGAGATTGTAACCATGAGAATTAGAGGTTATGAATCAGACTCTTCTCTCGTAAGATGAGCCTCCTTGTTCTGATCTTTCTTATTCTGTTTACCTTTGTTTGAATAACACTCATAAGAAAAATGTCCCGTTTTGTGACACGTGAAACATTATATGTTTCTTCTATCTTTCATCTTATAATTCTTGTTGAAACGAACTTTTCTCTCTGATGAATCAATTCTTTCTTCTTGCTCATCACTATTATCGTTCTTCCATCTTCTTTGTGCAACATGTTTACATCTCCAAGTCTTAAACTTTTTTCTGTCACCTCTGACATGCTGAGCCTTCAACGCCTGTTCATCATGTTTGACGGGATCTCTATCTAGAAGCCTCATCTTGTAAGCCTCCAAGGAGCTTTGAAGCTCTTCGGTCTTTAACTTCTCAAGATCTTTGAATTCTTCGTTTGCAACAACAATAAAGTCGAACTGCCGAGGTAATGACCTCATTATCTTCTCCATTATCAATAAGTCACTGAACTTTTCTCCGCTACCTTTTATTTGATTTGTAAGAGTCAAGATTCTATTGAAATAATCACTGACCTGTCATTGTCCTCCATTTGCAGCAGCCCGTATTGTCTCCTCAGCGTTTGGAGCTTTACTTTCTTGATCTTTTCTCCTTCGGCATGGCAACACACCAAGATATTCCACATTTCTCTTGTTGTAGCCGCATTTTGGATCTTCTCAAAATGCGTATCGTCCACGCAATTATGGATAATTAGCAAGGTTTTATCATCTTTCTTTCTAAGCACCTCCTTTTGATCCTCTGTGCCATGGAAATCAGTTGCAGGCTCCACTGTTTCTACCACACTGCTGACATCTTGAACGCGGAACAAGACTCGCATCTATGTGCTCCACCTACTCTAGTTCTTTTTTGTGAGAATTGGGAGATTTGTCGTAGAGAAATCAACCATGATCCACCTTCTTTCTGCTCAAGAACAATCTTTCTTCTAATCACGTTTGGCCAGCCACATTGTACCCAGACGCACGAAAAACTTAGGCCCTTCCTTAACCAAGGCTACCTGATAACACTAATAGAACGTAGAAGAATTATGCAGAAAGAGGCAGAAGAACACATAGGGAAAGAATGTGAGAAAAGAGATGAAAGTAAAATTGTGTCCACTCGTTTATTAAAATCAGTGAAGCATAGTTTTTATACAGAAGGAAAGATACAGTAATGAAGAATAATGAAAATAACTAACTAAGTCAAAATATAAAGGCTTTGAATTATATATGTCTAATATGAGTAACTACTAAACCCATGTCAAGAGATTATCTCACAACAACCATGAAAATTCCAATGTTTATTGCCATTGATATGACCGCCACTAAGAATTTTGCCGGCGTTCAACCTCCATTGCAAGACCTGAAAGAGAAAAAAAATAAGACTAGAACGTACAATTTTGACAAGGATGTAGGTGTAGTAGTGGCTTTCGTGCATGACTGATATGGTGAAGTGAGTTTGTTCATGGAGATCAATGGTTCGAAAGAATTTAAGGTTTCATAATTAAGGACTTGTTGTAGATTTGATGGAGGCACAATTCAAGTGACAAACATGGTGGCTGAAAGCATGAAGACATTGTGTATATGTTGGAAAGAGAGGAAGGCAGCTTGAGTTGTTGGAGGCACAATAACTAATGGTAGTGGTTAAGGTTTCCGATGTGTTAGGAGGTTGAAGATGATAATGTGACAACATTAACACCAAATCTGAACTGGTCACATAAGTAAAAATTGAACAATTCATTCAAACACTACTAATGTCTTTTGTTACAATTTAGACAACATCATAAAAAATAATCAAATTGAACATTAATTATCAAAATCCATATTGAACATCCAAAGGTTAAAAAAATTCTAATCTATTTAACCAAAAAAAGGACAAGTTGACCCTTAGCTCATTCAATAATAAAACAAATTACATTCCCTAACTTGTACTATATTAACATAACAATCGATACTTGACCCTTTTTTAACGAAATAATAACATATTTAACTAAAACATTTGACCGATTTTATAACCTGAATTTTATAAACATCTAAAGATGATGAAAATGAATTTGATCAAACGGTAAATATTAAGTTATCAAAATTTTAACTATCAAATAAATTTATATCTAAATTATATTTTTACTTTTAAAATAAAAAAAATTAAATTAAAACATATACTTATAGACAACATTTATAAAGTTTTGAAATGCCAAAAAAAAAAAGTTTCACTAATATCCTAATATGGTTTCAAATACTTTTATTTGAGAATACTTTTGTTTTAAGATGATATGTTGCTTAAACAAATATTACACTTCATAATTTAATACAATAATATTTCATTTTTATTTTTATATTTTAGTATAAATGATTAATATATAGATCATGATATTTTAATAACTTTTTAAAAACAATGTTATCATTTTATTGTTTCATATATTTGAAGTGAATCAATATAAATAATTATAAAACCATTTATCAAAAGAAATTGTTAAAGATATATTTTGGCTTATATAAACGTTTGGATCATGTTCTCTGTCTCCACCTTCGAGTTTCTTTCATCACTTCCATGCTCGTGTAAGGTCTATCTCATCTCCATTGTTTTTTCTTCTGTGTTGTGCTGTAGTCGTTAGTTGTGGATTCCATTGTCAATGTAGTTGTGATATTAATATGGATAATTATTGTTTTTGAAAGAATGTTAGAGTTAGAATTTTAAAGCAAATATTTTTGTTTGGATAAGTTTAAAAGAAACGAAAAAGATAAAGAAGTAACAGAAGAAATTATAGTAATTAATATCTCATTTATTCACTATTAAGTAATGCAAATCACAAGAGAAAGAGCATATGATAATTGCATTAACTTAACATGTGGAGATATTTGATTCAAACTACAGACTTAATAACCTTATTATCTTCAAAATCATCTACAAGAGCCCGTACGAACACAATCTCGAACGGTTCTGCCGCATTCGTAGTCAAGCGTCTTCCGCTCTCACCGTTCTCTGCATCAAATCTTCCAATATCGTAACAAGTCCTACTGTTGCAGGACATAAGCTTGTACCCAGCTCTGTGTTTTTGAATCTGAAATGTGCTATCAGGACCATCAATTACCACACAAAACCTGTAGATTTCTGGGTCATACAACAGCCCCCATTTGCCCGATTTTGCACACTCTGGCTTATTTACGAACTTGATATCCAGGGTGGTACCTATAGCATATGAAAACAGTAATAGAACACTAGAGTTTTTAAGAAAATAATTAAATTCAAAATGTATTGATGAGTACCTATGCGGATTATAGAGGTGTTTCCAGCAGGTATGGTGAATTTGACAGATCTACCATTGTTGACTTCTGATTTATCTTGCAAGACAGTAAGAGGACACTCTGAGTGGCCAGTTTTGGCAAGTTTCAATCCACCACCTTCTGGGCCAGTGATTACTGGTAAGATGTAGTAATTACGATATACTTCAAGAGGGTTCAGCGATACGTCCAGAACTCGCTCAGGAGCACCATCTGAGAGGAAAGCAAGGAGGGGAAGGAGGAAGGAGACAACAACAACAACCTGCTTTGGCTTCATGTTTTTTTTTTTTAGTCGAAGGTATTCTTTGATATCTTCTGCCTCTGTTTCGATCACCTGGTTTCGGTTCTTTATATAGAAATAAGATGCACAATGGATGATGATATTCTCATATCTTTTTTTAATAATTTTTTGACAACATGCATCGTTATTATGTTTGAATTTATATTTAAAAAAATATTTGAAACAGATTAATCACCTATACTTTGTCTGTTAAAGAACTTTTTTTCTTATACTTATTCACGTAGTGTCTGATAATCTAAGTATTTGTAAGATAATTATCGTCAATTTTATTTATACTTTTTATTCTATAATGTTATTCAAGCCAAATTAATTCAAGTTCAACCATTATAGATAAATAAAAACAAAAGTCTTGGGGCAATTAAATGAATGCAAGTACAATGATTGCATAAGGATGAAACTCGGCCGAGTAATTTTGATATAGTTTTTTTAATAAGCAACATTATTAAAAAAAAACACCCATGTACAATGTAGTATGATTTTACAAATATCTATTTATTAATTTATTAAAAAAATCAATAATTTGATTCTATTCATATCTATTTATTAATTTACTTATATACAAATATTTCAAAAAGTTCTTAGTAAGAAATATATATAGTGAATTTGTAACTAGCATGGAAGCATATAATACGGAAAAAAGTAAGTTCATTATAATTATTAAAAAATGTCAAAAAAAAAACATATTTCATATTATTAGTGAAATATTAGTAGGGAAAATATCATCAAATTTTAATGTAATTTTGGTTTAGTATTCATAACAAAGTGTTAAAAGATAAATGTCTCATTTTATATACATAAAATAAATAAATATATATATATATATATATATAAATATATATATATATATATATATATATATATATATATATATATATATTATGACAATACAATATTTTCTCTACATTTAAAAATGACAACAGGTAAGATCAAATACGGATAATGTTTACACAATCTTATCCGTAAAAGAAAAATAATCAATCCGTACTTGATGTTATCTACATGTGTATTCTTTTAAAAAAAATATCTACGAGTATTTTAAAATTTTGGGTCTCAATATGTAGTTTTGTATAAATGTTCTTCTTCTCTCTTCACCTTCGAGTTTCTTTCATCACTTCCATGCTCGTGTAAGGTATTTTTCTGTGCATCTCATCTCCATTGTTTTTTTCTTCTGTGTTGTGAATTTTGTTTTGCTACAGTCGTTAGTTTTGGATTCCATTGTTAATGTACTTGTGATATGATATAGAATTTTAAACCAAATATTTTTGTTTGGATAATTTTGAAAGAAATGAAAGAGAGAAATATCTATCAGAAGAAACTACGGTCATTAATATCTCTTTTATTCACTCAGATAATGCACATCACAAGAGAAAATGCATATGATAATTGCATTAACTCAACATGTTGAGATATTGGATTCAAACTACTAACTGCAAGTTTTAAAATAATTACAGAAATATCAAGTTATGTCACTTTCGTATGAGGTGGAGAGAAGTCGTGCAGGTACCACTAGTGTAATGTAATTTTTTTAATATTAATGTGAATTAAAATAGGATTGTGTTGAATTAAGATATATTATAACTTTTGTTTTAATTTTAATTAAATTGTGTTAGTTTCATATAATTTTAATTTATTATGACATAAACCGAAAGTGTATTGAATTTTTTTAAAATTTTAATTAAATTTGTTTATCTTGACATAATTTTATTTTAACAAATTAAAATGTGTTAAATTATTACCATCTTTTAATTGTAAAATCGTATAAAGCTGACCTAATTTTTTATACTATTTTAATGTTTTTGTTCGATATGATGCTATGTAGCACCACGTTTTTTTAATTAAGAAAAGATATGATATAGTTAGGTATGGAGAGTTCAGTTTAAGGAGAGAAAGGCGAAAAAAAAGAAGAAGAAAGAGCTAAAAATGGCAAGATAGACAGCAATAAATGTATAAGGATGTTAAGAATCAACCTAGCAAAGGTGTGTTATTGGAGGGTACGAAAAATACAGTGGTGTTAAAGAGACTGACAAAACATTTATAACATTTGGGTAAAACGTTTTAATAATTTTGAGAGCGGCAGTTTTTTATTTTTTATTTTTAATTTAACAAATGAATCTTCGTTATTTCTTTGAATTAGATTAAAAGTAATAAAGTATAGTAATAAAAATATATTATAGGTTAAATAATTTCTAACATCCTTTGCCTCAAATAAGTTTTCGTATTCTAAATAGTTTCAATTAGGTCCTTTATTATGTAAAATTGAACCAACTTAGTCCTCGCTGTTAAATTGGATGGATGACGTTAAAAAATGTTGTGGGTGGCAAGATGACATTATCAACTTTTACTGACGTGACAGAGTTTGGTGTGTTGAGTTGAATTTGTTTTATTTACATATTTAAAAAACTTGAATGAAATAATTGAAAACGCAAGGTTTAAATAAAAAACATTAAATAATGAAAACACAACGTTTAAGGGATTGAAAATTGATTAGCAGAAAGGGGTTTTTCATTTCATTGTTCATTGGGTGCGATATTGGGGATTTTTGGGAAAATAGGGTTTTATCGAGGTGACAAATTGTTGAGTGGGTGTGAAAAATTGTATAGGTAGTGACAAAGTAGGTTTCATGTGAAGATTTTGGAGTGATCCAGCGGAGCTAAATTGGTGGAATCAGTAAACTCTTGGGGGTGAATCACATGGAAGGCAGTGGCGAAAGTGTTCAAGGTGAATCACGTGTTCAGGTTAGTTAATGCGCTTTTCATTGAATTGTTTGATGATTTTGTACTTTTATGGTTGTCCCACAATGTTGCATGGTCTATCCTGTTTTGTTTTTTTTTTATTGCAATGTGGTCCTCCAATATTAAAGTGTAGTTGGATTGTCTTTTTCAATGGGATATGGTTTACATATATTCTTAATAATTTTTGTTGTTGTCGTTTTCAGCTTACTTTATAGGTTAAATATAAGTTTCTTTTGTACGTCATGGAGGAAAATTTCCAAGTTGTTTTCCACCATGGTGGAAAGTTCATAAATGAAGGAAAACTTAACTATGAGGGGGAGAGTACAACTTTGTCGTTTGAACCAGACATGTGGAGTTATTTCCTTGTAGTGAGTGTAGTCAAAGGGCTAGGTTATGATGGGTTTAAGGAGTTGTGGTACTGCATAGGTGGTGGTTCTATATTAGAAAATAGGTTGGAGCCTTTGTTGGATGACATAGGAGCCATGCACGTGATTACCTTAGCTAGGCTTAATGGTGAAAGTTAAAGTTGAAGAGAATGAGGGTGAATCCATTTTAAAAAGTTTTTATACTTGTCTGAAGGCCTGCAAGGATAGTTTTATGTCCTGCAGGCCAATTATTGGGTTGGATGGTGCCTCTTTGAAAGGAAAATATGGTAGTGAATTGTTAACTACTGTTAGTAGAGACGTAAATGACCAAATGTTACCTCTTGTGTAGGTCGTGGTGAAAGTAGAGAACAAGCACTAGTGGAAAAATAACATACTATGACGACCTATTATGACGGACGAAAATCATCCATTATAATAGGTTGATCGGTGGTAGAATCGTAATAAAAGTTAGATATATTATGACGTGCTTTTGTACATCAGTTATAATATAAAACATGGTGACAAACTTGCAAATAAGTTTAAAATATATTATTACATAGTTATAGATATCAGTCATAATAAAAAATGCGGTGACAAACTTGTAAATAATTTCAAAACCTACTATGACCGAGTTTTAGAAATCAGTCATAACATATCTCTCTCAGATTTTTTTCATTTCATGCTCAGTCTCACTGTCTCACTTTCGTTCACTCTTCCCTAATTTCTCTTCCTCTCCTCTCTTCTTCACTCTCACGTGATACATTTTTCGTTCGCGTAGGCTCACGACGTTTCTCTGTCTCCATCATTGAGGGTTGTCGCTGCCTCTTCATCATCTCGTTGAACTACAGTTCAAGCAGTAAGCATCTTTCACCCTCAACTGTTAGGGTTTCTTCGTATCTTTTCTCACCTTTTAACCGATTATTTTTCCTTTTGCTTCATTTTTCACTTATTGAAATTGGTATCCTCAGTGTTTATTTCGGTCAAGCAGTGATTGGACCCTCTCTGGACCCACTTCAAAGAAAGCTCCATAGGAGTGAAGGTAGGAGCTAACCTAGGTTCTTTGGAAGGTTAGTATTATTACTTACGCTTTGATCTTGACTTGAACCAAGTTACTATTGTCTAGTTCAGTAACTTTAATAAATTAAAATATAATTAAAAAAATCTGAAAAATAGTATTGTTCCGAGACATTGTTTTTCCTCTTTTCAACTTTGTTGACAGATCCACGTTTCTTATTTTCTTAAACAAGAGATTTAAGAAATAGAAAGAGAGAATTTCATTCAAAATGCTAATGATATAAATTTGCTCTTATTTTGGTATCAAACTTTCTTACTTCCATTGTGTTGTGCATCATCTGATTGATCAAATTCATTGTTGGTTTGTAATTCTACCTTCAAAAACAATGCTCATAACATGATTGTTACAATGTCTGAACCATGTTTGTATTAGTATACCAAAAACACACAAGTTATTAAATAATTCAGTTAAATAACTAAAAGCATTTCATTGGCTGTATTTAATGCTCTTTAACCAGTACCCTCATGGCACTTGTTAGCATGACCCACTCTTTCAACTACTACGTATATCAATCTTAATTCACTGAATAATGAAATGTTCACTATGCAATTTCCTTTTTTTATCATTATTTACAATGACTGTGCAGTGAATATCCTTTTTTTCTCATATAACATTGGTGATTTTACAATTTGAGGTAATATAAAACCGTGTAATAATTTTTGTTATACAATGAAGTTGTGGTTTCTATATATATATTGGCTGATTGTTATGAAACCTTTCTGACATGATGGAATTAATATCCCTGTGGGATTGACTTATCTGGATGGTGCATAGTTAGAGATATCTGACATCCCTTTGAATTCTTTGCTTAAATTTAAGTATCTTTTCTCATAACAATGATTTGATTCTAGTCTTTAAGCATTTCATTCTTCAAAATACAGATTAAAAAACCTAAATTGGTTGAAGAACAAGCAACATACAAAACCAGCAAAAGTATCTTAATATCAGATAAGAAAAATAATCAGCATATGTCTTATCTGTCTCAATTTCATCTCAATTTCATTTCATTTTCTTCTTATCTGTCTTGGTTGGACCACTTTTACTAACACTATGTTCTGTCTGATCCATGTGAGTATTCTCATGGACGAATTTAAGGGAGCATCACTCATTTACATCAGTGGATGGGTGAATATCATAGTTCCAGCAGCTCAGAGGAACAAGATATCATAGTTTTCCAATACAACTACATTAAATACCTATTCTAACAACTACTATATTAAATACCTATTCTGACAACTGCCTATATTCCAGTACGTGCATTATTACATATTATTAAGTGATGTCTTATGGTGGAAGTTCATCCATCATTATTAATACTAGAAAGAATGAATAAATAAACAGCATCAAATCTCATTTATATTCTGTAGAATTGAAATAAATTTAAAATTTATTTTTTAATATAATATCAAAATCAAGTTAAAATTTATCGATTTGTTTGTTTGATATATTATTTTATCTTTTATTGAATTACTTATTATTATTCTTATTTAGTTTTACGTAATATATATAGAGAGAGAAAGAATATTCGAAAAGTAATTTGAACATCTTATGTTTCTTTCCTTCCGATTTGAGGTTTGAGAATTTCATAAAGTAAAAATACCCTCTCTCAGGCTTCAAAATATATTCTATTTGGGTAAAACGAAATATGATATGCAAACCGAAATTATAAAATCTGTATGAGAATCTTCTGCATATTAAGTCATAATTTATTTATTAAATTATTTTGAAAATTAAATTCTCATAAAATTTTATGATTGTTTTGAATATTATATCATTTTTCAAATTTCATAACTTACCGTTCCTTGCATAAGAAAGCTAGCATATTATACATCAAAAATATATTAGAAGAATAAGTTTTTCTTTCTATTTTGATTCCTTCTTATATTATTATTATAATTATTATTATTATTATTATTATTATTATTATTATTATTATTATTATTATTATTATTATTATGATATGATGATGATGATGATGATGTAATGGATGTCTATCTTTTGTATAGGTCTTTGGAAGCTCATTGAAGGTTGCAGGGTGTTCCATCTATTTCTAGGAAGAAGATGCAAATAATCACACCTAATGTAAGAGAAATTGACCTTTATTTTGTGTTTTGTGATTGCTATTTTTATGAGGAATTGGTTGTGTTGTTGGTTTTGAGAAATTTGGTTTAGGAAAATTGATCAAAGCTACATGGTGCAAAGGTTAGCTAGAGTATAATATGATATTTTGTGTCCTTGGTTTCAACGAGTCTTGATTATTTGTA
Source organism: Vigna radiata var. radiata (assembly GCF_000741045.1). NCBI lineage: Eukaryota > Viridiplantae > Streptophyta > Magnoliopsida > Fabales > Fabaceae > Vigna > Vigna radiata. The sequence goes on along the minus strand of NC_028351.1, from coordinate 10,279,882 downwards.
TTTAATTTGCAGTGTTGACGTCAATTGGGCAACTATGAGCGTGGATATTATGTAATAAAACACATACATACCATTATTTGTACAAACTGAATCATGGAATAAGGTATTAAAAAACTAACTAAATACGTATCTAACTATTCATTACAATACAATATTGTTTAACTCTATTGTTTTATTTGTAGATCTTTAATGATTCATCTCCGGTAGACATTGAAGACATTAGAAGGAACCGGGCTTCTTTTATTATAAGTGTTAGTAGAAACTTGGCTACAATTCTATAGTGTATGATATAATATTCGAATTTAATATATAGTTTCATGTATAAATGATGTACTAAATATTATTAGACAATTTAATGTTTGAAATGAATTCTATTTTGTTAGTTCCGTTGAATTCATTTGAAATTATATTGATTATAAATTGATTGGATGAGATGATAATACAGGAACATGATTATAATTTCATTGGATGTCAATTGTAATAATCAATTTTTTTTAGAAAAACATATATTATGACGTACTAAACAATGTACATCATAATACGCTGGTTTCTAAAAAGCACATATTATAATGTATCAACAAATCTACGTCTCTTTCGCGCATATTATGACTGATTTCAAAAACTACGTCATAATATGTTCAAGCTATTATGACGTAAATTTCTGCTACGTCATAAAATGGGCAGACTTATTATTACGTTCGAAACTATGTCCCCTAGAAACTACGTCATAATAGGTCATTTTTGTACGTCATAAATGTCATTTTTCCATTAGTGAAGGATACTTGGAGATGGTTCCTTGAATTTATGGTTGAAGATTTTGGTGGGGAGGCAGTCAGTTCATCATTTACATTCATGTCCGACCAGCAAAAGGTAATGCACATGACCTTTTCCCCATTATGTTCATTAAGATTCATACTGAAATCATGTTTCTAACAACACTGTCATAATTTGATTCAACAGGGACTACTGCAAGCTGCATAAGAAGTGGTTCCTGGACTTGATCAACATTTCTGTGTTAGACACCTATACGCAAATTTTAGAAAAAAATTCCCTGGAAAACATCTCAAGCATTTGATGTGGAAGGCAACTACAACAACCCATCCACAAACATGGGAATCAGAAATAAGAAATATAAAAGAGCTCAATGATGAGGCTTACTTATTAAAAATCCCTCCCAGGTTTGTATTTATACTTATTGTTTAATAGTTGAACATGGTTACCCATGGCTTTATACCGTTCGGCTACATACCGTTCGACTTCTACTGAATTTAGGGTTGCCTCTACTTTCCTTCCTTCTTATTCCTCTTTACGTACCGTTCGACTTCATATTGTTCGGCTTCTACTAAATTTAAACCCGCCTCTACTTTCCTCCCTTCTTATTCCTCTTTACATACTGTTCGACTTCTACTGAATTTAGACCCGCTTCTACTTTCCTCCCTTCTAATTCCTCTTTACATACCATTCAACTTCTACTGAATTTAGACCCACCTTTACTTTCCTCCCTTCTTATTCATCCTTGCATACCATTCGACTACATACTGTTCAGCTTCTACTGAATTTAGACTCACCTCTACTTTCCTCCCTTCTTATTCCTCCTTACAAACCGTTCGACTTCATACCGTTCGACTTTATACGTAAACCTTTAAATTCCTTAACCAGTTCAGTGAGCGGCAAGAAGACGAGGACTTTAATGACGAAGATCTTGCAGTGAGCTCGTACGGAGGAGGAATGGTTAGTGGCTAATGCGCGACGGTTCTCATTGACGTCGTTGATGGTCAAGGCCCATTAGAGTCATGTCGAAATTGTGGGGGAGAAAGAAGATGCTTTATTCTGGGTCTAATAGTGAAGAGGGAATGACCACTAGGTTAGGGCGGAGGAGAAGTCGGTGTCACTGAAAGTCAAGGCTCGCTATTGTCTTGCAAGCGAGGACAGCGGATTTGGAGTCCGCCCCCGAGCTGGAGATCGCGATTGCCTCAATGGTGTGCGTGGAAGGAGTATATGAAGAAATTTGAGGACACTACAAGAAAATACTCATTTATCTGCAGATTATTACATACGAATTTAAATCCCTATGTAATGAACATATTATATACGGATGGTACATATGGATCTCGTATGTAATGGAAAATATCACTCACCCAAATATGTTTCCCCCTTTACTCTCGCGCTCCTTTCCCTCCCTGAATTCACTAAGACTCTCGTGCTCCCTCCCTCTTGCAAACCCATCTCACTCTCACCGAATCATTTCATCATCTTCCTCCCTCAGTCTCGCTCTCTCTCAAGCTTCGTCATCTTTTTCATTCAATCTCGCGTTGCACTCGCACTCCCTCCCTCTCGCTTAGTCACACAGAATATCTTTATGGGTTCTCAAGTGCAAACCTTTCTTCTAGGGTTCTTGGCCAAAGCATGGAAGGAGAGTGTAGAAGAAGAAGAGACAGATCGAAGAGTGGCTCGTTGCTAACGCCAAGACCAAAACCCTCTTCGAGCTCCAAAACAAGGTCAAATCTCTGACCTTCCTCACTCTCACTCACTCTCGCAACTACCCTCCCTACTTCCTGACTCTCGCTCACAATCGCAACGACTTCCCATGACTCTCGCTCGCAGTTGCCTATCCTCCCCCTCACTCAGTTCACGAACTTCAACTCACACGCAAGTGAAGAACATCAGCTCATGAACCCTAGTCCTGTGCCCTCGTTCATTGTCGCCGACTTTCACCTCACCCCCTAATCTTGTTCCTTCACTCACTGTCGTCTCACCTCACTCTTGTCTCATTCACCATTGTGTCGCGTTCACTCATAAAGTTTGTGGGTCTCGGTGACGCTCTCATTCTTCTCGCGATGAAGATGACACTCACAGAGTTTGTTCATCTGGTAAGTAATCACTTTGTTCGTTGATATTACTACTAATCCCTAGAACCCTAAATTTCTAAAATCGGAAAGCCATAATCCCTTTTTTCTTTCTTTCATTGGAACATAACACTCTGTGGTGTGGTTTGCAAGACGTTGTTGCCTTGTTACTAGATTTCGATTGAGGCACGGTGTTGCAGTTTAGAAAGATGTGAAGTATGATCATGGATCCTTTACGACTTTTCATTATGGTTCAAGTACCTTACCTAATCAAGTTTCTAAATTCTTAATTGGTTCCTCTGTTTATTAACAGAAATGTTTATGTATAACATGCAGTAGCTAGCTATTGGGGTGGAGTGAAACCGGCAGCAACTGGCATAGAGCATTATGCATATTTCAACTGGCCAAGATTATAGTTATTCACTAGACAAGATTTCAATTTGGATCCCAAACTAATGATTCATTACAACATCCTTTCCACTTGTTCTGAAAAGTAAAATCTTTTGGCAAAGCTACATTGTTTTCAATTTGGATCCCAAACTAATTGATTTTAGGGGCCGAAGTCAACTATATTGCCCATGAAAGCTTTTGTTATTTTAATTGAATTGTATACACANATACAAAACACACACTTTCGTTTTCCTTGACTAGTTGTTTTAGTTTTGAAGGTATGCGATTGTTTGACATGGTACCGTAGGTTTTCCAAGTAATTAATTTAGAGTCGAATACTCTCCTTCTCACTTAACAATGCATTTGCACTAGATGCTCTGCTAAAGTAGAGCCTAATTGGCTTTTCCACAAAATTTGAAGGCTTTCAACTTGACACGACAATTTTCCTTTCCTTTGATTGGGATAATGAGCAACCATATGAAAGGTTGTAGAATGGTATTATATATAGTTCAAATTGTTGTTCAAACTGTAGTTTTTTCAAGTTCCATTACACTGAAACTAGAATGTTACCAATTTAGTATAATCAATGCAAACATGATACACACAACTGTACAGTCAGTGTTTGTATCGATATTCTGAATATTCATGTATTTTCTTTATATATAGTTGAGACATTTAATAATTGCATCTTGCGTTTCTTAGCAATTTACATGTTACTTATTGTCCTTTGTGCTTTCTTATTAGACTGATTGATGANGGAAAGTTAATGGATGCAATACTGCNTAAGGTTGAAAGACANACAGCTGGCTGCTAGATTAGCCCTAAGGTTTGTAAATAATTTCCTTTTTTATGGCTTTGTGGGATGCAAGTTTATGTATGTGATGGGGGGTTTCTAGGAAATGCTAGCAGTGAACTTTTTTCTAACAAATTATTCTTGGGTCAATTTCATATGGATCTCACTAAAAACAAAGTAGCCTTAAATATACCTGATGAAGGATTTATAGGAAATGCTAGTAACCAACTATATATAAAGTTTTTATGTGGATCCGAAAAGAGTAGTAGGCTTAAAGTTTTTGTTGGGACCTATTTGACATTTACTGATAGTGGTATGTTGTAAATAGTGTGTGATTTTGCATTGTTCAAGGGTCTTCTTCTCTCACCCTTNATGGACTTCCTATGGATTTGGCCCATTANAGAGTACAATGGGATCATTTGATTTGTGTAACGATGTTGGAAAAGGTCTTTTTGTTATTTCTCTCACATGTTGAGGAGCTTTTATAGCAGTTGTCAAAATTTTAAATTTCCATAAGTTTGCTTATTTTGAGAAAGTTTCTCAAAATAAGACCTCTCAAAATGGGTTATAACCCGCAAGTTAATCCGGTTCATCATGGATTTGGATTCAGTTGGGTTGGAAAAAATGTATTTTTTAAACTCAATTCATTTGGGTTGAACCTGTGATGAGCCGGGTTGTGAGCCAACCAATCTAATTTTATTTTTATTAATTTATTTTCTTATAAAATCCTAAAAAATACTATTCGGATCATTATATTGGATTGTATTGTATTTTTTTTATTATTTTGAATTGTCTTGAGTTTAACCTCGTTTTGGAAATGAAATTTATTTAGATTTGAATTACAAATAGTTTGTAATTTTTTTTATACTTAAAAAATTATAATTAAGTGAGTTAATAAGTCAATCCGTTTACCTCACTAGCCTATGGTGGCTCGAGCTCGCTAATAAATGAGTCAGGTTAAGTTGACGGGTGTTGCTCCCTACACCTCCCCAAGTGGGACCTGTACCTCCCCATTAATTTAATTTATTTCAAATATATTCTACATCTCCCCATTATTTTCTTTATTTCAAAAATACCCTACACCTTCCCACTATCCTTAACAATCTTTCTCTTTCTCTCTCTACATTAATGGACCATTCACGTGGTTCAGATTTGAATTTGTAACATACTACAAAATATAAAATTCAGAGGAAACTTGAATAGTAGTACTTCTACCATTTCCATTTTATAAAATTAAAAGTTAGACGCAAATACAAAATAATAAACATAATAATATTAATAGTAAATAATGATATATTATTATTATTATTATTATTATTATTATTATATACTAACTTTATAATGACGAAAGAACTAAATAAATTCTAAACCTTTAACAAATAACTTTTTTTTATATTTTAAGTATTTAATAATATTTTTATATTATTTATCTAATAAATTAAATATTTTATTCAAGTATTTGAGTCAAACATGTCGGTGAGTTAAAACATANTATAATGTTAAAAATTATAGATATTATATGTAAAAAAAAAGATACATGTATATAAACATTTTTCTAAAAATTTAGAACAAAATTTTACTATTTATTAAGTAATTTAAAAAGAAAAAAATATATTCAACAACGAAAATAAGATTGAATCAAACTTATTTAAGAAAATATATCTAACTTCAAATTTAAGTAATGTAAATGCTCCATTAATAAGCCATGTAAATGCTCCATTAATGTAGAGAGAGAAAGAGAAAGATTGTTAAGGATAGTGAGGAGGTATAGGGTATTTTTGGAATAAAAGAAAATAATAGGGAGGTGTAAAATATTTTTGAAATAAATTAAATTAATAGGGAGGTACAAGTCCCATTTGGGGAGATATAGGAAGAAACACCCTAAGTTGACTCACAAAATTACCAACCTGTAATGGACTAAACCAAGCCGAAACTAGGTGACCCGCTTTGATATTACTAGCTACAAGTTTTAAAATAATTACAGAAATATCAAATTATGTCACTTTCTATGAGAAGGAGAGAAGTCGTGTTGTAATGTAATTTTTTTAATATTAATGTCAATTAAATAGAATTGTATTAGATTAAGATATATTATAACTTTTGTTTTAGTTTTAATTAAATTGTGTTAGTTTAATATAATTTTAATTTATTATTATATGAACCGAAAGTGTATTGTAATTTTTTTTTAAATTTTAATTAAATTTGTGTTAACTTACACAATTTTATTTTAACAAATTAAAATGTGTTAAATTAATACCATATTTTATTTGTAAAATCGTATCTGACCTTATTTTTTATACTATTTTAATGTTTTTGTTCAATATGATGTATGTATAGCACCACGTTTTTTTAATTAAGGTTTAATTATTTCTTTTGTCCTCAATTTGGTTGAAGTGTGTCAAATTTGTCTCTCTTTTAGAAAAATGTCAATTTCGTCTCCATATAGAAAATATTTGTGTTAATCAAGTCATCTCCCCGTTAAATATAAATTAATGGTGTTAACTGCATTATTTTCGCTTAGGTTAAACTCTCTCGCCTGAGCGAGATTTGCAGAAAACCAAAACACAAGTTTTGTTGACATTTTCGCTTAAGCTAAACAATTTTCGTTTGAGCTAGATATTTTCGCTTAAGCTATAATATTTTCTTTTGAGCTAAAAATGTCCTATAATTAAAATTCAACCATTGAAACTCTTTCGTATGAGGAAACTTATTTCGTCTGGAACTAAAATATGGGATGCTCACTAAACATAAGTTTAATGACTTCAGAGGAATAAATTTAGTGGAAGTATTCCAATGAACCAAGACATATAATTTCATCATATTTACGCATTTTTATATACTTCGGTTTCGTAGAAATGTAAAGCGCATATAGCACGTTAAAAAAGTGTTTTTTTACTAGTGTTTAATTATATTTATGTCAAATTAATTAAAGTTCAATTATTATATAAAAATATAAAAAAAAGGAAAATCAACTTATGCCTCGTGCCGAGTAGGTATAAGATATTACATAAATGAAAGTACAATAATTAGATAAGGACGAACTCGACCAGGTAATTTTGATATAATTTTTATAATAGCCATAAAATATACAATATAGTATGATTTACTATATACAATATACCCATATAAATACCCATATGATATACAATATAGTATCATTTACTACTTTTGTTAATTTTTTACTTTCTTTATAAATTAATAGATTAATTTTTCAAATTTTTTGAAAAAATATATTAAAAAACTAAGAGGTAGTGAATTGATTTGAAAATTCCTTTTAACTTTCTTTAAAAAAAAAAATTGGTGTAATCAATTTTTTAACACTTCAAAGATTAACAAGATTAGTGAAAGAAAACAACAGAAGATTTATATCGATTTAACTTTTAAAAAATTTACATCGAATTTTTTTTCAACAACTTGAGTTGAAGAAAATTCACTAAAATCAAATGTCAAGATTTATAGAATACAAGACTCACTTAATATACTCTCACTCTCTCAATCACAACAAAACACATTCTTAAATAAGAGGCTACACACACTTCCTTTAGAAGCCTTGCCTAACCAACAAAAGTAACACCAATACATAAAGAATTTACAAAAAGACAAAACCTGATGCACCACAAGTGTAGGTATTACAAAGAGTGTGCTACAAGCTATGACCTTTATACCTTCATGTGTAGGCATTACAAAACCTGTTGCACCACAGGTGTAGGTATTACAAAACCTTATGGACACATTATAATCAAATATTACATAAGTTGATACAATTTTATGCATAAAATTTCATCGGTATGCTTTTATTCACTATCCCGCTTTGGTTTGTTACCCAATTTTATTATCACCCAACTATTATTTCAACAATTTCATACAAATTCACACAATTTCATAACCTACAAAAAATTATAGCCAACCTAGCAAATTATTTCACCACAAATACAAATAAAAAAGAGAGAAAAGAGAATAAAAAGATTTTGTTGGCTTCAAATCCATCATTGTCCAACGATGATGCACGTTGGTGCCAGTGCGTGGCACGACGATAATGCACCTGGCTTGGATGTGACCTTGCATGAAAGAGGAAGAATTGAACCACGATCCTTCCCTTGTACGAGTTAGAGAAGAAGAAGATGAAGCAAAAGATCCCAACACTAGTGCAGTCAGGGGAAAAGAAATCGGTTATTTTTGCTAATAGGCACCGGTTCCTGAATCGAGGCATATTCGGCGAGGTAAAAAGTGGTAGACTTTATGCCTCGGTTCCGAACCGAGGCATAAAATAGCAGGATTTTGCCTCGGTTCAAAACTAACCGAAGTAGTAACATATTTTATTTTTTTAAATATTCTTTTTTGTTGGACTTTATGCCTCGGTTAATCGGTTTAGTACTGAACCAGTGCCATAGGGTTACTTTCTGCCTCGGTTGTCGCATGAACCGGTGCCATAGGTTTACTTTTTACCTCGGTTGTAGCATGAACCAGTGCATATTCTCCTGTTTTTTTTTTTAAGAACAGGTATGTTTCTGCAACATTCTCAACTGCAGAAACAAGCCTGCATATAATTTTACAGTCAGAATAGTCCAAAATAATCCAGAATATTTTGAATGAAAATTATATTAAAATACACATACATTTAATGTAATCAAAAATCAACTTCTTGGAAGCATAAATCAATATAATGTAATGATAAATCAATCTAATGTACAAAGTTAAACTACTAATGATGTACAAAATCATAAAACAACTTAGAATTTATATGTATTAAAATTTATATGTATTAATAAACTATGCAAAAGTTATTACTCTTCTTAAACTGTCCAACCGGACAATTCAAGATTCAATACTTGTAAATTATTATTACTATCTCTCTGTTCATTTGTAAAAAGTACATTTGTTCAAAAAATCTGGAGATAGTAAATAATTTTTGTATTGAATCTCAAACGGAAAACAAAGACTATTTTACAACGACAATATATATTGAAGCAAACAAATAATTACATATATAAAATACAACAAAGTAAGCAAACAATATATTCAAATAATCAAATAATTTCATATGCAACATACAATATATTCAAACAAATAATATATTCAAGGACTTATCCGAGAACGTGAAAACCAATCAACAATATCTTGACAAAAACAAATAACGCATTGCAACAAAACTAATTTTATTTTTACTCATAAACTAAGTAATTTCTACAATTGGTGAAATGGGTATAATTAGGACATTATAATGACTAATTATTTTTTATCACTAAAAGTAATAAATGTTTAAAAATGTTATTATAATTATATAAGTCATCTTTATTTTTCTTATTGTTTTTATGATACATAACCTTCATGGAGAATAATACTTTGCTCTTATATAAATATGGAGAATACTAAAGTCAATTTTGGAGGAACTTGATAAGTGTCTTGTCGCTTATCTCATACATACATACATATTATAATATAATGTGTGTAGTTAATTGATTTTTTCCATAGATCTTTAAAAAAATCTTCAATGCCGCAGAATTAGAACAAAAAGCACGTGTAAGCATTAATTATTATCTTTTTCAAGAAATATAGCATTATGTAAATGGCTGTGTTAGATAGATTTATCCATGGACAATAGATCACTTGGTTTTTGAAATACTTATTCAGCAGTTCACAAATAGAGTAGTTATTTAATTTTAATATCTAATTTATCCGTTTGCGAAAAAAAGATGAATTAATAATGCTGAAATCTTTCTTTGATGAAAATAAAATAGGCATAAAGAGAAGAGAAGTTAGATGAGATGCAGAAAGCATAATAAATTTCTGCTCTGCAAAGATCTTAAAGAGGTTGCAGAAAGTACAATTATTTTAGGTTGCAGAAAGCACAATAACTAAAGACAGCCTCTTGTCTTTTAATCAACAAAAAAATATATAAACAAATAAATTATATCAGTATTTTTTTTTAATCTTTTGTCTCTCTTTATTTCATTTAAGTATTTAAATCCAAAAAAATTCTGATAATTCTTTAAGTTGTTTACTCAGGTATGAAACTTTTAAAAATTACCACGTTTACTCTTCTCATGCTTATTGAAAAATTAGAGTAGGCAGATAGAAAGCTTAGACGTGTTTTAGCTAGAAGGAAGAGTAGAAATAGGAAATCTGAAACTCATGGAAAACAAAGGAAAGCAAAACAAGAAAAATAACTCACAACAGAATCTAAGCAACCAGAGTTCTCCCAATAAACCACAGAAAAATTATTCGTAATCAATCTAAAAAGTACTTACACACAGTTAAGCAAAAGAAGCAAGAATAAGAACCCTCAGTCATACTTTCAATTTCAGTCTATATTCAAGCTTTACGCTTCGGTCCTAAGTGAAAATGAAGTCTAAAACTTGACAAATACCTATTGCCTCGGGTTTTCTAATGACCGGTGCCAATACTCGCACTTTATCTCTCGGTCCTAATGGTAACCGAAGTATAAAAGTAGTCCACTCCAACGTTAGAAGGCTTCAACAGTCTGAATGACAGTACTGTCTCGCGTCTGCACAAACCGGTGTCGTAGGCAGTCTACTGCCTCGGTTCTGCTGGGAACCAGTGTTGTAGAGGTTTTTAGTTGATTTGATTGTTTGAGGGGGAAATGACCAAAGATTACGTTTCGAGTTGGAATCTTACCGAGGTAGAATGAAGTTTATGCTTATAAAACCGACGTGTATTTCGGTTTTATGAAACCGAGACGTATAATCCATGTTCTTTTCCTATTTTTCATGAGTGATTCTCTCTACATCTTACTAATCTCATTCTCCAGTTCTTTATTTTTTTTATATTTTTAATTGTCTCCTTATCAGATAACATTTTTAAATATTTTTTTTATTTGACCCACTCATGAGGCACTTTGTTCTTTCTCTCTTTGTCACATTTCATATTTTCCTACACCCCTTTCTTTCTTCTCTTTTTCTTTTTAAGAGTGTTTCTCCCCCTCCTTCCCTCTTTTTGCAGAGTGTTTCTCTCCCTCTTTCCCTCGTTTTATTTGTTGCAGTTTCGCTTTTCATTCTCACAGACTTATTTTTGGTGGATGTGTGGTGGGGTAAGCTCTTGTAGCGGTGGTTATGCGATTGAAGACCTTACCACACCTAGAAGTGAGGTTAAGATGCGGTTCATGGTAGCCGCACTTGAAAGTGCACTTGAAAGTGCGGTTGGCGCTCGCCGTACTTGGATCTGCGATTGATGTTCTCCGTACTTGAATCTGCGGTTGATGCTCGCCGCACTTGGATCTGCGGTTAATGCTCGCCCCACTTGGATCTGCGATTGACGCTCACCGTAGTTGGAGTTGGATGCTCATGTGTGACAGAACCTCGCCATCAATAGTGACCACAACAACAACTTCCTCATTTTCAAATATCTATCCATAATGTAGGTTTTATAAGCCACCAAAGAGTTTTGTGGGTTCATAATAAAGAACGGTACATCTTGGAAGTGTCAAAAAAGGGTGCAGCTGGTGATGGGTGTAGGTGGAGAAGCCAGATTATGGCTTAGAGTCTAGAAGTGAGCTAAATAGTGAGTGAACACTGTCAAAAGTTAATGAAGAACCATTTTTCATCTTCTCTCTCATTCATAACAAAAGTACAGAAGATTGGTCAGAATGTCATTTAAATTTTTTCAAATTTAATAAATGAAGGGCAAAAAGGGTATTGGGAGGTGTAGGATGACATAGGTGAGGTGTAGGAAGGAATACTTATTTTCCATTAATGCAAGCTTGACAACATAGATGGTGGTTTGGCTAAACAAATATGGAGGCACATCAAATGGGCTTGGAGTTGCGGTAATCTAAGCTTAGATGGAAAAAATAGGAGAGATGACGGACTACCCTCACGGAAGAGAAAAGAAGATGAAGAGGGTTTTGAAAATAAAAGAAAAGTGGTGTTTGAGGATGTGAAACGAGATAAGAAATGGGTCTGGAAAGAAATAGAGAGAAAAAGTAATGTGTAGTTCACGAAAAGAGATAAAGAGTGGGCGGCAAATTTGTCGTTTTTTTATCGACGGATTTATCGATGGACTTTCTGTCGGTAAATTAAATATGTATTACCAACGGATTTACCGACATATTTTTCCTTTGATAAATTTAATATGTATTTTCTTATGGATTTACCGACGAACCTTTCCGTTAGTAAATTTAATATGTATTACCGATAGATTTTTTTCGTCGATAAATTTAGTATGTATTATCGACAGATTTATCGATGAAAAATTTCGTCGAGAAGGAAGACACTTATATGAAGTGGAAGGAGTAGAGAGGTTGCGCCAGCACCAACAAACAACTTTGATGATGGTGACGAAGCGATGCCACACCTCTAGTTGTAAGCATCACAATGTATTGGCAACAAAGCATGAGGAGATAAAAGCTTGGGAGATTTGGAGAAACCCTCAAGAGAGAAGAAGGTTATGTCAGCGAAACGTTGACGACCACAATTATAAGCACGGAGCGACGACTTAGAGGTTCTTTGAAGTTCTTGCACCTTGGTTGTTTTTGTTTGGAAAGAATGCTTAGGGGAAGAAGTGGTGATTATGTATTCAAAGGCTCTAAAGAAGTGCCAGACGTTGACGATGACAACGGATGCAATTGGTGGGGTGTTTAATTAGTGAATAATTATTTTTTTAGTTTTTGATTTTGCTTTGGATTCATGGTTGATGTGTCTAAATATGTTGTGTTCATAGGTGAGGAAAAGAAAAAGAAAACATCATATTATTATATTGATTGTGATATTAATCAATATGAAAAAGAGAAACTTCCTATGCCAATTATGAATCATCATAGAAAAGTTAAAACTTTTTTATATCGTTTATTTTTATATATTGATTCTTTAATTAGTATAAAAAAAGTTTCTTATATTAGAAAATTTTTCAAATGAACGTTATGACTAATGTAGAAAAAAATAATTTATGTATATATTATGTAAATGGGATAGAGCAACCAAGTGATCCAATATAATTATATTTATTCTTTGTTGATTAAAAAAAAGAAAACTTGCTTTGATTTTTGTAGGTATAACCGTGAGTAGGTAATGTTTTTGGTTGATAATCCCTACCATGTGTAAATCGTATACTCTGCCTAAATATGTAATAGTAGTCTTTAAAGTAATATGAGTTTCTCCTTAACAACTTTTAAGATGTAAAAGTAAAAATACATAAAGTTTTTCATAAACTAAAATGGCATTATACGTAAGTTAAAAATAACTCTTTTAAGAAGCTACGTAAAATAATGTCAATAGATTAATTTATTAATAAATTAGTTTTAATTTATTGAGATACTAATTTCACTTTTTTCCTTCCCAAAAGTTCTTGAAGAGAAATTCTGTCATACATATTATCAATTAAAATAGAACTCACACACTCTTTCACATTTTGATTTTTGATAACCTATCGTTTTAAATTTGAGAGTCAGTTTCCATTAAGTAACAATGTAAATAATAAAAAATATATGACCAATGTATAAAATAATCAAACTAATTAAAGATAGAATTGGAATCAGTAAGGGCACAGCACTTTCAAACAGTCAACAAATAAAATAAATAAAATTATTGCTTAATGAACATACTTTTTTTACTATAGCTCGAGGGTGACGAGGACTAATATTTTATTGTATATAATATATGATGTTTAGTATTTAAAGTTGTGCATGGCAGAACCACGTGGGCTTGTGTGGGCATCTCAGAATACTAAACCTAAATTTTTCTAATGTCTTTCATTGAAGTTTGAAAGAGATGAAAGAGAGAAAGATATCACGCAAGAAAGTTAGAAATTTACTATCTTATTCAATCTTTGGACTAGATTCTCTTAGCTAATGCAAATCAAAACAACATATGATTGCATTAACTAAAATCTGATTAACTAGAGATATTTGATTCAAGCTACGGACTTAATAACCTTATCAGCTTCAAAAGCTGGTACGAACACAATATCGAATGCTTCATGCTCAGTGAGATTCAAGCGTCTTCCTCCCTCACCGTTCTGTGCATCAAATCTTCCAATATCGAAGCATGTTGGTGAGTCAAAGATGCAGAACACAAGCTTGTATCCAATTTGATATTTCTGAATGTGAAATTTGCCACTAAAAGTTTGTTGTCCAGGATGACCTTCGGCACCACCAATTCCCACACATGCCTTCTGGATTGATTCGTCCACGAACACCGACCAATTGGAGGATTCTGCACACAATGGCTTCTGTACGAAATTGATGTCCACTTCGGTACCTATAGGATGTTTCCAAAACTTGAAATTATTAACAGAAGATGATTTATATGAAATTGGTTAAAGAGTGGATTTTAAATCTAAATCAGTTCTATAAAATAGATTTGTAAGATGAGATCTGTACCTACTTATATATTATAAATTAGTTTTATTTTATATAAATTGGTTATAATTATAATCATATTTATGATATCAGGTAAATTTTAAGTTTAATTCAACTTCACAAACTCAGTTTGACATCTGTATTCGTTTATATATTATAAATTGGTCTTATTTTCAGTCAATTTTTGAAATTTTCAATAATACATTACAATTAAATTGATAAAATACTGATGAGTACCTGTAAAGATGAATAAGTGACTGTCTCCGGTGAATTGAACAGGGAGGCCACGGAAGGCTTCAGAGTAATCTTGCAGGATAGTAAGAGGGCACTTTGAGTTTCCAGTTTTGGCAAGTTTCAATCCACCACCAGGTGGACCACTGATTGCTGGGACGATGTAGTATGTGAAATCTGGTAAAATGGGGTCCCCATATATGTCCACAACTTGTTGAACATCATCTGAGAAAGCTAAGGGAAGGTTGGTGAAGAAGGGAAGGAGGAAAGAGAGAGCAAGAACTAGGGTTGGCTTCATGGTTGATCGATTTGGAAGATGTTGTTGGAGATGTTGTGCTGGATTGATTTTGGTTCTTTATATAGAACCAAAGATGCTGCTATAGCACCACCTGTTTCTACTTTAAAAATCATAAGATAATATGGTTTAGGTATGCAGATCTCAATTTTGACCATAGAGACAGGAAAAAGGAAAAATACAAAGAATAGAAACATGTGTGGCAGCAAGAAATGTAATATCATGTTAAGAATGGACATAGCAACAAAGGTTTATAGTAAGACAGGACAATGACTTTGTGAAAGAGACTGACAACACATTCATAACATGTGGGTAAATTATTTTAATTTTTTTTCTTAATTTAATAACTGAATAATAGTTAATTTATTAAATTTATGAAATATACTTTTAAAATAACTCGATTTTCAATAAAAATTGAAGTTTGTGTAAAGATATTTTAAATGTTATAGGTGGAGAAATGTAAAGAATTGGCAAACAATATATATCGAGAAAGAGAGAATGTAATTTTTAAATAAAGAAAGCAATTATTGGTAGTTTGATCCATAATGTTGTAAAATATGACATCGTAGAATTTTGAAAAGAGTTTTTTATCCGAAAATCAAATTTTTCTTTTACCAATAAAAATATTCTCTGAAAATCCGCATTTTCAGTGTTGGTTTTACATAAAAGATATATAAAATTAAGGTTCATGACATTATTGTCAACTTTTTTTTATACTTTTTATTCTTTAAGGTTATTCGAATAAGATTAATTCAAAATCATTTATTATAAAAGAATTAAAAAAAATTCGAATAGACTTTGTAGATCGACGTGCTGAGTGTAGGTAAAATATTATATCACATGTTATGCAAGTACAATAATTGGATAAGGACGAAGTTGTACTGAGTTATTTTAATGTAATTACTCACTAGTAGAAAAAAAAAAGTAAAAAAGAGGATTCTATTGATGAAATCTAGTTATCATAATAATTTTTAATAAAATTAACATGTATTATGACATATTTTAAGAAATTTATAATAGTAATATTTTCGTAATAAAAAATATAAGTATTATGACAGGTACAAGTCACCTGTCATAATAATAAGTTGAATATGATGACAAAATGAAAATTATGGAAAAACATATTATGATACATATTAAAATACTTATTATAATAAGTGCAAAACCCTTCTCATTTCATTTCTTCCAATCTCGCACAACATTTCTTTCTCTCGTCCCAGACCACACAAAACATCTCGAAACTCTACACGTCTTGAAGCTTCACGTCGTCGATGGCACGTCTCCATGTTGTATCCTGGTGGGTGCTGAGGAATGCGAGCTTTCGGTCATTTATCTCAGCCGTTTAGAGGACAGTAACAAGACTGTGAGAGAAGAGTACTAGTCACACATTGCTAGGGCTTCATGGGAGTAGGGTTTCTTCCAGGTGGTCTCTCTTAGGTGATCTAAATTTATTCTAAGAGATCTAAATTTATTATTTAATTTTTTCTTGTAAAACTTGAATTGCATGTTGTATGAATACCAGTGAAACTTGAATTGCATTTTGTCCAGACAGTTGGTAGAGTGGAAGGTGTAAGGCGAGAGTAGAGTGTGGAATTGAGGTAGAGCTCAAACAAGATCAAAAGAGAAGATGAGAATATATGCTTTTGTATATTGATTTTTGGTTTAAATGTTTACTTGGTTCCTAAGTTAAGTGGTTTTTTTTTTCACTTTAGTACATGATTTTAAAAGTGCATACAGTTAGATCCTAAAGTTGTAAAAATTATATAAATCATGTCCCTTCTGTTATATCCTAAAATTGTGAAAATTATATAAATCAAGTCTCTTCCGTTAAATTGACAACAATGGTATTAACTCCCAACTATTGTGGCAAAAACTTCTACCATATTTCTTCTCTCTTCTCTGTTTTTTTTCCTACCATGTCCTTGCTTTTTTCTCTCTTTCCTATATCTTTACAAAATAGTTTTTTTTTCTCTTCTTTTTTTCACCAAACCTATCCTCCACTTCCTCAAATTCTCTTATTTCCTTTCCAGTCCACTGTTAATAATCAGGAAGTACATTCATCGTGGCTCATCTAACAACAAAATCTTCAATTCAAAAATACCAAATAAAACGAACATCACAAGTAAAAATGGAGACAAAAAATAAAGTTAAGAGACAAAAAAAAATAGTTTTATGTTACCTCCGATGAATTAGCCAAAATCCTAGCAAGTGCAACCCTTTGTGCTTGACCCACAAAGAGTTCATCCCCGGACTTATCCATGAAAGAAGCATCGAAGTCTGCCATTGCCAGCAACTTGCGCACCTCATCATCAATTAGCTTTTTCCCTCTAAGTTGTGGTCCATACCTCACATTGTCAGCAACTATGCCTGTAGAATAGATACCCTCCAACATTATTACAAGAGAAAAACAAACTTATCAGTGAATTGGAAAATTCTAAGGATGAAGAAGAAAAGAGTAAAAAGGCAATGGAAAGCTTAGCTTCTGCATTACATGAAATATCTACAGAAGCCAGAGAAGCCAAGGAAAATCTACTAAACATCCAAGCTGAACGTGAAAGCTGTGAGGCTCAGATTGAAGATTTGAAGTTAGTATTAAAAGCCACCAATAAAAAATGAGTCCATGCTTGATGAGGCATGACATGAGATCCATTTTCTTGTATGTAGCATTGAAAATTCAAAGAGTGTCTTTGAGAACTCCAAGGTTGAGTAGGAGCAGAGAGAGAGCATCATCTTGTAAGCTGCATAAAGAAAAATGAAGAAAAGAAGGTATCTCTGGAAAAAAGAAATAAAAAGATTGCTTTATTTGCTTAAAGAAACCGAGGAAGAAGCTAATATAAACAGGGAGGAAGAAGCCTAGTTGAAGGAAAATATTAAGGAAGTTGAGGCTGAGGCAATTCAACTGCAGGAAGCTCTTAAGGAAGCAATAGCTAAGAACATGAAACTGAAGGAGAATTTATTGGATAAAGAAAACGAGTTGTAAAGTATGTTTGAAGAAAATGATGAACTTCGGATGAGGGAATCTGAATCGATGAAGAAGGTGGAGTTATCTAAGTTGTTGGAAGAAACTACAACCATACCCAAAGGCGGTTCAAGGCTCTTAAGAAGGTTGACTTGCCGCTATCGTCGGGGCCTATGATCCCAACAATGACACCCTTTGGGATGTTAAGGTTGATGCTTTTGAAGATTGAAACCCCACCGTCAAAAACTCTAGTGAGATTTTTTATCTGGAATTTAGGTTTTGCATTTGCATCCACTTCTAATAATTGTTCCTTGCAATCATCTATCAGAGTTTTGAGTCCAAAAGAGCCACATACATCATCGATTTGACTTTAAAAAGATTGAATCGTGAGAGGCTTACCTAGGAGAGAAGACATGACGATGAGCTTCAAGGTTGAAGATTGAAGAAGGAAGATTGAAGAAGAATACGAAAGATATAGAAAAGAGAGAAAAAGATGGGCATTGCTGGAAAAGCATGGGAGAGAGAAGATAAAATGCAGATTATTTTGCCACATCAACTAAGAATTAACTATGTTATTGCCAATTTAACGGAAGGGACTTGATCTATACAATTTTTATAATTTTGAGACTTAATGTATGCACTTTTAAAACCAGATACTAAACTGAACAAAATTATTTAACTCAGGAACCAAGTAAACATTTAAGACTTGATTTTTTAAAATAACTATTTCCAAAATCATTTTAAAAAAATTTGAATGAGAAATAGATTGCTAATTAGGTGTTGTTTCGGAAAAATTGTTTTTAAATCTGAAAAATGAGAAGGGAATGAAACATGCCCTCGTTTCCCAATTATCTTTAGGAATCTACATATATTGCATTAGAAATCCTCTAATTTAATCGTAAATGTACGATTTATACACGAGTGTGATTGTTTAGAGAAGTTTATGTTATCAGAAAATATGACACTCTCATTTGTTTTTAAACAAGGAATGGACATTGATATCTTTATGGATATCTTTTGGTTCCTTCCCTTTTAGTATGAAGTTATCATTTCTGCTCTGTGAATACTCGAGTGGTGTGGTTAATTCAGGTGATGAAAAGCTACAAATAGTCATGATTCGGACTACAGCATGGACCATTGTTAGAGTTAAAACGCTTCACATAAGTTCTCCTATCTTGTTTGATAAAAGTCCTTTCTTTTATAAGGTTGAGGAAGATCTTTCTTCTTTACAGGGTACATTTGATTCTTTTTTTCCAAAAATATATTTGCTTACTAGTATGTATTTACTTATGCAGCTTTTCTCAAATGGGATGAGGGAGTCTGATCAGAGACATGTCTCCCTTAAAATTAATGCCTCAGGTAGGAATGTAGGAATGTACTTTGTAGATTCTTTGCACAGTTTTGCCTCTTTTCCCTCAAATAGTTACATTAGAAATGCCATACTTCTTTTTATGTTGCAGAAGAAGCTGTTCTCATGGAGCTGCTGAACGTTATGTACCTTGACCACTACTACAGCACCTGCTTTGCTGGACGTGTTGATGGCTGCGGACAAATTTGAAGTTGCTTCGTGCATGAGATACTGTAGCCGGTTATTGGGCTGTTTTTGGGAATGCAGGAGAAGGGGTCAGTGAGCTTTGCTGTTGACTATGAGTTTGCTGCATGGTCTAGGCCAAAAAAAGAATTCGTTAGCAAGTACAAAGGTAACTACATGTTCACAGGGGGGAAAGGCCGTTGGGTATAGAAACTTGTTTGTTATTCCATGGACATTGTTTATAGAAACTTGACTGCTGTACTGTAAGTTAATGTAATATATGGATTAATGTATAAATTATGTATTAAATATTATCAAACAATTTAATTTTTAAAATGAATTTAATTATGTTCAGTTTAGTCTCTTCTTTTAAAAATGTTAACTTTTGATTCTTAAGTTATAAAAAATGTTTCAAATCAGTCCCTGTCGTTAAATATCCACTAAAGGAGTTAACTTTTTCTTTCTCTTTCTTCTGCTCCTCTAAATTTCTGTGAAGATAACAGTTTTTTCTTTCTCTCTCTTATACTCTTCCGAATTTATCTGAAAACAAGAGTGAAGAAGCAAAGGTAAGATTCAACTACACTCAAATCCAATGCCAGCGCTGATTCCGTATTTTTCTCTTCTCTCATGCCCCTTCTTCAACCACACTCAAATCTTCTCCATCTCTCTGTCATTTTCATTTCCCTCGTCTTCTCTCTCACAACATTGCTTTTTTCCTCCTTATGGCTCCATGTCAACCATCTTTCTCATCCATGCATATACGGTATCATCATTCTTTTCTCTCTATCTTTCTCTTTCACTACTATTCAGCAAAATCTGAGCTTCATCACCCCCATCTATTCAAAGCGGTTGCTTTACAGATATTTACGTGGAAGAAAGAAAAAAAAAATGGATTTTGCAGAAGCGTGAACCACCCCATGAAGCTCTTGTTTGAACTTTAAACTTTTTCTGTTGATTTTACTAAATAGGTATTCTCAAAGTTTCGGAATTTACTTTTCACGTGGTTCCAATAAGTTATCTAGACCATGGTGCTTTTTTTTTAGAACTTGAATTTTCACTTCTTCTGGTTCTTACTAAACTTGATATACTTCTTCTGGTTCTTACTAAACTTGATATACATGGTGGAATTTTGGTGGGATGCAGGGGATTATATTTCTCCTCGCTCAGAGAGAAAGTCTGGTTTCATGAAATGGCTCAGTAAACTTTTCAGAGGTGGGTCTAATAGAGGAAGGGGTGGTCGTCATCTGCATGAGCCAGCAGAGGAAAGCATAGTTTGGGGAGCTTCATCAACAGCGTTGGTAAAAGTTGTTGTTTTCATATAAATTCAGAGGAGACGTAAAAGAGAGAGAAAGAAAAAGTTGTTATCTTCACAGAAATTCAGAGGAGCAGAAGAGAGAGAAAAAAAATTAACTCCGTTAGTGGATATTTAACGGTAGGGACTGATTTGAAACATTTTTTATAACTTAGGGATCAAAAGTTGACATTCTTAAAAGCAGGGACTAAACTGAACACCAGCTTATAACTTAGGGACCAAAAAGAGGTTTAAACTTAGTTTAATTAAATATGTTCATTTCATGTTATATTGATTATAAATTGATTGATGATATGATAATACAAGAAATTGATTGGATATGTTAAATGTAATAATGAATTATTATTTTTTAACAAAACAAGTTTTTATGATAGGTGAACTATGTATGTAATAAAGTTAATTATGAAAAACATATATTATGATAGGTGAACAATTACTTGTCATAATATATTCGACATATTATGATAGGTGAAAAGCTCTATATCATAAAATACTATATATTATAATAGATAAATCGAGCTACATCATAATATATTTGCTATATTAAGACTAATAAGTGAAAATATTTCATAATACACTATTATAATTGGTGACAGAAAGTACGTTATAATATGTTGAACCTATGGAATTTAACTATCAAAGAGACTATTACCTCAGTTATAAACACAACTTATGCGTAAACCTTCTAGAAAAAATTCAAAATAAAATTGTAAATGAAAAATTTGAAAATATCTAATAATTGTAAGCATCAATTCGCGGTTAACCTAAGGCATAAAAGGCCTATGACATCAGTTAAAATATAATCAAGGCCGTAGAAGTTGACAAAATAAATTTCAAACAATCATAATTAAATGTTGTCGGTTTCTGACAAGACATAATGTCTAAGTTGGTCAAAGAACTCAGACAGATGAAAAGTCTAATTTACATGGGTCAACAAGATTTTTTGTCTCGATTGATCAAAGAACTAACCCTTAGTTATCAATTCATAATGAATCGAGACATATAATGTTGTCATAATTATAAAATTACCATTGAATTTTTATGAAGAAACTTAATGTATGAGTTAAAAAATTGTTTATTTACTAGTTTATTTACTAGTGTAAGTTAAAAATAACTTTTTAAGAAGCTATGTCAATAGATTAATTTATTAATAAATTAGTTTTAATTTATTGAGATACTAATTTCATTTTTTTCCTTCCCAAAAGTTCTTGAAGAGAAATTCTGTCGTACATATTCGCAATTAAAATAAAACTCACACACTCTTTCACATTTTGATTTAATTTTTTATAACCTATCGATTTAATTTGAGAGTCAGTTTCCATTAAGTAACAATGTCAATAATAAAAAAAAAAATATGACCAATGTATAAATAATCAAGCTACATGAGCATAATTAAACGTTCCATATATATATATATATATATATATATATATATATATATATATATATATATATATATATATATATATATATATATATATATATAGAATTGTTTAATGAACATACTTTTTTTACTATAGGTCGAATAGGTCGAGGGTCACGAGGACTAATATTTTATTATATATAATATATGATGTTTAGTATTTAAAGTTGTGCATGGCAGAACCACGTCGGCTTGTGTGGGCATTTCAGAATATTAAACCTAAATTTTTTAATGTCTTTCATTGAAGTTTGAACGAAATGAAAGAGAGAAAGATATCAGGCAAGAAATTAGAAATTAACTATCTTATTCAGTCTTTGGACTAGATTCTCTTAGGTAATGCAAATCAAAACAACATATGATTGCATTAACTAAAATCTGATTAACTAGAGATATTTGATTCAAACTACAGACTTAATAACCTTATCAGCTTCAAAAGCTGGTACGAACACAATATCGAATGCTTCATGCTCAGTGAGATTCAAGCGTCTTCCTTCCTCACCGTTCTCTGCATCAAATCTCCCAATATCCAAGCAAGTTGGTGAGCCGGTGATGCAGAAAACAAGCTTGTACCCAAATTTGTATTTCTCAATGTGAAATTTGCCACCAAAAGTTTGTTGCCCTGGATGGCCTTCGGCACCACCAATTCCCACGCATGCTTTCTGGATTGATTCGTCCACGAACACCAACCACTTGGAGGATTCTGTACATAATGGCTTATGTACGAACTCGATGTCCAGTTTGGTACCTATAGGGAAGTTTCCAAAACTTGAAATTAATAACAGAAGATCATTTATAAGAAATTTGTTAGGAAATCAAATTTAAGCTCAATTCAATCTATAAATTGAGGTATAAACATATCATCGTGAGACTAGACATTAATATATAGTCGGATAATGACCTAATAGCAGGTGAAACAACATGTTCAACAGATAACAAATATCGTTAGGATGGATTCTGATCATAACTATAATACCATAGACTTTAAGTCTAATTCAATCTTGCAAAATCGGCTCACTACATCCATTCAGTCGAGATGAGACTTCTAACGATTCTCATGACAATGAAGTATTGATTAGTACCTGTGAAGATGATTCCAGGGCTGATTCCGGGAATGGTGAATTGCACAGGGAGGCCACGGAAGACTTCTGAGTAATCTTGCAGAACAGTAAGAGGGCACTCTGACTTTCCAGTTTGGGCAAGTTTCAATCCACCACCAGCTGGACCACGGATTGCTGGGATGATGTAGTATATGAAACCTGGGAAAATGGGGTTCCCATATATGTCCACAACTTGTTGAACATCATCTGAGAAAGCTAAGGGAAGGTTGGTGAAGAAAGCAAGGAGGGGAAGGAGGAAAGAGAGAGCAAGAACTAGGGTTGGCTTCATGGTTGATCGATTTGGAAGGTGTTGTTGGAGATGTTTTGGTGTACTGCATTTTGGTTCTTTATATAGAACCAAAGATGGTGCTATAGCAGCACGTGTTTCTACTTCAAAAATCATAAGATAATACATGGTTTAATTATATATGGAGAGTTCAATTTCCAACATAGAGAAAGGAAAAAAGAAGGAAAGAAAGAGCTCAGAATAGAAACAAAGGTTCATTTATGAAAGAGAGACATTCACAACATGTGGGTAAATTATTTTAATATTTTTTTCTAAATTTAATAACTGAATTATAGTTAATTTATTAAATTAATGAAATATATTTTTAAAATAACTCGATTTTTAATGAAAAATAATAATTTGTGTTAAGATATTTGAAATGTTATAGGTGGAGAAATGTAAAGAATTGGCAATTTTTAAAAAAAGAAAGCAATTATTGGTAGTTTGATCCATAATGTTGTGAAATATGATATCGTAGAATTTTGAAACGAGTTTTTTATCCGAAAACCAATTTTTTTTTCTTACCAATAAAAATATTTTCTGAAAATCATCATTTTCAATGTTGGTTTTAACAGAAAAGATATATAATAATCAATTTTGTTCATTTATATATAGTCTAAATATTTGTAAAGTTCATAACAGAACTGTATAATTATGATCTATAATTATACGAAGATAATTATTGTCAATTTTTTTTATACTTTTTATTCTTTAAGGCTATTAGAATAAAATTAATTCAAATTCATTTATAATAAAAAGATTTTAAAAAAATTCGGAGAGACTATATAGATGTCTTTAGCGACGTGCTCAGTGTAAGTAAAAGATTAGATGTCATGCTATGCAAGTACAATATATGGATAAGGATGAAGTTGGACTCAGTTATTTTAATGTAATTGCTAAGCTAAGAAACTATACAAAATTGGAATTTATATATTGATGTATTTTTATGCTTTTATTTGTTTTAAGTGAAGAACTTATATATTTAATTTGATTGTTTATATGGTTTTTCTAATTAATATATATATATATATATGATAATGATATTTAGACAATATTTTCTTGATAACATTTTAACATTGATTACGTGATTGGTCGTAAATTATTTTATAATAGTGTTTGTGATTATTATTATTGATTATAAAGTAATTTATGACCAATCACATATTAAAACATAATCAATGTTCAAATATTGTCAAAAAAATGTTGTCTAAATATTATTATCTATATATATATATATATAT
>NC_028351.1:10207046-10254936 GCF_000741045.1 Vigna radiata var. radiata | reverse complement strand
ATATATATATATATATATATATATATATATATTGTTTTGTAATTTTAAAATATACAAACATATTCGATAGTTATTTGACACAATACAAATTAAAGCAAGAAGTTGACTTTGTTTTAGCAATCCAATGAGACACGTGTCACAAAAGATAGCAACCTTTCTTTTAATAATTAGAAAAGTTATAATATAAAAATAAAAAGAGACATCAGAGATAACATTTTATTTCTTATTTTAACAACAGTTAAAATCCACGAGCTTCACGAAGCACAGCAATAATAGTAGTAAATAAATTATATATAACATTAAAGCTCGTGGCGAGGAATATTTTATGTTTCCCGTGGAGCACGACCTTGTTTATTTTTAAAAGAGGGTTAAGATTTTATTTCTCTCAATAAAACGTTGTGGTAAAGTATAATAATAAAAAGCCGATTGAATAATTCGGTCCATCTATTAAAATAATTAATATTTTGAAATTTTGAAAAATAAAAGTCAGGAAATAAAGAATCATTTAACAGAAATTTAAAAAGATAAATTAATTAAAATAGATTTATCTAATTCTCAACATTATCAACTCCTCAAGAAAAAATATATATGAATTTGATGCTTTAATAAGATTCGGTTAGCTACCAAAATGTTTTTCCGCCGGTTTATAATAATTTTGCTAAAATGCCACGTCATTTATTTATCATGATGATAAGTACATGTATGTCATATCTTAAGAATTCAAGCCCTTGAAATCTCACATTAAATAAATACAAATAAAATGATTAATATATATATAGAAAGACTCATACATTTATTTATTTTTTATTATAATATTTTATAATTTTTTGACAACAAATTATATATTATTATTTTACCGATTCGTTTCCATAAAAACCGTTCAAAAACATTGTCTAAAAAATTATTAAAATATATTTTCTTTTTATTATAGGGTGAGAATGCGTCCTGTTTTGTTCTGCTTTGCATTTGGTGCATAAAAAGTGAATCAGGGCTATCAATGACATGCAAATTAATTTTCTTGGCTTCTTCCACGTAACATTTTGACTCGTAGGATAGCCCACATAAAGATTATTTATATTTTAATTTATTTATTTTAAATTAACAAGCAAAAGAATGAAAAAAATATAATTTAAATATAATCACTAAAATATTCCCTCAAAACAAAATAACAATTATACTGTTTGAATCTTAATTTTTTCCAATTTAGATATTAAAGTTTTCTTTTAAAGTATGCGCATTATTAAATCATAGTGATTAGTGATTAGTGATTAGTTTCCCGTATTTATATGAATGCTTGGTTAATAATTTATATATATATATATATATATATATATATATATATATATATATATATATATATAATGATTATATATATAATGATATATTTATCTTTCTATTTAATATTAAAAAATATAATTCTTTTTTAATTTAAATTTATGCAAACGTCTTCTCTCATATTAGCAACGTGAATTACAAGTTACGGGAGCTCAAAAGTTCAGTCTCTCCTATACATTTCCTTTTGCATACTATGATTCGTTTGGCATGCATTCCTATTTTCAACTAGGATAATGATATTTTTGACAATAAGTGAGACGAATAAGGCGAATCAATAACAACAACAAAATTGCATACATCATCAAAATTATCATCAAATCAACCCAATGTATTAGGTTGGGCAAAAATAACTGATCTGTACTGTACTGTAGTTAACTGTACTATATTATACTAAAAATAACTGAACCACTTTTACTAACAGTTCAGTATACTGTTTTATGGTTCAGTTTTTTATAACATTACAGTTCAGTTAACTGTGAGAACTGTATTTACTCTTATATCTTCTCTAGTTTCAGTACAACTCAAGAAAACTTTATTTAATAATAAAATACTAATAAATAAAATTGTTCACATAAAAAAATAATAATTAATTTTTTAAGACAATTTTTTTATCACAAAATTTCCATTTTTTATCAATAAAAATAAAAAACATAATTTATATTTTTATATTTTTTAAGTTATATATATACATTTATATATATATATATATATATAAGTAAATAAATAAAAAATAAAATAATTTTTAATAATAAAAGAAATATAAATAAAATAGAAAATAATAATATTAAATAATTAAAAATCATTTTATTAGATACTTATGAATAAAATAAAATAAATATTAAAATAAATTTCAATATGTATTGTTATAATATTTAGTTTAAAAATTAGTACAATTTAGTTTAAAATTAGTATAGTTAGTAGTTCAGTTTATATTATACTTTAGTTAAAATTAGTTTACAATTTAGTTAATAAATAGTTCAGTTCAATTAGTGCAGTTTATAATTCAGTTAATAGTTCAGTTAGTGTAGTTTACAATTCAATTAATAGTTCAGTTTAGTTCATACTGTAATTTAGTACAGTACAATTCAATTCAGTTTAATAAAACGAAAAACAATTCAGTTCAGTTTTTCTGAACTGTTTTACAGTTCAGTTCAGTTTGTCTGAACTGTTTTAGAGTTCAGT
The DNA here is from genome assembly GCF_000741045.1 of Vigna radiata var. radiata. Taxonomy (NCBI): domain Eukaryota; kingdom Viridiplantae; phylum Streptophyta; class Magnoliopsida; order Fabales; family Fabaceae; genus Vigna; species Vigna radiata. The sequence goes on along the minus strand of NC_028351.1, from coordinate 10,252,419 downwards.
TCAGATTTTAGCAGTGCAGTACAGTTCAGTTCAATTTGTCCACCCTAACGTATTATAGCATGTTTTGATCTGAATGTATTTATTCTAAGGCGTGTCAAATCTTTAAAAAAACTGATATTTTGACATGACAAAGAGACAAAAACATCCACTTAACTCATAAAAAAAATAATACTTTATCATGTTTTTTATTTTTAAACTTAAAACTAGAAAGAGTCTGAATGCTGAGGGTTTGAAAGTTTTTATTTTTTTAAAAAAAAAGACATGTTATTTTGACACCAGTAAAAAATAAAAACATTTGCTTAATAACTTAATAAATTAATATATTAATTATATACTATTGTTTTTTTTATTTAAAATACTAATATATATTACACTATTATGGAGAAAACAATTGAATTGTTAGGTAGGATAAGTAGGATATTGAGTTCATGTAGTAGTACAATTATGACTGACAAACTTCTTTAATTGAAGAATCAAAGTAGTGTACATAACGCATCAAATTGCCAAAACTAATTTACTCCATAAAAAATAAACTTCAGGAAACATGTGACAGTGATAGTTTCTTCTTGTTACATGAAGAGAAAAGTATAATCATATCAACCACAATTTCGTCTGGGTGACTAAATAGTAGGACTTATTTTTTTATGTGTCTTATTTTATTTTAGTTTTTAGTTTTTTGATATTTGATTTAGCTATCATTTGATTTTATTTTCTATTTGAAAAACAAAATATATAAAAAAAATAAGTAAGAAAAGAAATGAAAAAAAAGGAAAGAAAGAAAAAACAAAAAACAAAACGAAAGAACCAAAAGAAAAGAAAAGGAAAACGAAAAAAAAAAAGAAAAAACATGAAAGAAAAAAAAAGAAAAAAAAAGAAAAAAAGTGTAGTTTTTTGTCTTTTAGTAAAAAAAAAGTAAAAGAAAAGAGAGGTTTTAGCTGGGATAGGAGCAGTGTGTACGGGGTTGGACAGCAAGGGAGCAAGAAACGATTTTTGCAGGCACGATTGGGTTGGCAGACACGGTGTGGATTGGCAGAGGATATACTGGCAAAGAGGGAGGCCTTCAGGAAGAGGCACACCATCCTCACGCACACCACACCTCATCACGCAACACATAAAGCATCCTCCCTTCATCTCCAACAACATCCATTATTGACACCTTCTTCTCTAATTCCCCCATTCAAGCAATAGACCATCAGACGTTCATCCAATAGATTAACCTCACACACTCCTCTCCATCACTCAACACGCACACCTCCGGAGGAATTTCCTTCCTGACACACCAATCACTTACCCATTTTTCTTTTTCCCTTCGGCCAAAAACACAAACCTCAAGGAGGGAACCCATTTTCCTCCAACAGAATCATCTCTCTCGTCGTTCTTCCATTCCATCACCTTCGATACACTCAAAACCAGAGCATCCACCATTATCTCCAACCTCATCAACTCAACAGAATCACCATCCCCTCCCTTCCATTCGGTCTGACACCTAAAAAACACAAAGAAGGGCCAATCACTCACGACCCCCCTCCATCACAGAAACACCAAACACAAAAATAGAGAAACTCATTCACTACCTCCATCACCATCACACGAACTCATCTCAACACTCAAAGTAAAAAACAGATATCAGAGGCAAGTTCTAAGTTTACACGAAGGGTGGCAACAATATCAACACAGATGTTCTGATGACTTTTTAGGCAAATCTGAAGCAAGTTGCACAAGAAGACTCGTGGTGGCTCTCGGAGACGCAGCAAAGGTAAGCCTAATTGGAGAAAGTTGCGGCGAACCTAGATCAATGGCAAGTGGTGCCGTAGGTCGATGACTTGAAGTGGAATGATTGGACGAAGGTACACCCATGGAGGGAGGAGTTGGCGTGAATGGTCTCGTGAATTTCGTTTGATGCAGTTGCGACGATGACCTTGGCAGTGGCGCGATGATGGAAGAAGGAAGGCTCGACGGGGAACGACGACCCTGGCTCGGTGGCAACGGCAACTTGCATGACGAACAGCCTACGTCACTCACGAACAAGAAGATCTCTCGTGCGAGAGAAAGAAAGGGGAGAACCCTCACGGTGGCCGGCGATGGCCCCAGTGGCAAGCGGCGTTGTCGGTGAAGACTTGGATGGAAGCTTGTGGTGGTCGGTTGAGTAGAGGTGCGTCTCTGTTTCCTTCGTTCAGAGAAGAAAATGGCCCTGGGTCATGATGGTGCTTGCACAAATGAGAGGAAATTGGTAGAACCCCTATTGTTCTGATTTGGGGCAAAGGGCCTTAGGCCTATTGGACAACTTTCTATCTACTGGCCACCATGTTCAATTCCATTCACACCTCCACCGTGCTTCAACAAAAACGAAAAAGGGCTTGGGCCAGCACCTACCAAACGCACCACCAATTTTCATCTGCTGCACCCCTACCTCTGGTCATGGGCCAATAAGTTTCATGTTGCACCCCTGGTTTTGTCTTCTGCCCTCCCTTTTTTTATTGGACTTATTGGACTATATTGTTTTTTTTATTATTGCCTTCGCTTTTATTTCTTTAGCTTTAGAATTTGTTTTATCATTGTTTGTTTGTTAAAAATAAAAAAAATATAAAAATCATAAAAACTATCAATCAAAAATATTTTGAAAAGGTTTAAGCACACGTGCGACCATTCGCGTCAGCCTTGTGTTAAAAATCCTTTTTTTTTCTTCTTCTTTTAAAAATAAAAATTATTATTTTAAAAAGGTTTAAGCACATGTGCGACCATTCGCATCAGCCTTGTGTTGAAAACCTTTTTCTCCTTCTTTTAAAAAAAAAAAGTTATTTTAAAAGGTGTAAGCACACGTGCGACCATTCGCGTCAGCCTTGTGTTAAAAACCTTTTTTTCTTCTTCTATTTAAAAATACAAAAATTATTTTAAAAGGTGTAAGCACACGTGCGACCGTTCGTGTTAAAAACCTTTTTCTTCTTCTATTTAAAAATATAAAAAAATATTATTTTAAAAGGTTTAAGCACACGTGCGACCATTTGCATCAGCCTTGTGTTAAAAACCTTTTTCTTCTCCTCTCAAAAAATTAACAAAAAATATAAAACATCATGTTTTCAAACAATCATCTGAACATAATTAAAGAACTACGTAACCCTGATTTCTCAGTTCAACTGAGAATACATAGGAGCAAGGTCAATCCTTGTCAGACACAAAAAACACAAAAAATATTTTGTTTTCTTTAGAGTCTTATTTTTTAGGGGAAATTAAACATTTTGCAAACCACATCAAATTCACGTATTTAGTTAAAGGTACTGCCTTAGGGCAGGCGCTGTGGGGGTGCTAACACCTTCCCCACACGTAACCGACTTCCGAAACCAGAATTTGGTTTTGTAGACCTTGCCTTATCATTTTACGGTTTTTCCGTAGTTTTCCATAATAAACTATAGTAGCGACTCCAAAACATTTTTCAAATTATTTTCTTTTTGGATCGTCGTCCCGTCGCGATTTTCCGATTGCGACAGATGATATACAGGTAAAAGATTAGAGCATTTATTATAGATAAAAATCGATATTATTAACAATTAAAATTTGTTGATAATGTACAAAATTTATCAGTAAATTAAAATTATTGAAAGTTTATTGATAACAAAAAATTCGTTGGTAAAATTGTTGTTAGTAAATTTTATCAAAGGATTTTATTAATATGTCAGTAATCATTGGAAAAAAAAATTGTCTAAAATTATTAAAAGAAAAATTTATCGGTAAACATCGACAGATAAAGTTGTCGGTAAATATCGCAATCTAGTTCATTTTTTTTCTCTTCTCCTTTTTTCTTTTAATTTTACCAACGTCGGTGTTGTATGATGGTGATAATGCTTGGTTATCCTGTTCTACGAAAAAATATATTACAAAACAAGAGGTAGTGAATTTGTTTGAAAATTCCTTTTAACTTTCTTTAAAAAAAATTGGTGTATAAGGTTGTTTTCAATGAATCTTTTAACATTCCAAAGATTTAACAAGATTAGTGAAAGAAAACAACACAAGATTTATATCGGTTCAACTCTTCAAGAATTTACATTCAATCTTTTTTTCAACAACTCGAGTTGAAGTCCACTAAAATCAAATGTCAAGATTTATAGAATACAAGACTCACTCAATATACTCTCACTCTCTCAATCACAACAAAACACATTCTTAAATAAGAGTCTACACACACTCCCTTTGGAAGCCTTGCCTAAACAACAAAGGCAACACTAATACACAATGAATAAACAAAAAGAAAAAACCTGATGCACCACAAGTGTAGGTATTACCAAGATTGTGCTCCAAGCTATGACCTTCATACCTTCATGCAAAAGGCTCCTCCTCAAGTTCTTCTTATATGGAGTCATGGGTTAGTTCTCCATCTAATGTGGTGACAATTTGGTAAATAAGTAGAACACTTCATATATTGGTTGGACCTAACAGATACAAAAAATGAATTGGTTGCAAACTACTAAGATCTGGTTCAACTTCTTCCCCTCTTCCTTTCTTCTTTCCCTTATTTTTTTTTCAATCAACAAAAATGGACACATTATAATCGAATGTTACACAAATTGATACAATTTTATGCACAAAATTTCATCGTTATGCTTTTATTCACTATTCCACTTTGGTTTGTTACACAATTTTATTATCACCCAACTATTATTACAACAATTTCATAACCTACACAAAATTATAGCCAACCTATCAAATTATTTCACCACAAATACAAATAAAAAAGAGAGAAAAGAGAATAAAAGGATTTTGTTGGCTTCAAATCCATCATGGTCCAACGATGATGCATAGTGGTGCTAGTGCGTGGCACGACAATAGTGCACCTAGCTTGGATGTGCCCTTGCATGAAAAAGGAAGAACTGAACCATGATCTCTCCCTTACATGTGTTAAAGAAGAAGAAGATGAAGCGAAGCGAAAGATCCCAAGCTTGACGACATAGATGGCGACGTAGATGGCGGTTTGGCTAAACAAAGATGGAGGCGCATCAAATGGGCCTAGAGTTGCGGTAATCTAAGCTTAGATGGAAAAAATAGGAGAGATGAGGGGCTGCCTCACGGAGAGAAAAGAAGATGAAGAGGGTTTTGAAAATAAAAGAAAAGTGGTGAGAAAAGTAATGTGCAGTTCGCGAAAAGAGACAAAGAATGGGTGGGAAATTTGTCGTTCTTTTTATCGACGTATTTATCAAAGGATTTATCGAAGGACTTTCCGTCGGTAAATTAAATATGTATTACCAACAGATTTACCGACATATTTTTCCATCGATAAATTTAATATGTATTTCCTATGGATTTACCGACAAACCTTTCCATTGTTAAATTTAATATGTATTAATGATAAATTTTTTCACCGATAAATTTATTATGTATTATCGACGGATTTTTCGACGAAAAATTTTGTCGGTAAATGAAATATGCATTACTGACGGAATTAAAAATTTGTCAGCAAAATCCTTCGATAATTCAAATTTATAGACAAATTTATTTCCGTCGATAATTTCAAAAAATTTTGTCATATCTCTGAACTCTCGATTATTATTTGTGATCTTCAACTCCATACTCATAGTTTTCATATAATAAATTCCATCCAACCATTCTTCTCTAACGCTTTCATTTATCTTAGCTAGCACCCATAAACAACACAAATGTAACACAACAAAAAAGTCAACAAGACTTTGGGAATCTCAACGTTATATCAAAATTCTCAAAGGAAGATTTCTAAAGGATCCTCATGTTTATTAATTGTAAAGAACAATGTGCCAAAAACATATCTGAATATTGGTTTAGCGACGATCAACAACAAGATTAAGTGGTGTCACTCTCAGTATAATGGAGAGGATTTTAATTTTGGTGAGCAAGAAGGAAGACACTCATATGAAGTGGAAGGAGTAGAGAGGTTGCGCCAGCACCAACAACGACTTAGACGATGGTGACGAGGTAGTGCTACACCTCTAGTTGTAAGCCGTCACAACATATTGGCAACAAAGCATGAGGAGATAAACACTTGGGAGATATGGAGAAACCCTTAAGAGGGAGAAAAAGGTTGTGTTAGCGAAACCGTCGACGACCACAAGTATAAGTATAGAGCGATGACTTAGAGGTTCTTTGAAGTTATTGCACCTTGGTTGTTTTTGTTTGAAAAGAATGCTCAAGAGAAGAAGTGATGTTATGTTCAAAGGCTCTAAAGAAGTGTCAGACGTCAACGATGACAACAGATGCAATTGTGGGGCATTCAATTAGTGAATAATTATTTTTTAGTTCTTGGTTTTGCTCTAGATTCATGGTTGATGTGTTTAAGAATGTTATGTTCATAGGCGAACAAAAGAAAAAGAAAGCATTAGGTTATTATACCGATTGTGGTATTAACCATTATGAAAAAAAGAAACTTCCTATACCAATTATGAATTCGTTATAGAAAAGTTAAAACTTTTTTATTGTTTGTTTCTATATATCGATTTTACAATTGGTATAGAAAACCTCTTTTAACTAGTATAAAAAGATTTTTTTATATTAGAAAAATTTTCAAATCAACGTTATGACTAATGTAGAAAAAAATAATTTGTATATATGTTACAGTTTGGAAGAATTATGCAGAGAAGCAATTATGCAGAGGAGAGAATACAGAGTGTAAGAGAGTTTGAAGAAAATGAGAGTTATTCTTATTGAAGAAAATTGAAATAGAGAGTACAAAAGAAGTATTTAAAGAGTAAAACTAAAGAATGAGAATAACTGTCAGAGGACAGTTATTACAGTTGGGAGATATTCAGATTAAAATACTAACACGCCCTCCTTAATCTGAATTTACAAAAGTTTTAACACCAAGCAATTCTCTAAGTTTCTCAAATTTGACTTGCTTCAAAGCTTTGGTGAACACATCTGCAATTTGATCATCAGTGCTGCAATGAACCAGCTCCAATCTACCTTTGCTGACTTGATCTCTTAGGAAATGAAATTTGGTTTCAATGTGTTTGCTCCTACCGTGAAAAACTGGATTTTTGGACAAACATATTGCTGATTTATTATCCACTGAGAGCTGCACCGGTTTTCCGTACTCAATCCTTAGTTCATCAAACATAGTTTCCATCCACACACACTGACACGCAGTCTCAGCAGCTGCGATATATTCAGCCTCGCAAGAGGATAATGCGACCACGCTCTGCTTCTTGGAGCACCACGAAACAGTCGCTCCCATATATCTGAACAAGTACCCAAAAGTACTTTTCCTATCAACTTTGTCACCACACCAGTCAGCATCACACCAAGCCTCCAAAACTCCTCTCATGTTGTTCGGGTTTTTGGGGAAGAACAGACCAAAATTTGAAGTTCCCTTCAAATATCGCAATATGTGTTTGGTAGCAGCAAGATGTGATTGTCTAGGCTCCTGCATAAATCTGCTCACCAGCCCAACTCCATAGCAGATATCGGGTCTGCTATTACAAATATAACGCAAGGATCCTACCATTTGTTTATATAAAGTGGCGTCCACCTTCTTCTCATCTGGATTGTCTATCAACTTCAAATTTGTCATTATTGGTACTGCTGCACTGTTGCAGTTTTCCATCTTAAATCTTCTCAACACATTGCTAATATATCTCCTTTGACTAAGAAACATTCCACCGCTTGTCTGCACACATTCCAAACCCAGGAAGTAGCTTAAACCACCGAGATCTGTCATCTCAAATTCCTCCTTCATCTTCTTCTTAAATTCTTCAATTTCATCTATTGAGTCTCCTGTTATAAGAAGATCATCCACATATAGGCATATCAACAACATACCTTGCCTTTCACCAGATTTCACATAGACTCCAGATTCTACGGAGCACCTCTTGAATCCCAGTTTGAGCAGAACTGCGTTGATATGGTTATTCCAAGCACGAGGTGCCTGCCTGAGACCATATAAAGCTTTGTTCAATCTATACACTTTTCCTTCTTCTCCTTTCTTCACAAAACCTGGAGGTTGTCTCACATAAACCTCTTCCTCCAAAAAACCGTTCAGAAAAGCGGATTTAACATCCATTTGACAAATTCTCCAAGCTTTAATATTGGCCACAGCAATCAACAACCTCACTGTTTCAAGTCGTGCAACAGGAGCAAACACATCAGTGAAATCCTCTCCAGGCTTTTGTAAGAAACCTCTTGCCACCAATCTGGCTTTGAACTTTGCTACTTCACCATCTGGTTTGTGCTTGATTTTAAACACCCATTTAACGTCAATGGGCTGTTTATGCTGAGGTAATTCCACCATCTCCCAGGTTCTGTTTTTCTCTATTGCCTTAAGTTCCTCCAACATGGCTTCTCTCCACTCCTTTACATCAATAGCTTGCTTCCAGGTCAGTGGTTCTGTGTCGGCCAAAAACGCAAAATGTACAAGATCACCTGAGCTAGTAACTTCATTGTCAGGAAAGACTTCATGGTCTGTAAGTCTGGTGGATGGAAACCTTGTCCTTTGTGATCTTCTATTGTTAATTTCACGGTCTGCGTCTGTTTGCTCATCATTGAAGGAACTCTTATCCTCAAGCCAACTTGGAATACAACCTCCTTCAGATTTTTCTTCAGCCTTCTCCCAGTCAAATGTTGTTGTTTCATCCACCACCACATCTCGACTGATGACAACCTGCTTCTTTACTGGGTCATACAGTCTGTAAGCACCTGTAGGATGATAGCCAACAAAGATGAGAATCTCACTCTTATCATCCAGTTTCTTCCTTCGTTCATCTGGGATGTGTCTATAGCACACAGACCCGAAAACTCTCAAATGATATGCAGTTGGTTTAATTCCAGACCAGGCTTCTTCAGGGGTACATGTAGGCAAGGCCTTCGTAGGACTTCTATTCAGAAGATAGACAGCAGTAGATGTTGCTTCTCCCCACAAACAATGCGGCAATTGCTTGGCTTTAATCATACATCTCGTCATATCAACTATCGTCCTGTTCCTTCTTTCAGCTAGGCCGTTATGCTGTGGTGTGTAGGGAGCCGTTACTTCATGCACAATGCCTTTTTCAGTGCAAAACTTGTCCATCTCAGAGGAGTTGAACTCTCCTCCTCCATCGGTTCTGAACACCCTAACCTGCGAGCCAGATTGTCTCTCCACCAAAGAGCAAAATTTCACAAAATATGAATATACCTCTTTCTTTGCTTTCAACAAATATATCCACATTTTTCTCGTCCATTCGTCTACAAATAACAAGAAATATTTGTTACCTCCAACTGATGGAACATCGAAGGGGCCGCAAACGTCTGAGTGGACAACATCCAGAGGCTGTTTCGCTCTTTTGGGTGCCAATTGTTGAAATCTCCTTCTAGATTGCTTGCCTATAGCACAACCCTCACAGATTCTGTCTGGAACAAATATTGAAGGCACACCTTTCACCAAATCCTTGCCTTTCAATTGACTCAGGCCTTTGAAATTTAGATGCCCGTATCTGTAGTGCCATAGCCATCCTTCTTCTTCGTGGTTTGAGACAGACAAACACTGTATAGCTGCAGCGTTCAAATTCACTTTGAAAGTCCTGTTACGGGCAAGTGGTGCTTTAATCACAGGACGTTGTTTGCTGTCAAATATTTCTATATGTCGCTGATGCATAGACATGGTGTACCCTTTCTCCAGGAGTTGCCCTAAACTCAACAAGTTGCTCTTCATTGAAGGAACATACAAGACGTCATCCATGTAAGCGATCTTACCGTTCTTGCAAGTGATCAAGACTCTGCCAACTCCTTCCGCCATGATCGTGCTGTTGTCCGCAAATCGCACACGGCTCTTTATACTTGGATCGAGGTTTACTAACCATTCTCGTCTCCCTGTCATATGGTTCGAACAACCCGTGTCCAAATACCAGCTACATGAATCATCATTCGCCGCTTGATTTACACCGTTTGAGAGCAACGCATGTGTGGGAGCTACATCTTTCGCTTCATGTCTCATTTCGAACGACAACGTATGTGCGGGTGCTACGTCTTTTGCTGCATGTCTTCTTTCGAACGATGACGACACGTGTTCTCCACTTTCTTCTGAGATTGACACATGTGCTTCGTTGCATCTGTCCACCAGAATCATTTCTTGCTTAATCCCGTTCAACGTCAATTTCTTACATTGCCCTTTTTCGAATCTTTCAATTGTGCTCATTAACACAATATGATCAGACTCTGATTCTTCAGTTTCTTGTGCAAGATTGGCTGACCCTCCATTCTTGGTTCCCTTCGAATCTTCATTATGCCAACACTCCGTGGAATAATGGCCGTATTTGCTGCAAGTGAAGCACTGGATACTCCTTTTGTCATAACCCTTTCTGCCTCTGCCTCTCGAGTGTCGACCTCCTCGACCACTTCCATTCTTTTGTTCACCTCCATTATCTTCATTACTTTGATCTGATGGTTTCATGCCTCTACCACCATTGCGTCCTCCTCTTGATCGACCTCTGCCTCTCCCACGGCCTCTGGGTTTGTAATCATTTCTGGCTTGTAATGCTTGACTCACGCCTTGATTTTCGCCTTTTTCAACATTTCTCCTTTCGATTAATCTTTGCTCATGCGCTTCTAAAGAATTCTGCAATTCCTCCACCTTCAACTTCTCGAGATCTTTAGTTTCTTCTATGGTCAAAGCTATATGATCAAATTGAGGGGTTAGGGTTCTGAGTATTTTCTCTACAATTTTCTTGTCTTTGACAATCTTATCACACGCTCTCATTGCATTCACAATCAATTGAAGTCTACCAATGTATTCGACCACTGTTTCTTGCTCCTTCATGGCGAGAAGTTCATACTGTCTCTGCAATGACTGTAATCTTGTCTTCTTGACCTTTCCAGAATTGCCATAACCATCTTGCAAGATATCCCAAATCTCCTTCGCCGTAGTAGCCTTTGAGACTTTCTGAAAAATTGTTGCCGATATGCACTGATGCAACAACATTCTTGCTTTGCAATCCAACTTCTTGTTTTCCTTGTATAGCTTCTTGGCTGCTTCTGAATCATCCTTGACAGGTTCTTTAAAACCTTTTCTTACAATTTCATCTACCTCTTGAAAGCCGAGGATCGCGTCCATCTTAATACACCAATCATCGAATCCTTTGCCATCGAAAACAGGTAGGTTGCTGTGCATCATTCCAGCCATTACTCACGAACACTTTTCTTCTTGAAATGACTTGAGCTGTCTTCACCGAATTTCCTAGCTCCTGATACCAATGTTACAGTTTGGAAGAATTATGCAGAGAAGCAATTATGCAGAGGAGAGAATACAGAGTGTAAGAGAGTTTGAAGAAAATGAGAGTTATTCTTATTGAAGAAAATTGAAATAGAGAGTACAAAAGAAGTATTTAAAGAGTAAAACTAAAGAATGAGAATAACTGTCAGAGGACAGTTATTACAGTTGGGAGATATTCAGATTAAAATACTAACATATATTATGTAAATGGGATAGAGCAACCAAGTGATCCAATATAATTATATTTATTCTTTGTTGATTAAAAAAAAATGCTTTGATGTTTGTAGGTATAACCGTGAGTAGGAAATGTATTCGGTTGATAATCCCTACCATGTTATGTTAATTGACTGTTTATTCCACTAAAACTTTCGCACATTAAATCGTATATTCTGTCTAAATATGTAATAGGAGTCTTTATAGTAATACGAGTTTCTCCTTAACAACTTTTAAGATAAAAAAAATAAAAATACATAAAGTTTTTCATAAACTAAAATGGCATCATACGTAAGTTAAAAATAACTCTTAAGAAGCTACGTAAAATAATGTCAATAGATTAATTTATTAATAAATTATTTTTAATTTATTGAGATACTAATTTCATTTTTTTTTTCTTCCTAAAAGTTCTTGAAGAGAAATTCTGACATATACATATTTTCAATTAAAATAGAACTCACACATTCTTTCACATTTTGATTTAATTTTTGAAAAATGATATTTTGACACCAATTTTTTGACACCATTTTGATACTGTACACGTGTCAAAACGTGGTTGGATGATTTCAAATTAAAAAAAAAAGTTTGGTTTTTTTCTTCCAAATATGTCCTTGTTTCAGTTTTTTTAATTTAATATCGTCCAACCATGTTTTGACACGTGTGCAGTGTCAAAATAGTGTCAAAAATTGGTGTAAAAATATCATTTTCCTTAATTTTTATAACGTAATAGTTTAAATTTGAGAGTCACTTTCCATTAAGTAACAATGTAAAATAATATATATATATATATATATATATATATATATATATATATATGACCAATGTATAAATAATCAAACAGTAAGGGCACAGCACTTTCAAAACAACAACATATGCATTAACTAAAATCTGATTAACTAGAGATATTTGACTCAAGCTACAGACTTAATAACCTTATCAGCTTTAAAAGCTGGTACGAACACAATATCGAATGCTTCATCCTGAGTCGTATTCAAGCGTCTTCCTTCCTCGCCGTTCTTGGCATCAAATCTCCCAATATCCAAGCAAGCTTTTGTGGCATCGAGGCAGAACACAAGCTTGTACCCAAATATGTATTTCTTAATGTGAAATTTGCCATCATAAGTTGATTGCCCTGGATGGCCTTCGGCACCACCAATTCCCAAACATGCCTTCCCGATTGATACATCTATGAACAACGACCACTTGGAGGATTTTGCACACCATGGCTTCTCTACGAACTCGATCTCCAGTTCGGTACCTATAGGGATGTTTCCAAAACTTGAAATTAGTAACAGAAGATAATTTATACGAAATTTTATAAGTCAATTTCAAACCTATTTCAATATTATAAAACCGGTCTCTAATAAGACGAGGTCCACATTCATTTATATATTACAAATTAATTTTATCTTATCATTAATTGATGTCACACTCTCAACACACTCTTTACGTCCAACGTATAAACAAAGCGTGAGACTAGATATTAATAAGTGGTCGAATAATGATCCGATAACAGGTCGAACAAAATGTTCAATAAACAACAAATATCTTAAGATAGACTCTAATCATTACTATGATACCATATTAAGGAGTGAACTTTAAACTTGACTCAATCTCACAAAATCAGCGTTATATTATATATTATAAATTGGTTTTACTTTTAATCCACTTGAAACTTCTAACAATTCAATTCATGACAATTAAGTTTTAATTAGTACCTGTGAAGATGATTCCAGGACTGATTCCGGGAATGGTGAATTGCACAGGAAGGCCACGGAAGACTTCAGAGTAATCTTGCAGGATAGTAAGAGAGCACTCTGAGTTTCCAGTTTGGGCAAGTTTCAATCCACCACCACCTGGACCACGGAGTGCTGGGATGATGTAGTATGAAAAACCTGGGTAAATGGGGTTCCCATATATGTCCACAACTTGTTCAACATCATCTGAGAAAGCTAAGGGAATGTTGGTGAAGAAAGCAAGGAGGGGAAGGAGGAAAGAGAGAGCAAGAACTACGGTTGGCTTCATGGTTGATCGATTTGGAAGGTGTTGTTGGAGATGTTTTGGAGTACTGCTTTTTGGTTCTTTATATAGAACCAAAGATGGTGCTATAGCAGCACGTGTTTCTACTTCAAAAATCATAAGATAATAAATGGTAGGTATGCAGAGCTCGGAATAGAAACATGTGGCAGCAACAAATGTGGAAGTTGTGGAAGGATATGTTATGAATGGACATAGCAACAAAGGTTCATTTGTGAAAGAGAGACATTCACAACAAGTGGGTAAATTATTTTAATGTTTCTTTCTTAATTGTGAAAGAGAGACATTCACAACAAGTTGATATTTTAATTTAAAATAATATTATAATATCACTAGAATGAGTCGATAGTCTCATTTCACAAAGAGGTAAAAACATTATTTAACAATGTTTTAAATAGATGGTGGAAAAAGAAAGATCTTAAAAAAGAAGGTTTAATCATTTAGAATGTCCTTATTTATGTTAAGTTTTCTCAATTAGGTCCCAATATTTTAAAATGTCTCAATTAAGTTCTTATTTTTGCAAAATTGAGTCAATTAAGGATTTGCCGTTAAATTGAATAAACGGTATTAAAATTGAATATGCATGACATCCAAACTTGGCTTAGGTGTCAGTTTACGGTGAGCTGACTTGGTTTTGTCACATTTCTTTTAATAAAATTTCATTGTTCCATTTTCTCATATTAGGAGTCTTCCATTTTCTATTATGTATTGCTCTCCTTCATCCTATTCTCCTGAGCACAATGAGCCATGAAAATTCCTTCTGCTTTTAATCCACTTCAAAAACCTCCCCTTTGTTTTTAAGCTATATCCTCACTAGAGAAACAAAGCAGAAAAAAGAAAACATCAGAACCAGAACCAGTATGTCCATCTTCACCAGAATCACTCCGTTAGAACCTCCATCGTAACTCACGCATCACACCATCTTGCTTGACCTGCACTACACAAATCCACAAAAATAAAACCAATCACCAAGAACCAAAATCAATTTCTAGCCCCACGCACAAGCTTGTATCCTACCTGCACTGAACCAGCTCTCGCATCATACCATCATCCAACCTGTAAATCGTCCAAGGCCATGAGAAGGCAAATGACGGCCCTGACTAGTGGAGGTGACAAGATTTGAGAGTGGCGGTCTGGGTGGTGTTTGCGATGACGTTAGGCGACGGGATTCTAGGGCTTGAGGGTGATTCTGTGGTGGTGGCTCATTTCGACGACGACTGGGCACATCATGAACGGCGAGGGCGCCTCCTCCTTGCGTGCAGAGAGGAGCCAGGAATGGTTAAATGTCGTGGCCGGCAGTGTTCGCTGGCGACGCCTTGGACAGAGGGGGATCCGTCGCGGTGGCTGGATCAGTTGGATGGAGGCGAGAGTGGCTCGTGGCTGCCGGCGAAGATGGGGGGCTTCTATGGTTATCGGAGCGAGAGGGAGAAAGGGGGAAAACGTTGTGGCCGGCGAAGGCCGCCGGTGACTCTTTGGACAAACCGGGAGGGCCGTTGCGGTGGCGATTCCGGTTGACTGAGGCAGTGGTGTGCGTGGGTTCAAGAGGGACTAACCCTTCGAGAGGGAGAGAAATCTCGAGCCTCTGTTTTCTCAGGGCTGACACTCACACTCAATTTAATTAAAAATTGTGAGAAAACAGTATAAACTGTCAGCATGCCACCCCAGTCAATTTTAACATCGTTTAGTTAAGTTAACGGCAAACCCTTAATTGATTCAATCTTACAAAAATAGGGACTTAATTAAGACGTTTTAAAATACTGAGAAAATCCAACATAAATAGGGACAATCTAAATGATTAAACCAAAAAAGAAAGAGAGAATGGTGGTGGAGAGATGGTAGAGAAAGAAGAAAAGTGATTTTTAAAACATGGATAGAGTAAGGTATTTATTTATAGAGTTTCTTTTCATGAAGTTTAGAGTCTCCCCTAAATTTCTATATGCTAAATTCAGTACTTAATAAATTTGTATAGTTTATTGAATATTAAAAAAATTATATTTCTTAATTGAATGACTCTTATTTCATTTTTCTGTGTGAAATTATTATATTATCGTATTTGTTTAGTTGCTGTTACATATTATTTCATAGTTTGAAACAATTTCTATTTTGGAGGTTACACATAGATTATTTACGAATCATTCTTCTAAGGATTTGATTTGAAATGAAATCAATCAATTGTATTTCATAATTCCATGCATTAATATGTTATTAATGCATTTTTTTAATATCAAATGAATGTATATGCAGTTATGTAATAAATTTTGACTTCAAAACAAATTCTTCAAAAACGTTCTAATTGTAAAATAATTAACCACTAATAAATAATTAGTTTAATATAACAAGAATAGCATGTTTCATTTTTATTTAATCGAAAAAAAATTATTTAATCTTTATTGTACTAAATCATCTATTTATCTAATAATTAATGTATATTTTTTTCAGGTTTAAATATATTTTTATTTTAATTTTCGTCAAAGATATTTCAAATTAGTCTTTAATATTTTTGTCTCAATTAAATTTCAATATTTTTAAAAATTGATGTAATTTTAATATAAATATCAATATAATATTTATATAAAAATTAAATTTAATCTCAATTTATAAATGATCAAAATTATTTAAAAAATAGAATTAAATTACACGTGATATTAATATTAATATATAATATTATTGTCATAAGATATAAACAATTATTATTTTTTAATTAGGAAAAGTTAAAAAAAATTAAAACAAAAATCAATAGTATAATCACTTTCCCTTCGTAAATCTAGAATAGTTTTTTAATATCTCATTCATAAAATAAACGAGAGAGAATTTTTCTTTTAAAAGAGTGTTGAGGTTACTAATTAATATAATCTGTTATACTTAATCATATTATGTTAATATATATGTTTTTCATGTAACCTATTAACAATTTTGAATCAACATAATTAAACATAATAGATAATTAGAGAATGTGATGTTTTTCTTGAAAGAAGCATATAACATAATCAATCGTTGCCTCAAATAATCAACTAATTAGGAAAAGTTTAGTTTCAACAAAATAATTTACAACAATTGATTATTTATAGTTCATAATCAATTATTCACTACTCATATAAATATGTGTAACATCTGAATTTGAAATATATTTAAGATGACTATCTGAATAGAGATGGTGGTGACCTAGCTGAATAAAGATGACAAACTGACTGAACGGAGATGGCAACCTGACTGAACGAAGACGATAGCAAGGATGAACAGAGACGACAACCCGATTGAACGAAGATGAAGGCTTGTAGCTGTTGTGGTGGAGTTGAGAGGAAGAAGACGGGGAAGATGAAGCTGCTTCGTGCACTAAAGATGAACATCTGTGAGAAAGTGAAAAATATATAATGTTTCTCTCTCATTAGCAGAGGAAAAAATGACCAGAAAAATTCTCACTCATTTTACCGAACGAATTTTTCAATGTATATTTGATTTACAGACGAAAAAAATCTGTCGATAAATAAAATATATGTGGCAAAATTCTCACCCATTTTATCAATAGATTTTTTCGGAAGTAATACATATCTAATTTATCGACGGATTTTTCTATAAATAATGCACGTTTCATTATCAACGAATTTATTGATGAACTTTTTATGTAAGTAATGTATATCTCATTTACAAACAAATTTTTTCACTAATAAAT
Organism: Vigna radiata var. radiata; assembly: GCF_000741045.1. NCBI lineage: Eukaryota > Viridiplantae > Streptophyta > Magnoliopsida > Fabales > Fabaceae > Vigna > Vigna radiata. Next base: position 10,235,302 of record NC_028351.1, on the reverse strand, counting down.
GAAATATACATTATCGATCACTTTATTCACAAATTTTTTTTGTAGGTAATACATATCTTATTTATTGACAAATTTTTATATAGATAATGCATGTATCGTTTAGCGATGAATCATATTAAAGAATGTGTCTAACCAAATGTTTTAATTTGCAGCTTCCAAAACCCTATAGAGAATGGACAACACATCAATTCAACTATGACAGATGTGAAAATTATGAACCAGAGGTCTCATATCCTCTATGAAGAGTTAAAAGGCTTTGTTCAAAGAATCGACATGAATGTGGTGAAGAAAGATCTACCACCCAAACTGTATTTGTGATAACTCTCAAGCTATCTCCCTTTTTTAGACTAATTTTAAATGACGTAAGACTAATTTATATATCTTTTCATAGAATGTTTTGAGTTCATGTGCTAGACTTGAAAATTGAACACAAATTTATGATATAATTTGGAGAATATTTAAATTCCAAATTTGAATTGCCATCATAATTTGATTACTCAATCAATTGAACAGGGTGAGAATGTGAGTGAGTTACTGAAAACCTTTTTACATGTTTTTGTGACTTTTATGAATTTGGATGAAGAGTAGGAAAACATTTTGCAGATGATGTTTATATATATATAAATATATATAAAAGTTGTTAGTATTGATAAACTAGAGATAACAAATAGTATGAAGTTGGACTTTATTTTATATATAATAGAAATAACTATTTGAATAATTAGAATTATAACTGAATTATAAATATACTCAATTTTTATTTGGTTTTCAAACTCGAACTACAATTTAAATTAAGTAAATAGATAACTATGATAATTATTTAATCAATATTAATCTATTTTGACAAGTGCACAAATTTAATCGAATTTAACAAATAGGAGTAGGATTTTTGAACCATAAAAGATATATCTATCATTATCAATTCTATTTACGACAAAGAAACTAATTTTATTATATTTATGTGAATTGAATTTAATAATGGTGTCAACATGCTTCCAGAAACCTATTATTTTGGTAGAAAACATATGCCATGAAAGAGTCTCGCATCCCTGACTTTCTTTTTTCAGTAAAACTATTTTGTTCTGTGTATATAGATATATCACTTAATTTGATTTATTTCAATCTTACATCTTTATATTTCTTTTTTATGACAGTTGAATTCATTACAATATAGAAAGATGGATTTTGAAAAATTTTGTGCAACTGAATTCATTATTATGAACTTTATGTATCAAAATCAAGATTCTTAATGAACATCTTTCTCGGTCATATTTTTAATATTTTAATTTAGTATTGAATATTTTTCTTTTTAATTTTTATTTATGAAAAAAAAATTAAATATATGAATTATATTAATATATTGAATAATGTAATTTATTTTACATATAATATTCAGCTTTAGTTCTTATTATTTCACTGTGGTTATTAAAATAATTTGATCATAATTTCATTTAATCAATAATCAAAAACTTCTGCACACATTTCTGACGGTTTTTCTATAATTTTTGTAAATATTGACAGATTTTTAGAAATCTCTGATTATATTGACGGTTTCTTCAAAACTCCTGGAAATATAGATAGTTTTTGAGAAACCTCTGCAAATATCAGTGAGTTTTGAGAAATCACCATTATTACCGGTGGTTTTTCCAAAACCCCATTAATATTGACGGTTTTCTCCAAGCTCACGCTAATACTGACGATTTTTTTAAAAGTTGTCGATTATTATTTAGCGAAACAGTTTTTTTCAATAGTTTTTCAAACCACGGGTAATGATTATTTGGAAGTTAACACCGTCGGAAATAAAAAAATAACCCTAAAAAAATTGTAAATTTTTGTAGTGCATGGACTTGTGTGGGCTTCTCATAATATTAAACCTAAATTTTTTTAATGTCTTTCATTGAAGTTTGAAAGAGATGAAAGAGAGAAAGATATCACGCAAGAAAGTTAGCAATTAACTCTCTTATTCAGTTTTGGAATAGATTCTCTTAGGTAATGCAAATCAAAAGAAATGATTGCATTAACTAAAATCTTATTAATTAGAGATATTTGATTCAAGCTACGGACTTAATAACCTTATCAGCTTCAAAAGCTGGTACGAACACAATATCGAATGCTTCATGCTCAGTGGTAATCAAGCGTCTTCCTTCCTCGCCGTTCTTGGCATCAAATCTCCCAATATCCAAGCAAGTTTGTGAGCCAGTGATGCAGAACACAAGCTTGTACCCAAAGTTGTATTTCTCAATGTGAAATTTGCCACCATAAGTTGATTGCCCTGGATGGCCTTCGGCACCACCAATTCCCACACATGCCTTCTGGATTGATTCGTCCACGAACACAGACCACTTGGAGGATTTTGCACACCATGGCTTCTGTACGAACTCGATGTCCAGTTCGGTACCTATAGGGATGTTTCCAAAACTTGAAATTAGTAAGAGAAAATAATTTATACGAAATTTGTTAAAGAAACCGATTTTAAACCTATTTCAATGTTATAAAACAAGATTGGGTTTACGTTCAGGTATATATTATAAATTGGTTTTTATCTTATCTTTAATTGATGTGACACTTCTAACACAATCCTTACGTCGAAGTATAAATAGAGTGTGAGACTAGACATTAATGGGTGACCTAATAACGACCCGATAACAGGTGAAACAACATGTTCAACAAATAATAAATATCGTTAAGATAAACTCTAATCATAACTATGATACCATATTAAGAAGTGAACTTTAAGCCTAGTTGAATCTCACAAAATCGGCGATATTATATATTATAAAATGGGTTTTATTTTTAATTAATGACAATTAAGTATTGATTAGTACCTGTGAAGATGATTCCAGGGCTGATTCCGGGAATGGTGAATTTCACAGGGAGGCCACGGAAGACTTCTAAGTAATCTTGCAGAACAGTAAGAGGGCACTCTGAGTTTCCAGTTTGGGCAAGTTTCAATCCACCACCAGGTGGACCACGGATTGCTGGGACGATGTTGTATGAAAAACCTGGGAAAATGGGGTTCTGATATATGTCCACAACTTGTTCAACATCATCTGAGAAAGCTAAGGGAAGGTTGGTGAAGAAAGCAAGGAGGGGAAGGAGGAAAGAGAGAGCAAGAACTAGGGTTGGCTTCATGGTTGATCGATTTGGAAGATGTTGTTGGAGATGTTTTGGTGTACTGCTTTTCGGTTCTCTATATAGAACCAAAGATGGTGCTATATAGCAGCACGTGTTTCTACTTCAAAAATCATAAGATAATTAGTACATGGTAGGCAGAGCTCAGAATAGAAACATGTGGCAGCAACAAATCCGGAAGTTGTGGAAGGATATGTTATGAATGGACATAGCAACAAAGGTTCATTTGTGAAAGAGAGACATTCACAACATGTGCGTAAATTATTTTAATATTTTTTTCTCAATTTATTAATAACTGAATAATAGTTAATTTATTAAATTAATGAAATATATTTTTAAAATAACTCGATTTTTAATGAAAAATAATAATTTGTGTAACGATATTTCAAATGTTATAGGTGGAGAAATGTAAAGAATTGGCACAAAATATCGAGAAAGAGAGAATGTAATTTTTAAATAAAGGAAGCAATTATTGGTAGTTTCATCCATAATGTTGTGAAATATGATATCTAGAATTTTGAAAAGAGTTTTTTATCCGAAAATCAAATTTTTCTTTTACCAATAAAAATATTTTCTGGAAATCGGCATTTTCAATGTTGGTTTTAACAGAAAATAAATATATATAATAATCAATTTTCTTCATTTATATAAAAAATTTAAAAAAATCGAAGAGACTATATAGATGTGTTTTGCAACGTGCTCAGTGTAGGTAAGGGTGTGTTCACTTGGGAGGTAATCGGAGGTGATTGGGGGAGAGTGATTGAGTGGATTTGAGGATAATATTTTTTGTTGTTTATTTGAGTGGATTTGGAGGTAAATGAGAATGAATTTTGAAGTAAATTTTTTTAATTTTTCATATAGACTAAATCTTACACCAATTCTCACAAACTTAATTTCAAAATTCACTCTCGTTTATCTCCAAATTCGCTCAAATAAACAACAAAAAAAAAATTACCCTCAAATTCACTGAATCACTCTCCCCCAATCACCTCCAATCATTCCCAAATGAACAGACCTAAAAGATTAGATGTCATGCTATGCAAGTACAATATATGGATAAGGATGAAGTTGGACTCAGTTATTTTAATGTAATTGCTAAGCTAAGAAACTATACAAAATTGGAATTTATATATTGATGTATTTTTATGCTTTTATTTATTTTAAGTGAAGAACTTATGTATTTAATTTAATAGTTTATATATATGGATATTTTGTAATTTTAAATTATATATATACAAACATATTTGATAGTTATTTGATACAATACAAACTAAAGCACGTGTCACAAAAGATAGCGCACCTTTCTTTTATTTTTTTTATGTTAATAACGGTTAAATGCACGAGCTTCACGAAGCACACTAATAAATAAATTATAATATTAGAGCTCGTGGCGAGGAATATTTTATGTTTTCCGTGGAGCACGACCTTGTTTGTTTTGAAAAGAGGGTTAAGATTTGTTTCTCTCAATAAAAAGTTATGATAAAAGTATAATAATAAAATCCAGATTGAATAATTCAGTCCATCTATTAAAATAATAAATATTCCATCTATTAAAAGTATAATAATAAAATCCAGATTGAATAATCACTAAAATATTCCCTTAAAACAAAATAACAATTATACTTTTTGAATCTTAATTTTTTCCAATTTAGATATTAGTATTTTATTTTTAAATTATGCGCATTATTAAATCATAGTGATTAGTGATTAGGTTCACGTATTTATATGAATGCTTGATTAATAATTTTTATATTATATATCTAATGATTACATATATAATGAAATATTTATCTTTCTATTTAATATTAAAAAACTATAATTTTTTTTAATTTAAATTTATGCAAACGTCTTCTCTCATATTAGCCACGTGGATTGCAAGTTACGGGAAACAAACCAAAACAAAACAAAACAGGTAAACAAGATAAAAGTTCAGTCCCTCCTATATATATATATATTTCCTTTTTCATACTATGATTCGTTCCGCATAATCCGCATTAACGTTCCTATTTTCAACTACAAGGAGGAATGAACACATCTCAAAGTATGTGTAATGAATGTGAAAGTTGACTACGGAGACTTAGACTTATGATGGTCTATTCTATTTTTGACAGAAGACAGAAGACATACAGTTTATGTTCTTAGAATTACCCGAAATTAATACATCGTATACACAAATAATTAGATTAATAAAGTATTGATTGGTTGGTGAGGAAAACAAGGACGGGGAAGAAGGAGAGAGCAAGAACTATCGTTGATTTAGTGAATGGTGTTGTCGATTGGTTTGTGGTTCTTATATACAAGAAACAAAGATGCTACCTATAGCATAATCTGTTTTTACTCCAATCAATATTGTAGAGTTGAAAAATGTTATAAAATTATGCACAATTTCTCTTAATCAATCAGATTTGTGAGAGAAAAATACAAATACAAAATAATGATACTCAAATCGAACTTTTGAAATTATACTACAAATATATAATTGATAAAGAAAAATTTAGAAACAAATTCACTTTTCTCTCTCTTAATTTATTCTTGCCTACGTTTCTTCTCTACTTGTTGGAATTTATTACAAAAGAATACGTAACATGTATTTATAAGTGTACATAAGCAATATTCTCCATTCACTTCGCTTTCCTATTTTTAAGTTTTCTAAAATATTGTTGATTTTCTCTTTTGTGAAACCAAGAAATAAGCATCCTTAATTTTCTCTCAACGGAGGATGTAATTTTTTTTTGTTTAGTTGACCAATTCTAACAATCTCTCACTTAAAGACTGATTTTAATTTGTCTTCACACCTTGATCATTACACCAATCTTATGTAGTCTATTATTGTAGCAAGCCAACTGAAGTTGAGCACAATTTTAGTTTGTCAATGGTTACCACTTTTGTTAACATGTCTGCTGGATTTTTACTTCTGAGAATCTTTCTAAATGTTAGCACCTCATCTTCAAGCAAAGATCTAATGAAGTGATAATGAACATCAATATGTTTTGTCCTAGAGTGAAATGCTGAATTCTTTTCCAGATGTATTGCACTTTGACTATCACTATGCAAAACACTCATCTCTTGGATGAATATCCCAACTCTGTTAACAATCCCTGAAGCCATACTAATTCTTTACTGGCTTTTGTTACTGCTACATACTCAGCTTCTATAGTGGATAAAACAACAATATTTTGCACCTATGACATCCAACTAACAATTGTAGTACCAATAGTGAAAATGTAACCAGTAGTACTTCTTCGGTGATCTAATTCACCTCCAAAGTCTGCATCTACGTAACCTTGTACTTTTAACTCTCCTTTGCTAAAGTACAAACACTTCTTTGTAGTGCCTCGTAGATATCTCAAAATCCATTTAACAGCTTCCCAATGAGCTTTACCTGGATTTGACATAAACCTGCTAATAACTCCCACTGCATGACCAATGTCTGGCCTTGTACAGACCATCGCATACATTAAACTTCCGATAGTTGAAGCATACGAAACTTCAGCCATGGACTCCTTTTCCTTCTCTGTCCGAGGAGACTATTCTTTGGATAGACGAAAATGACTGGCCAAAGGTGTGTTAACTGCTTTGGCGTCTCTCAAGTTGAATCTCTGCAAAACACGGTTAATGTACTATGCCTGAGATAGCTGCAAAATACACTTTTGCTTATCTCTTGTGATTGCATTCCAAGGATCCTTTTTACTGGATCCAAATCCTTCATGTCAAATTCGTTTCATAATTGTTGCTTCAAACTTCTGATCTTGTCCATATCTAAACCAGCTACTAACATATAACAAAATGATATAACTGGACTTATATCTCTTGAAGAAACAACAGTGGTTGGCATTACACTTCTGGAAACCTTCGTTGTGCATGAAGCTTTCAAACTTCTTATACCACTGTCTTGGAGCTTGTTTCAAACCATACAAGCTTTTTTTTAATTTGCACACCATGTTCTTTTTTCTTTCTTCTAAGAAGCCTTCAGGTTGATGCATGTAAATCTCCTTATCTAAGTCTCCATGAAGAAATGCAGTCTTCACATCTAGTTGCTCAAGGTATAATCCTTCACTGGCAACAATACTTAAAATAGATATGATGGTATTGACTTTTACAATTGGAGCAAAGATTTCAATGTAGTCAACTCCTTCCTTTTGCTGAAATCCTTTGACAACTAGTCGAACTTTGTATCTCTTGGACCCATCATGATCCTCCTTCACCCGATACACCCATTTGTTGTGAAGTGCCTTTTTCCCAACAGGCAACTCTACTAGTTCCCATGTCTAGTTGGACATTAAAGACTTCATCTCATCTTTCATGGCAAGCTCCCACTTACTAGCATCTGTCATCTGACATGCTTCCTCATAATTTTCAAGCTCTCCTTCATCAGTTAACATTATATAATTCAGATATTTTCTATTAGGTACGTGAGGCTGAGAAGACCTTCGCAAAACAAGAGCTAGAATAGAAAGTTCTGGTGTGTCAAGTTCTTCATTATCATTACTTTCACATGATTCCTCTGATTGAGGAGTCTCAATTACAGGAGTTTTTGGGACATCATCCATCTCCACATACACTGGTCTACTTTGTTCTGAGTTGTTATTGCATGTGTTGTTCATGTCCTTATACATCACCTTTTCATTGAATATCACATCTCTACTGCGAATCATCTTTTGATTTTCATTATCCCATAACCTGTAGCTAAACTCATCTTCACCATAACCGATGAAAGTGCACTTCTTCGATTTAGGATCAAGCTTATTTCTGCCTTGATCACTAATGTGCACATATGCTACACAATCGAAAATTTTGAGATGTGATAATTTTATCTCTTTACCACTTCATACCTCTTCTGGTATTTTGTGCTCCAATGGAACCGACGGACCTCGGTTGATTAAGTAAGTTATTGTGTTGACTGCTTCTGCCCATTACTGCTTTGGTAATCCTGATTGCAAACACAAGCTTATGGCTCTCTCTGTCAACGTTCTATTCATGCGCTCTGCCACACCATTGTGTTAAGGTGTACCTGGCACGGTCCTCTCCATTTTGATCCCGTGCTCATAACAAAACTTCTTAAATCTAGTGTCTTCATATTCACCACCATTATCCAAACTAAGCTTTTTATCTTTAATCTTGTCTCATTTTCTACCATGGCTTTCCAAATTTTGAAAGCTTCAATTCAGACTTATTTTTAAGAAAGTATGCCCATACCTTCCTAGAGTGGTCGTCAATAAAAGTCACAAAGTATCGCTTACCACCAATGGATGAGACGGTTGTTGGACCCCAAACATCAGAGTGAACAAGCTTAAGTCTTTCTTTCTTTGGGATTCTTCCACGTCTCTGAAAGATTACTCATTTATGCTTTTCAAGTATACAGTCTTCACACATGTCAAATTCTATTGATCGAAGACTTGGTAGTTTCCCCTTTAAGTGCATGATATCCATCCCTTTCTCACTCATATGACCTAACCTCCGGTGCCATAGGTTAGGATTTTAATTCATTGCTACTGCAATCAAATGACAAGTTCCTTCTGTCTTTTAGAGAGTACTATTCTTCCTACCACGAGCAATTGTCATTGCACCCTTTGAAATCTTCCAATGATCACCATGGAAGACTGTTGTGTAGCCATGATTGGCTAATTGGCCTATTGAGATTAAGTTCTTTGTTAGGTCAGGAGTATGTCTAAGATTTTTCAATTCTCATACAAACCTATTTAACTTAATCTTCACCGCACCTTTACCAGCAATCTCACAAGATTGCTCGATTACCAAGGTAAAATTTTTCAAGGTTTCCAGGAACATAATTCTCGAAGAATTCTTTCTGTGAGGTGGCATGAAAGGATGCTCCAGAGTCTAACACCCTAGACTATTCCTTGTTCTCTAAAGAACATATCAATGCATCTTCTCCTCCTGAGGTTGAAGCAACATTTGTTTCTACTTTATCCTCGTGATTCTTCNGTGCACTCTTGCACTGGTTTTTGTAGTGTCTCACCTTTCCACAATTCCAACACTCAATTGTCTTTGAGTTTTGGAAACTACGGTGATTCTTAGAATTGGATCTTCTTTCCTTGGATCTTCAACGTCCATATCCTCTTTTCGAACTTCTTCCTCTTGACTCTGTATGCAAAATTGAAGAGGTTGAAGATTCTCCCGACTCTTTCCGTCGAATCTCTTCACTAAGAATCAGATCACGAACATCGTCAAACTTCAATTTATTACTTCCTGATGAGCTACTCACAATTGTGACTGTAGCATTCCAACTTTCTGGTAGAGAAGACAAAAGTATCAAGGCTCGTACTTCGTCATCAAATTCAATTCCAACTGAACTCAATTGAGTTATGACTATATTGAGTTCATTAAGATGCTGCGATACCATATTGCCATCTGACATCCGCAAATTAAATAACCGCCTCAACAAATGAACTTTGTTTGAGGCTGATGGCTTTTCATACATACTTAAAAGAGCTGTCATAAGACCCATTGTGGTATTTTTTTTTGCAATATTAAATGCAACATTGCGGGATAATGTTAATAGAATAGCTCCAAGAGCTTGTCGATCGAGAAGAATCCAATCTTCATCCGTCATGTTTTCTGGTTGATGCCCTGAGAGAGGTTGATATAACTTTTTCTGATACAAATAATCTTCAATCTACATCTTCTAAAAGCCAAAGTTCGTACCATCGAACTTCTCAATTTTTATCTTTCCTTCATTTGCATCCATTTCTCCCACTTAAATCTGACTCCCTTTGAACCGTTGACTTGATTATAATAATAACAACCGGCTATGATACCAGTTATTGGGAAATTATGCACAATTTCTCTTAATCAGATTTGTGAGAGAAAATACAAACGCAGAATAATGATACTCAAATTGAACTTTTGAAATTATTGCAAATATATCATTGATAAAGAAAAATTTAGAAACAAATTCACTTCTCTCTCTCTCTCTTAACTTATTCTTGCCTACGTTTCTTCTCTACTTGTTGGAATGAATTACAAAGGAATATGTAACATGTATTTATAAGTGTACATAAGCAATATTCTTCATTCACTTCGTTTTCCTATTTTTAAGTTTTCTAAAATATTGTTGATTTTCTCTTTTGTGAAACCAAGAATTAAGCATCCTTAATTTTCTCTCAACAGAGGATGCAATTTTTTTTTGTTTAGTTGACCAATTCTAACAAAAAATGATTTTTTGACACACTTAAATTTTGTACATTCATTGGACACTACTCCTACTTACTTTTTACTCTATTTTTCTTGAAAAAATACAAAAACTTACACTTTTATAACCATTTTACCATTATATTCTAAAGCTGTCAAAACGGGTAACTCAGCTCGACCTGGCCCGGCCCACCACGGGTTGGTCACTTAGTGAGCCAACCCAACTCGACTCATTTATTAGCGAGTCAGAAAAACTTGAACCCGACCCAACCCACCACGGGTTGGTTGGTAAACGGGTTGGCTCACTAGCCCATTTAATTACATTTTTTTTTTCTAAATAAAGAAAAATACAAACTTTTTGTAATTTAAATTTAAACAATTTTCACTCCAAAAAAATTATGTTAAAGACAATTCAAAATAATAATAAAAAGTACAATATAATCCAAATGTCATTCAAAAACAAACACAAAAAAACATACAAGTTTCTTATATTCATCATTTTTTGTTCTTGTTGTAACCCTTGACCCTTGTTCTTGTTGTCTCCAAATTCACTAATAAAGAATTTCCTAATATCAAAACAATTCTGACAATCAATAAAAAAATATTAGTCAAAAAAAGAGAACCAGTACTCAACAACATCAACAAAAAATATTAGTTTAATCTGTAACATAATTTCCCAAATTCAAATATATCAAAAAGAGCTCGTTCAAATAATGTATACTCAAATTGTTTAAATAAAATGAACAAAATCTGATACAAGCATGTCAGGACATGAAAAAATCATTTTGTGTCTTCAAATCCCCCAGAACAAAAAACAAATTTGCAAACCCCTATTTTTGTCATTATAGGGTTTTTGAAAAAAAAAAAAGAAAGAGAAGTGAGAAAACAAAAATGTGGAGAAAAGAGAAGAAAAAAGGAAGGGTGTTTTAACTGCTCCTTGAAGAATTTCAGTGAAGTGAGGGGGAGAGCACTGTCAAATGAGAGCAAGTACCGTGAGAGTGATTTGTGAGAGCAAAGGTTACTTTTTTGGTATACACAATGAGTGAAGAAAGTATTTTATTTTGTAGGGTTTCATAAATAAAATAATAAATTAAAAAAATAAAATTAGGTAGGTGGGTTGGTGGGCCAACCCGGCTCACCACGGGTTCAACCCGCATGAGACGGGTCTAAATGAGCCAGGTTGAAATCTGACCCGCATATAAGTGGGTTGTATTTTTCAAACCCAACCTGGCCCGAACCCGTGACGGGCCGGGTTGACTCGCGGGTTGTGACCCATTTTGACGGCTCTATTATATTATGTGTCAAATTAATATAAAAGTGTATTGTGATATCATTACTCTTGTGCAATTTTATGAGAGAAAGGAATAAAATAAGAAAAGAAAATTGATATTTTGATAAAAGAAAACAAAAACACTTAAGAAATTAATATTTTAATTATATTTTTTAATTTAAAATGTAAATATATGTTATAAGATTATTATAATGAATTGTTAAGATATATATTTTATGGATTTCAAAATATTTTGTTTTTAAAAAAAGAGTTGATATTTTAATTTTAAATAATATCATAATATCACTAGAATGAGTCGATAGTCTCTTCACAGAGGTAAAAAATTTATTTAACAAGATTTTAAATAGATGGTGGAAAAAGAAAGATCTTTAAAAAGAGAATGGTGGTGGAGAGATGGCAGAGAAAGAAGGAAAAGTGGTTTTTAAAAAATGGATAGAGTAAGGTATTTATAGAGTTTCTTTTCATTAAGTTTAGAGTCTCCCCTAAATTTCTATATGTTAAATTCAGTACTTAATAAATTTGTATAGTTTATTGAATATTAAAAAAAAATAAAATTGAAGGACTCTTATTTCATTTTTCTGTGTGACGATTATTATATTATCGTATCTCTTTACTTGGTGTTATATATTATTTTATAATTTGAAACAATTTTTATTTTGGAAGTTGTACATAATTATTTACGAATCATACTTCTAAGGATTTGATTTGAAATGAAAATTAATTCAATCAATTGTATTTCATAATTCCATGCATTAATATGTTATTAATGCATATACTTTTTTAATATCAAATGAATGTATGCAGTTATGTAATTAATTTTGACTTCAAAACAAATTCTTCAAAAACGTTCTAATAGTGAAATAATTAACCACTAATAAATAATCAATTTAATATAACAAGAATAGCATATTTCATTTTTAGTATAATAAATTATAATTTTAATACAAAAAATTTAATTTCATTACTTTATTTAATCGAAAAAAATTATTTAATATTTATTGTAATAAATCATCTATTTATCTAATAATTAATGTATAAATTTTTAGGTTTAAATATATTTCTTTATTTTAATTTTCTCAAAGACATTTCAAATTAGTCTTTAATATTTTTGTCTGAAATTCAATTTCAATATTTTTAAAATTGATGTAATTTTAATAAAAATATCAATATAATATTTATATAAAAATTAAATTTATTTTTAATTTGAAAATTATCAAAATTATTTAAAAAGGTAGAACTGAATTGAATATAAGATGACACGTGATATTAACATTAATATATAATATTATTATTGTTAAGATATGATGTTGACTTGACATGTAAACAATCATTAATTTTTAATTAGAAAAAGTTAAAAAAAATTAAAAAAATCAATAGTATAATCACTTTCCCTTCATAAATCTTGAATACTTTTTTAATATCTATTAAATTAATATAATATATTCACTAGTGCAGAAAGGACTTTAGACATATGTTATTTTGGGCTTTTAACGTCAAATCCTGATCCAACGTCTTTATAGAAGACGTTAATGGGACGTTGGACTTTATAGATCAGACGTCTATATAGACGTCGAACTATATAAGTCAGATGTCTATATAGACGTTAGACTTTATAGGTCAGACATCTAAAACGTCGCCGTATTTGATTAGATCTTTCTCTGCTTGAGGCCTCTCAGGTTGCTCCTAGTTCATGGTGATTCGAGCTTACAACTTTATATTTCAGTTGAAGAGAATGCACTGTACGTTTTTTTTTTTGTATTGGATGATTTTAAAAATGTAGTGGAGGGAACTGGAGAAGTGCAAAATGCAAGAAATCGCCGCCCAAGAACGTCGCCCAAAGACACGAGCAAAACTACACCAAAACCCAACGAAAAAACATTTTAATCGGTTCAAATGAAAGATAATTCATCAAAGAGTAATATAATCGAAGTAAAATTAATTTTAAACGGTGCAAAAGTGAGAAAACGAACCTAAAAACGTTGCTCATGGAGAGAAAATGCGAGAAAGATAATGAACAGTGAGTGCGCGTAACTGCTGCCTCGCGTTCACAATGTTTTAATGCAGACATTTAGAAGTCGGTTACCCCCATAACAGATGTCTATAGACGTCGATTCCCCCTACAACAGATGTCTAAATTGCTTTAGAAGTCGAAGTGGCGGGATCAAACGTCTAAATGAATTCAAAAAGTGACTTTTTAGATTTTTGGGCTGAGTATTTAGAAGTCGGTTCCCGCCATAACAGACGTTTATAGACGTCGGTTATCCCCACAACAGACATCTATAGACGTCGGTTCTCCCCACAACAGACGTCTAAATGGTTTTAGAAGTCGAAGTGGCAGGATCAGACGTCTAAATGAATTGAAAAAGTGACTTTTTAGATTTTTTGGGCTGAGTATTTAGAAGTCTCGCCATAACAGACGTCTATAGACGTTGGTTCTCCCACAACATATGTCTAAATGGATTTAGAAGTCGAGCCCCCATATCTGACGTCTAAATAGTTGTTTTATTTATGAAAAATTTCACCGGTCATTTTTTATGTTGGATATTCAAGGATCGGACGTCTAAAGGATGATGTTAAAGGTCTTTTTTGCACTAGTGATTATATTTAATCATATTATGTTAATATGTTTTTCATGTAACCTATTAACAATTTTGAATATGTGATGTTTTTCTTGAAAGAAGCATGTAACATAATCATTTGTTGCCTCAAATAATCAATTAATTAGGAAAAGTTTAGTTTCAACAAAATAATTTACAACAATTGATTATTTATAGTTCATAATCAATTATTCACTACTCATATAAATGTGTAACATCTGAATTTGAAATATATTTAAGATGACTATCTTAAATAAAATTTTATGTTTTAAATTTTAATCAAATTAAGACAATAAGTAAGACGAATCAATAACAACAAAAAAATTACATACATCATCAAAATTATCATCAAATCAACACAACGTATTATAGCATGTTTCGATCTGAATGTATTTATTCTTCTAAGGCGTGTCAAATCTTTAAAAAACTGATATTTTGACATGAGAAAAAGACAAAAACATCCACTTAACTAATAAAAAATTAATATTTTATCACGTTTTTTATTTTTAAACTTAAAACTAGAAAGAGTCCGAATTCTGTTTCAGAGGGTTTGAAAGTTTTTTTTTTTAAAAAAAAAAAAAGAGCATGTTACTTTGACACCAGTAAAAAATAAAAATATTTGCTTAATAACTTAATAAATTAATATATTAATCATAGACTATTGTTTTTTTATTTAAAATACTAATATATATTATACTATTAACTAAGATGGAGAAAACAATTGAATTGTTAGGTAAGATAACTAGGATGTTGAGTTCATGCAGTAGTACCATTATGACTGACAAACTTCTTTAATTGAAGAATCAAAGTAGTGTACATAACACATCAAATTGCCAAAACTAAATTACTCCAGAAAAAATAAATTTAAACTTCAGGAAATATGTGACAGTGATTGTTTCTTCTTGTTACATGAAGAGAAAAGTAAGATGATATACAGGTAAAAGATGAGAGCATTTATTGATAAAAATCGATATTGTCGACAATTAAAATTTATAATTTATTGATAATGTATAAAATTTGTCAATAAATAAAATTATTATTATAGTTTACCGATAATAAAAAATTTGTCAGTATAATTATTGTCAATAAATTTTATCAACAAGTTTTGTTAATCTTTTAATAATTATTGACGAAAAAATTTATCAAAAGAAAAATTCTTAATAACTATCGATAGAAAAAATCGTCGATAAATATTACGATCTAGTTTATTTTCTTTTTTTTTTCTCTTTTTTTTCTTTAAATTTTATCAACATCAGTGTTCCACAATGGTGACAATGCTTGGTTACCTTGTTCTACGAAAAAGAAAAAATAAATACTACCGATTGAACAAAGATGGTGGTGACCTTGTTGAACAAAGATGGCAGACTCCTAACTGAATGGAGACGATGGCAAGGCTGAACAGAGACTACAACCCGACTGAACAAAGATGAAGGCTTGTATAGCTATTGTGGTGGAGTTGAAAGGAATAAGAGGGAGAAGATGAAGTTGCCTCGTGAACTAAAGATGAACGTCTGCGAGAGAGTGAAAAATATATAACGTTTCTCACTCTTTTTACTGACAAATTTATCGACGAATTTTTCATCGATAATGTATATTTGATTTATCGACGAAAAAATTTGTCGATAAATAAAAAATAGGCAAGAAAATTCTCACTTATTTTATCGACGATTTTTTTCGAAAGTAATGCATGTTTAATTTATCGACGAATTTTTCTATAGATAATGCATGTCTCATTTATCGACGGATTTATTGATGAACTTTTTTGTAGGCAATGCATGTTTCATTTATAGTGATTTGTTTCGTTGGTAAATGAAATATATATTACCGACAAATTTATTGACGAATTTTTCTATTGGTAATGCATGTCTTGTTTATTGACGATTTTTTCTGTAAGCAATGCATGTATTGTTTAATGATGAATTTTTCTATAAATAATAATTCTATCAATAAAATTCGTCAGTAAATAAAATTTTAAAATTCATCAATAAAATTCATTAAATGCAAATTTATTGACAGATGTATATCAATCGATAAAATTTCATTGGTTATTTCAAGAATTTTTGTCTTAGGGAAGTTCAAGTTATAAGGGTGTGTTCACTTGGGGGTGATTGAAGGTGATTGGGAGAGAGTGATTGGGTGGATTTGAGGGTAATTTTTGTTGTTGTTTATTTGAGTGAATTTGGAGGTAAACGAGAGTCAATTTTGAAATAAAGTTTGTGAAAATTGGTGTAGAATTTAGTTTATATGACAAATTAAAAAAGATCTAAAACTGAATAAGATGTAAAATCTAATTCGGTTACCCAATGTATCATTGTAATGTGAGTGTCTTATAAGTCTAAATATTTGTATTTATTTTTCACTATATGTTTTAATTGTTTGTTTGGTTAAACTTAAAAATTACGAGAAAACATTTCGATATTAAATTCAACTATTTTAATCATTAATACATATTAAATATTATGTATTTTTTTTTATAAATTTTAAAATAAGCTTTGCATTGACAGTTTAATTATGGCTAAATTAATCATAATCATGACAACTTTAATATTAAAACCCAAACATTAATAGTATCCATATTCCTTAATTTTACCTTAAACCTTGACGTTACGATATTGGTTTGTGCATATACTAGTGTACACGTATGCTCTTCAACTTGTATCACTTAAAGAAATTAATTGTTTACTTACAGGTTGCAGCATATAGCTACATTGACTTAATAGTATTTTTATCTCTATATATATCTATGATACAATCTTTTCCTTTTATTTACTTTTTTTAATAATGTGAATTATATATATTTTTTTAAAAAAATTTAATATGATCTCTTTTATTATATCAGCGTCGGTCATTTAGAGAAAGATAAACTAATATATTTTAATACAACCATACAGTAGAAAATTTCTGTCATTACAAAGTTGATCAGACAATTAACAAGGCATCTGACAAGGGAAAACCAGCATTAAATTTGCTGGGCCAATTTGCCTATTAATTTTCAGATTGGTCTTCGTAACAAGGACACCGTCAATGTCATATCCACTTCAAATATACTGCTTCAGATTTTCTTGCTTCACTTTATTACTGCAATCAGTAATTTTGTATACCATAAAAGGATATATAATAATTTTTAGTTAAATATATTTTTATATCTTAAAATATGAATAACAGAGGTATATTATATAGGAATTACTGATTGAGCAATTCTCCTATACTGTTGAACACTGTTAAGAAATTATTACGGTTGCTAGATAAAGGCCAAACCCAATGTTTTTGAAGTAGTGTTACATTTGAGAAAGTTCAGAAGATAAGAACACGAAAAAGAAGGTAATAAATCCCTAGAGGCAGCAGTACCCGATGCAACCAGAGCTTCATGGACTGTCAAAATCGTCACAGACAAATAAGCTATACGTACTATACGACTCTTGAGTAAATTGTAAGTCACAATCATCAATATGTAAGAGGAAAATAATAGACATAACCTGTTAAAATTGCATGGACCACATAAAGTTTACATTGCAAATACTTTTCCTTCACAAGCTCTTATGTAGCGTGATCATCAAGAACAGACAGGAACTAAGGACTTCCAAGAAAAACTAAATGCCAACGATTATGATCAAATAAAATACCTACTGATAAATAACTACTAAATTTTGCATATTTAGACTTTCCCATATGAACTAAGATACCTCTCATTACATTACAGGCAACTTCAACAAACACACATACATATAGATTTCTTAGTTTTCACGAATTTCCTTTTAATATCATTCTAAAAGATTATTTTTAATAGATGGATTTGTTTCTGATATTATTTTAAAAAGTTCTTTTCAATGGAGATATTTATGTATATATAAACTCATATCCAATTCTTCTTTTATTCGATGTAGAACTTTGTTTGTACTCAACACTGAGTTACATATTCTGGTGCTATATTAAATTCAATGGGACCCTTTGGCTATTAATTTTCAAACTTGTCTTAGCCATCAAGGCAATGCAATTCCAATGCCATCGTTCATGTTTCATCCACCACAAGTTATACCTCATCACATTCTTGGTTTAGAATGGTCCAGCACCTTCTCTTTTCCACCACCAATGAATAGTACTTCCACCTAAGTTAACTAACCAACCTTCAGAGCATCATCACCTTTTCTTCTTCCTCGTCCAAAACACTCTCTCTTCAATTGTGAGATACAACTTCTTCATTCACTAATGATGGCAGATGATAACACTACCAAGAGAAACTCCAGCGTTCAGCTCCTAGAAGAACTAGAGGCCCTTAGTGAAAGCCTTTACCAATTCTCAGACACAGCTAGAAGAACTGCTTCATTAGCTCTACCAAGAGCTTCACCTCCTCTTGTCTCATCTGCTGAAGATGACAATGACACTGCCAAAATTGACAACAAACAAAGCAACAAAACTTGGTCTCGCCGAATGTCCTTGTCTATATGGCGATCAAAGCCAAAGCCTGAAGATGCCAAGGCAACTCTTACTCAGCCAGAAGGCAAAAAGTTTACTGACACGGAAAATTCAGGTGAAAAGAAAGGAATTTGGAGCTGGAAGCCTATGAGGGCCATTTCACATATTGGAATGCATAAACTCAGCTGTTTGTTTTCTGTTGAAGTGGTCACTGCTCAAGGCCTTCCTTCCTCCATGAATGGACTACGGCTTTCTGTTTGTGTTAGAAAGAAAGAGACTAAAGACGGGAGTGTTCAGGCCATGCCATCAAGGGTTGATCAAGGTGCTGCAGATTTTGAAGAGACCCTTTTCATAAGGTGCCATGTTTATTGCAACCATGGCAGTGGAAAGCAGCTTAAGTTTGAGCCAAGGCCATTTTGGATATACCTTGTTGCAGTTGATGCCAAAGAGCTTGATTTTGGAAAAAACTTTGTGGACTTGAGCCAGTTGATTCAGGAATCCATTGAGAAAAGCCAGCAAGGGACGCGTGTGAGGCAGTGGGACACAAGCTTTGGCTTATCAGGGAAGGCAAAAGGAGGAGAACTGGTTCTGAAACTTGGCTTCCAGATCATGGAGAAAGATGGAGGAGTTCAGATATATAACCCGGAAGAGAATTTTAAGTCTAGCAGGTTCAAAAATCTCACCACTTTTGCTCGTAGACGCTCTAACTCATCATTCAGCTTGCCTAGTCCAAGAATAACAAGCAGAAGAGATGCTTGGACTCCTTCACAGAGAAGATTAGCAGAAGACATTCAAGGTGTGGATGATTTTAATCTTGATGATCCACTCATATTTCATGACGCCCCTCCCTCTACCGAGAAACTTGATGGTGGCAAAGAGAAGGTGGAGGATTTTGATCTGCCGGATTTTGAGATTGTTGATAAAGGAGTTGAGGTTCAAGAGAAGAAAACATATGAAGGAGAAGGATCTGAGAAATCCATTAAAGTGAAATCAGCTACAAGTGAGGTTGTCAAGGAAATAGTGCATGATCAGTTGCGCCAGACTAGACTAACTGAGCTTGAGTCAATTGCCAAGCAAATAAAGGATCTTGTGTCCATGATGGGAGAAGATAACAAAAATTCCACAAAAGGTGATGAAACTGAGTCACTAAGATTGGATTCTGATGAAGAAACTGTGACAAAGGAATTTCTTCACATGCTTGAGGATGAAAATATCAGAGGTTTCAAAACCAACCAATCTGAAAAAACTCCATCAGAAGTTACAGAGTTAGAATCTGAAGTGTATCTCCCAGATCTTGGCAAGGGCTTGGGGTGTGTAGTTCAAACAAGGGATGGAGGCTACTTAACATCTATGAATCCTTTGGATAAAGTTGTAGCTAGAAATGAGACTCCAAAGCTAGCAATGCAGATGTCAAAGCCTTATGTGTTGCCATCAAATCAGTCATTAAATGGGTTAGAGTTGTTTCAGAAATTGGCTGGCATTGGCCTTGATGAACTCAGCTCTCAAGTTTTCTCCATGATGCCCCTGGATGAACTGATAGGTAAAACTGCAGAACAGATTGCCTTCGAAGGCATTGCTTCAGCCATCATACAAGGAAGAAACAAAGAAGGAGCCAGTTCAAGTGCCGCTCGTATAGTTTCTGCCCTCAAAGGCATGGCAAATGCAATGAGTTCAGGAAGACAAGAGAGGATTTCAACAGGACTTTGGAATGTGGATGAAACTCCACTTACAGCAGAGAAAATTCTAGCCTTCACAATGCAAAAGATTGAGTTCATGGTGGTTGAAGGGTTGAAAATCCAAGCTGATATGGCAGAGAAAGAAGCTCCCTATGATGCTTCACCACTCTGGACAATGGAAGGAAACAAAGACAAGGATCTATTAGGTTCTGCTGTTTCACTAGAGGATTGGATCAAAGATCAAAGCTACACTAGCACTGGTGGAAGTTCTGATGGTGAGTCTTCAAATATCACACTCATATTTGTTGTCCAACTAAGGGATCCAATAAGAAGATTTGAAGCAGTTGGAGGTCCTGTGATGGTGCTGATTCATGCAGCAAGTGAAGACACAAGGGGAAGTGATTACCACCAAGATGATGAAGAGAAAAGGTTCAAGGTAACAAGCATGCACGTGGGAGGATTGAAGGTGAGGAGTGCTACAAAGAACAACAGTGAATGGGACAGTGAGAAGCAAAGGCTAACTGCAATGCATTGGTTGATTGAAAATGGGTTGGGGAAGGCAAAGAAGAAAGGCAAGCATGCATTGGTAAAAGAGCAAGGATTTTTGTGGAGCATTTCATCAAGTATAGTGGCTGACATGTGGCTCAGAACCATGAGAAATCCAGATGTTGATTTGTTTATGAAGGAATATTAAGGATATCCACTGTGCTGTTAATTATGCAGGTAGTTTTAGCAGCTTACGATATATATACAACTACACAATCTTGCAAACATGTAGCATGCGTGGGCTCCAAGAAAAAAGTTTAAGAGAATATTCTTGTTAGTGTTTGAGGTTTATAGATAAAATAATTGTGCCAAATAGTTACTCGTGGGTCATAGTTAGCTAATTGCTTTTTGTAGAACCAATAAAAACCTGCTACCACTTTTCTCACATTCCTCACATCCAACCATTGATAATAACTTTTTGTCTCTTCTTTGATTGATTTGAGAAACTGCTGTGCTTGTAGTATATATAAATTTTCTACTCTCGCTTATAATTGATGTTTGATTCAAATGTATTGTAACTTAGTACGAGAATTTTGGTTAAACCGACAAAGCCAGCATGTCTTTTTTCTTGGAGTGCAAACAAAGTCCCATATTGAGTGAAAGAAGAACTGGTCAAGAGTTTATATACACATAGATATCTCCAATGGTAAGAGATTTTTTGGAGTGGTGTCAAAAGCAAAACCATGAGGGTCAGACAATGTTTTACCATGCGTCTGTTTTAAATATTTTTTTTAAATATAAATTCAAATAGACTAATAAAATAATAACACGAATCCTGTTGTCAAAAAGTGTTATCAAAATATCATTATCCTTACAAGTATTTCCTAAAAATTTTCTCTATATATGAAGATTCTCAGTAATAAAGATTTGGTGGGTGTAGTTATTGTGCCTTATAGTATTTGATGAATCATCAAAAAGTAGTGAATTATATATTTGTATTTAAATTAGTTTATTGGAAATCTTTCACTTTTTTTATAAATATTTTTATATAAAGATACAAATATGTTTATTGACTATTTATATTTAAGAAATTAAGATCGTGATAGTATAAATATTTGATATTTGTCGAATTGTGCTATATATACAATGCATAAATAAAATAAAATGATAAACTCTTTCATATTATATATCTTTTGTATTTAAAATATATATATTTTTGAAACCCAAAATCCAACGAAGCATGGAAGCAGGATAGATATGGTTTAACTATCTCATTTTCATCTTTTAAGTAAAAATTCATCCTCATCATCGTCCATTATCGAATATGATATGAAAATTTATCTCGTCTCCACCTCCAATATACCCATGCTCGTCCTACTTCTTTATAGTTTCAAATATCAATTAAGTAACTATTCATATAAAATAAAAATACAGCAAAGAAAACATTATATCATCAGGTATTAAAGTTCAAAAGGATAAAAGATGTTTTTCTCTATTTTCAAAATGTCAAGAAAGAAATTAAAATTATATAAGTATCAAATAACAATTGTATAAAGGTAAAATAATTGCATAAAAGAGTAAAAGCGATGACATGTGTGTCTTATAACTAAATTACAAAATTAAGGGTCAAACACAATAAGTTTGTTAGATTACATAACAAATTAAATTTGTTTTAGTAATTTAAACTAGGACGAGTATGTGAATGACATCATTATGAATATATACACATTTATCCCCATCCTCATACTCAATTTAAAAGATTGAATATAACTCATACCTATACCTATAGAAAAGAGTTGCATCGTTGATCCAATGCTTGAAAATCCCATAGAAAAAAGCAAAAGAAAAAATACAAAAAAGACAAAGTCAAAGTCATGTTAGTTCCCTAGTGTTTTACAAGTGATCATTTGTAAATCTTAACCCTAAATTCATCTATAAAAAATTAAAATTATTTGAAACAAGAATAAGAAGGCAATTGAGAAGATTCAAGATATGAATGTACTAAATTGGATAAGTTTGATAAGAGAGTTTAAGTGGCTAAGGATAAAAAGAGTATGAGACAATTAAAAAATACTCAAACAAATTGTTGAATATTATTAACAAGAGGTAAGATTATTTGTTAAAGAGGAATATCCTAATAGTTGACTTGTTGATAAAATTATAGTAGTGATGTCAAATAGATACGAAACAACTTATACTACTTTGTTTAGCAACACAAACGACTTATTCACATTTATTTTGACGAAAGTGATACATGTCTTGCAAGTACAATAATAATAAAGATTAATGAAAGAAGATTGTATTGTTGAAAGTATTTTACTTCATGGTGTTAAAAGGACTTTCAAAGTTAAGAACTACAAAAGGAGCAAATACACCTAAAATAATAATAAACCTATTTTTCTGTCTTGCTTGTATTACAAGAAAAATAATCACCAACATAACAAATGTTGGTGAAGGCCAGATGTGATACAAAATGTTACAAATGCGGTCAACCGATACATGCAGAAAAGATATGTAAATCTTAACATGTTCAAAAAGATGTAAAGATTGCAAATGATGAATTGGAACATGAACTAGTTCTTGCAATGTTTTATGTTATAATCGATTAATCTATAGAAAATTGTCTTATAGGTAATTTGGTTCTACAAATCACATGACTCGTGATTGAAAACTTTTCAAATAACTCAACAAATCAAATAATTTTTAAAGTAATAATTGAAAATGAAAAATAAATTGTAGTGAAAGGTATAAGAACAATAACAATTAAAATTTATTTAGGTGTCAAATTAATCTTTGATATCTTGTATGTACTTTATATTAATAAAAATTTAAGTGTTACTTAACTATTAGAGAAAGGTTCTAATACTTTTTTTAAAAATAAACTTTGTGTGGTTAAAGATGAAAAACCTAAAAATATTCAAAGTTTATATGAAAGATAAAATTTTACTTTCGATTTGATGCAAGAGGAATTTGTTATAAATGAAAAAGATCTAAAAGAAATCAAGATTAAAAGATGATAATATCTCACGAAGAAGTTTGATGTCAAAGATAAAAAAAAGTAGATAATAAACTACGTTCTAACATCCATCAAATGTTCTATATTACTAACATTTGTATAATAAAAAATATTAAATTGAAAGAATATGAATGAGAAAACATGGAAGACTATTCTAATATTAAGTTTGAAAAATGATATCGAGAAAAATATAATGATAGATAATAAGTAAAAAGAATAAAAATAACAAATCTTAAAATTCAAAATTATTATAATACTATATTATTCAGATTTAGAAAATTAAAATTGAAGAATTATCTAAATGGACCAGAGTGTGGGTCCAATGACCCAATAAACCATTTACCTTGAACAGGGTGATGATTAGCCAAATTTTGATAAGTTACATAGTAAGTGTTACACCATGAGATTTGGTAGGCCAACACATACTTGGTCAGGCCGCTTAGTAGGCGGTTCATAATTATCCCCAGTATGTGACACACGGTAATGGTAGAAGGCATGCAGCCCTCAACAAGTGGCAATTAGGTACTGGTAGATGACACAAGGTTCTGATGGGTAACACACAATCCGGTAAGAGGCATATGTTCATCAGCAGGAAACGCTTAATCTTTGGCAGGGAGTAGCGACATTCAGCATGTGGCACATCCTTCGACAATTAGTTTTCAACCCTCGATAGGAAGTATCTGATCTTCAGGAAGTAGCCCTCAACCTTTTGGTAGACAGCTATTAACCTTAAGTAGGTAGTACTTGACTTTCGACAAGAAACATTTATCCTATAATAGATGTTGGAAGTCTCACATCGATTAAAGATAAGACTAATTGTGTGTGTATATATATATATATATATAAATATGTGTAAATCTCACCTTACAAGTCGGTTTTGTGGGATTGAATTAGACTTAAAATTCATTTCTTAATAATAAGTAGCATTTAACCCATGGTAACATTTGACTCCGAACAAACAATATCCAAAACATGTCATGTACTAAGTTATGTTAGGAAGATATATCAATAATGACAAGATCGAAGGACATTCGATCATATCCAATACAAAATGTTTGGGTACATTCATTGTATTTTTCTCATAGTGATAACTTATTTAAGAATACTTCAAGAAATGAAATTTTTAGAATATGTCGAGAAAATGAAGAAACATAATGTTAAAAAAATCCAAATGAAATACCAACGGCGAAGTGAGAATACTTTGTTGGGGTAACTAAATATAGGAGCATTAGAAAGATATATATTAACCATATTATAATTTAAAAAATAAAATAAAAGTATCATAAAATAATGGAGTTCCGTAATTGTATTTCAAGAATCCTTTTCAAATGATGTTTACCAAAAAATCTTCATTAAGAATAAAATTCCAGAAAGAGGAGAACGATTGTATGCACCACACACATACATATAAACAGCTCCACCATCACTAGGGCTTCCAACCAAAAATTAATGCCCAACAATCTATAATCAAATAAAAAAACATCTATGTAGTATACACGTGTGACTTTATTGACAAATAACAACTAAAATTAATATTTGAAGTTACACATGTAAACTAAAATATTCCTCATAACATATTCAACATTAAATTCGATGGGACCATTTGCCTTCAAACATGTTTGGTCATCAAGGAATGCAATATCGCTCATGTTTTATCCACCACAAAATATACCTCATCACATTCTTGGTTCAGAAAGATCCAACACCTTCACTGTTTCCACCACCAATGCACAGTCCTAACACCAGATTTAACTCACCAACCTTTCAATGTGAGCATCATATTTTCTTCTTACTCCTCCCAAAATCTTCGTTTTTGTAGCAAGTAATGATGGCAGAAGATAAGAGAAACTCCAATGTTCAGCTCCTTCAAGAACCAGAGGCCCTTAATGAAACCCTTTTCCGATCACACACCACAAACAGAACCAGAATGATAACAGCTTCATTAGCTCTACCAAGACAAGCCTCATCTCCTTTTGTCTCATCTAAAGATGACAATGACCCTGCTAAAGTTAACAACAAACAAAGCAACAAAACTAGGTCTCGTGGCATGTCCTTGTCTCCATGGAGATCAAAGCCAAAGCTTGAACATGCCAAGGCAACTCTCATTCAGCCAGATACCATTAAGTTTGATGAGACGGCAAGTTCAGGTGAGAAGAAAGGGATTTGGAACTGGAACCCTTTGAGGGCAATTTCTCATATTGGAATGCAGAAACTAAGCTGTTTGTTTTCTGTTAAAGTGGTCACTGCTCAAGGCCTTCCTTCATCCATGAATGGACTTAGGCTTTCTGTTTGTGTTAGAAAGAAAGAGACCAAAGATGGGAGTGTTCAAACAATGCCATCAAGGGTTGATCAAGGTGCTGCAGATTTCGAAGAGATCTTTTTCATAAGGTGCCACGTTTATTGCAACCGTGGTAGTGGAAAGCAGCTTAAGTTTGAGCCAAGGCCGTTTTGGATATACCTTGTTGCAGTTGATGCAAAAGAGCTTGGTTTTGGAAGAAACTGTGTGGATTTGAGCCAGTTGGTTCAAGAATCCTTTGTGAAAATCCAGGAAGGCAAGCGTGTGAAGCAGTGGAACACAAGCTTTGGTTTGTCAGGAAAGGCAAAAGGAGGAGAACTTGTTCTGAAACTTGGGGTCCAAATCATGGAGAAAGATGGAGAAGTTCATATGTTTAACCAGGAAGAGAATTTTAAGTCTGGCAGGTTTAGAAAACTTACCTCTTTTGTTCGCCAAAGATCCAAGTCTTCATTCAGTTTTACTAGTCCAAGAATAAGAAGCAGAAGTGATGCTTAGAATATCATTATAATAATATTATTATTTTATTAAGAACAATGCTAGCATGATACACTTTTGCATGATATAATTTTACATTTATTTGAGACAAAATATAAAGATAAAATTGTCGTAGAATTATAAAGTTTTATATTTTTTTAAGAAAGAAGAGTAAAACGTAAGAAGGGATAACGTCAAATGAATGTAAAAAAGTTAGGTATGTTAAAAAATATTTTTGTTTTATTATTATTATAATAAAAAAGAATAATGATTTTTTGACTCACTTAAATTTTTACATTCATTTTACACTATCTTTACTTCCTTTTCACTCTATTCTTTCTTAGAAAAAATACAAAACTTTATACTTTTATAACGATTTTACCCTTGTATCCTGTGTCAAATGAATATAAAAGTATGTCATGATATCTGTTTCGGTTGAAATTGTTCGAGGGTCGATCATCCTTTCTTGCTCTACTCTTTTTTGATCTTCAATCCTCTCCGAGAACTCAATCTACTATGATGAGTTGTTGACTTGCAAAAGACACCCTGACGCTCAAGTCAAATATGTTTCATAAAAAGGTTTATATTTAATTAAGATAGAAGATGATCATTCTACCTAGACATCAATTGTATATTTATAGGGTTTGTGACAGCCAAGTCCATTGATTAACCATTAGGGCAGCGTATTTTTAGGCAATCAAACCAAATAATCAATTATTAATACAATATATTTGTAAAGTGTAAGGTAATTTTGATCTACTAATACCTGATAATTGCCCATGAATGACTATTAACTCTGATTGGTATATTTCATATAGTACATAAGTCCCCCAAGCCCAAGCAAGCTCTTTTATTTGAAAGAGGTGCGCAGGGATTATTATGAGCTTAAAAAGAGGTCGCTCACGTTGTATTTAGGGAGTCTATATTCGATGTGCTTTAAGTCTTCATTGCTCCCTATACCGAGCAGCGAACTCTAGGAGTTCTCTTTGGAACTGTTCCCTAGACTAAATAGAAAATGCTAAGAGTTTTCTTTGAAACTTTTTCCTGTGCAAGATATTTTCAGTCCAAAAATATGCGTTTAAATAAAATAAATTAAACCCTTCAATATTTTATAATGAAAAGGCATTGGAACTTGAGAAAGCTGAACATGTTGAGTAGTCGACTGATAGTTCTTTTTCGAACTTTATGCATTAAGTGGGGCTTTCTGAAGCCCTTTTTCGGACTTCCCCTGAGCGGCTTAAGACAGGAGTTATTTTTCTGACTTCCTACTTTGAGCGGAGATTTCTGAAGCCATTTTTTTGACTTCTTGCGTTGATCGGGGATTTCTGAAGCCATTTTTCTTACTTTCCCCCGAGCGGCTTAAGGCAGGAGTCATTTTTCTGACTTCTTGCATTAAGCGGGGATATCTGAAGCCATTTTTCTTACTTCCTCCGAGCGGCTTGAGGTAAAAGTCATTTTTTTGACTTTCTACGTTTAACGAAGATTTCTGAAGCCATTTTTCTGACTTCCCCCGAGTGGCTTGAGGCAAGAGTTATTTTTCTAACTTCCTTGAACAACTAGTTGTAGAGGATTGAATCTTCCTGTGCAACATATTTTCTCCCATGAACATTGATCTGAACCTTCCTACACATGATATTTTTTAATCATAAAAATATGAGTTAAATAAAATATTTATTTTTATAATGAGATAACATTAGAACCTGATAAGGTTGAACTTTGGTCTGAA